>NC_056731.1:1100680750-1101015023 GCF_019279795.1 Protopterus annectens
AATTTCTCTTAAGAACACCCGGGGAACACACTCAGTTTGGAGTCTGGGTTTCTGTCTCTCCCACTCTCTCTCTCTCTCTCTCTCTCTCCAGGCACCTAGTAAGACTACACAAATGTCAGAACCAACAAAAGTAGACTAGTAAAGCATAAACCAAACAGGCTCCATGACAGTCAAAGGCTTTAATTGACAAAACAACAGAACAGTGACCTGGCGAGTACAGATATGAATAAAATTCACTTAGCGCTTTCACCCATCCGTCAACATGGGCATCATCAGAGTAAAATGTGAAAGGCAAGTTCCAGTTCTTAAAAATCGATTCATACACAAGCCCTCTTGTTAAAACCAGTCAGGAATGCTAAACAATTAAGTATTTCAAAGTCAAAATTGACAACTGAAAGTAAAAAGATGTTAACAATATAACCAGTAAAGTACAATACAAATCTAACCGATGCTATCTCATAATATACAATAAAATACAATGCTATACATTACACCCCAACCTGATAAAGAACAATAGTAATAGTTCTAGAACAAGTTGTCTGTTGTAAGACTACCCACTGGCACAGCTATAGAGTAGAGTCCTCAGCCAAGTGTACAAGACCAAGTCCTCCCCTCTGTCTGAGACCAATGTTCTGTGTCCCAGCTCCAAATAGCTGACACACACACACAGTCTTTGAGATTTGCACACACACACACACACACACACACACACACACACACACACACACACACACACACACACACACACACACACACACACACACACACACACAAACACACACAAACACACACACACACACCCTGGGAAAGTCTGGCACAGATTTACTAGCTATGCTCCTCTGCCCAGACTATAAGGTAGTTACTGCCACCAGGACACTCTAAAGCCAGATACTCTAAGGCTCTCGCAAGGGTACCCAATGATACTGACTAAAATTCATATCAATACAAATTGTAATGCTGACCAAACGGCAAAGCTTCCAGGACCAGCCACAGTGTCACCAAATAAATATAAGTACTCTCAAAGGGTAAAACATTCTGTAAAAGACCAGCCGCAATGAAAAGTTTAAATATATTTAATAATAAATAATAAAAGAAAATGAACATACTAAATATCTATTTACAATAAACACCAGAGTTTCAGACACAGGAAACATTAAAATAACACAGATGAATAGATTCACACAGATGCAGAAAAACAGTACATAACTAATATCACTATATTTTCCTGACTGATCTAAAGAATTACTATTCCCTGGTTACTTACTAAAGCAAGGCAAGATGAAGTGGGTGAATGATCCTTCTTTGTCAGGTTTCAAAAACAGACAGCTCTGAGACTTCTGTCTCATCTAGTATTAAAACATAATTTCAGTGATAGATTACAGAATGACATCACATACATCTGGTCATCAGACATCTGGTTCCCCTACTACCCCCCCTTTACTAGAAGCTGAAACAGAATCTCACACATATGTGTTACCATACACACAGATAGAGCTTTGCTAAGATGTGTTATAGCATATGGAAGCCATAAAACCATTTCAACACTTCACCCTTCCAGAGTAGCACTTAGTTCACTGCTAAGGACAATACAGCAGCACCCTAACATCACTATGTTTGCAAAAGTGGGAGCACATGCCGCTCCCATTGCTACTCCACTAACCTCTTTGAAATATTCATCTTCAAAGTACAAGAAATTATTGGTTAGTACAAATTTCATCAAGTCTACCAAGAAGCGTGTGTCATCGACAAAAAACAATTTGTTTTCTAGAAGCGTGATATGTGGGTATATTTCAGGGGTGGCCCGTGCTATTGGACTGCAGGACTGCAGCCCCCTCAACAAAAGAACTACAAACAAATTAAAAAAAAAAAAGAAAAAATAAAGAAAAAAAAAATCTTTAAAATTCGCGGACTTCGCACATGCGCAGTAGTCCAGACTACTGCGAGTCTACTGCTCATGCTCCAGGCAGTCCAGGTAGGGAAACATGAGGAGACGTCTGTGCACTTTTAAAGTGCACAGACTCACTGGGAAAACACATCAGGGCCAGACTGCAACACCAGCAGTCAGTCTCTCTCATCAGGAAGGGTTTGGATTGCGGGAATCTCACGGGACTTTGGATTATTGCACGGGCATTTGGATTACATTATGGAGAATGGGCAGCAAGGACAGGTAAGTGTGTTAATTATTGTTTAGAATGGTAGGGAAGTGTGTGAATGAAGTTATGCCTATTTGAATGGACTGGGGGTGCATGTGTGTGTGTGTGTGTGTGTGTAAATGCCCCAGGTGCTCATGGTGGTGTGGTAGGGAATACCTCAGGCTTGAACCCTGTACCCTGTATGCAGGTGTTAAAGACTTGAGTTCCCTACCCACCACCATTTGTAAAAAAATTGCAGATTTTTGCCTCATATTTGATCTGATCTGTTCCTCATAATATCTGTGGTTTGTAAATGTTGCAATGCTTGATATTTGATGGTGTAGTAGTAGCATTGTTGCCTCACAGCTGCAGGTTCTCAGGTTTGATTCTTGGCTGGGGTTCCTTCTTTGTTGGGTCGTTTGCTTGATATTTGATGGTGTAGTAGTAGCAGTGTTGGGGGTTCCTTCTTTGTGGGGTCTGGTTGCTTGATATTTGATGGTGTAGTAGTAGCATTGTTGCCTCACAGCTGCAGGTTCTCAGGTTTGATTCTTGGCTGGGGTTCCTTCTTTGTGGGGTCTGTATCTTCTCCCTGTGTTTGTGTGGGTTTGCTTTTGTGTCCTCCCATGTTACGAAGACATGTCTGCATTATTTCTTCCTGGGCCTCTGCTGAAAATTGTTTTTTTGTTCCAAGTCAGACTGTCCTGATTAACAAATGTTAAATAAAATTGACAGGCATTTGAATTTCAGACTTCAGGTTTCTGAATGTTTAATTTCTTACATATTTTATGGTGCAGTGGCAGTATTGTTGCCTCATAGTTACAGGATTTGTGGTTTGATTCTTGGCTGTGGTGCCTTCTTTGTGGAGTCTCCATCTTATCTCTGTGTTTGTGTGGATTTGCTCTGGTATCCTGCCATTTTACAAAGACGTGTCTACAGTATTTCTCCCTGGGCCTCTGCTGAAAATTGTTTTGTTCCATCAGAAGTAAAATTGACAGGCATTTGAATTTCAGACTTCATAGTCTTCAGAAAATACATAGTAAAACAACTTTTTATTCTAGCAATAAATATATAGTAACACAACCTTTTATTATAGCAATTTTTTAAGTTTATAAGATGACTATTTGAAATTTTTCCTTATTTTTGGGACTGTAATTACCCTGTTAGTGGCTTTGTCCAGGTTTTTTGTGCTAAGGTTGACAGCTATGGCAAGAACTGAATTCACTGAATATGTTTGAGGGCTGTATTCCCTCATTACTGGGTTTGTCCAGGTGTTTTGTGCTAAGGGGTTGACAGCTATGGTGAGAACTGAATTAATTAAATGATAGCCATTTAAGTTTCAGTCTTCCTCTCGTTCACAAAACAGCTGATCTGGCGTAGTGGTATGTTGCTCTTGACTGTTTTGCACAGGGACCTTGTCTGTAAAATGTACGGTGGTAACACAGCATTTTTCTTTCACAAAGCAGGTGATTTGGCATAGTGGTATGTTCTGACTCTTTTTTTGCACAGGGACTTTGGCAGTAAAATGTATTGTGGTACCATGGTAACACAGCATTTTATTCTAGCAGCTTTCCAAGATTATACAAGCAATATTTAATGTGTCCCTGGTTTTTGCCCTTTTGACCCACCCCAATAAATTTTGCTTTTTCCAGACTTCTTGTGCTGCGAAGTTGAGATGCAGTTGAGTATTGAGCAGATTTTACAAGGAGCTGAGAGCTGCAGGGGAAGAGACGTTTAGTGCTAATAACACAACAGGCTGTGTGCTTGCTTTTGATGCAGAAGGTTGTTGGTTCTACTCCCATAATGGGTGAATGCTGAAAGTTAAGATACTAATTATGAGCCTGTTATCAGTTTGCCATCCATTTCCTATTGCAATATTACTAGCTTATTTTTAATGTAATTTAGGCAATTTATTCCACAGGGGCATCAAACACTTTATTGTTCGATGAAACCATGAAATATAAAGGTGATTGCTAGCACCAACCTCTTCATTACAGATTTATTTAACGTGGAATTATTTAGATGACTTTTTTACTACTTCAGAGATTGTGCATATTTACTGATAATGGTGGACTGTAGAATTGTGCATATTTACTGATAATAGTGGACTGTAGAAGTTTAAGTAGACTTTTATGATGGAAATGTTCTGAATTGGACAGTTTTGTTTCATTGTTTACTGGAAAAATGTTCAAAGTAATAGGAAGGTGTATCAAAGAGCACATGTATGTTTCATATGCAAGGGGCCTATGATTTGAAAACAGCACAGAATTAATTTTTATCTGCCACGAGTAAAATGTATTTTCTTTGAATGTGGATTTTAATGTTGTTTCAGTGAATGTGAGTTTCAAGGGCAGAGAAGGTTTAATGTCAAGTTTGTTATGTCTTAGTGTTTGTGCTGTAAAATGCAAAAATAAAACTTTCAAATGAAGTTCAAATCTTCATAGAAGTAAATCAGTATGCACATTAGTGTTTATGGTAAATGGAGTGAAATAGCAAATTAATGGATCATTGGAATGGCTGCAGGGAGGCTCCATTCGACCAGGGTTTTGTGAGGGGGAAGGGCAGCAAACTTAGACAGCCCCAGCTGAACCATACCTCCCAACTGTCCAGATTTTCAAAGAATGAACAGATGTTTTGCTTCTTATTTTTGATTTGTTCCTCATAAAAATTTGTGGTTTTCTGGCAAATCATTTAGGAATTAAGTCACTAAATAATGACACACCTAGTTTCAGACTTCATAACCTTCAGAAAAATGCATGCTAAAGTAAGACCTGTTCTATCAACTGTCCCAGTTTATAGAAGAGCATTTTTTAGTACTGTTTATATGTTCCCCCCAATATATTTGGCCTTGTCCAGATTTATGTCCCAGTTTATACAAGAGCAATTTTTAGTACTGTTTATATGTTCCCCAATATATCTGGCCTTGTCCAGATTTATTGCATTAACAGGTTGAGAGGTACATGCAAATAAATTGCTTTATAGAATTAGGCATAGCCAAACCTCTGAACTGTCCCTGATTTTGACTCAAAATGTTGCTCTTCCCCTAATGATCCCTCCGCAAAATAGCAATTTTGGAAGAAAACATGGAGGGTTTATAATTAAGAAATAACTGTAATAATCAGATTACTTTTATTTCAGAGATGCATGTAGATTATTTTATTTTGTCAGCTGCTCAAGTTAGCAGTACTAATATTAAAGTGTCCCTTCTTTGACAGGTTCCCAGCTGTATCGTGTTGCTATTTTATATTTTTACATCACATTTTTTGGTCCATTTTTCATAAAATTGTGTTTTTTGGCAAATTAGTGACAAATAATTAAAGACTGAAGTTAGAAAATAATGACAGACATTTGAGTTTCAGATTTCATACCATTCAGAAAATTCATACTAATGCAAGACCTCTATTAGCTTTCTAAGGTTATAAGAGCGATATTTTAAAAATTGTCCTTATTTTTGGGCCTTTGTCCCATTTCTTTGTATGGCTTTGTCCAGATTTCTTGCTCTGAGGTTGAGAGGTATGACAAATGTGTCAGGGCCATCACAAGTCAGCCAGAGACATTTCAAACTGTGACATACTTGTTACACCCCACTCCCCCATGTAGTGATACTGGATGTGTCGAAGCAAGGCAAGGAGTAGTTATGCAGTGTAAATGTGCAGAGATTCCCACCCATCTTAGGTAGACACAAGTACTAGAGTGGCTTTTCATCTGTCCTTGATTTTTGCAGAATGGTCTGGTTTCTGTCATATGTTTCGTACTGTTGATTTATGCTTATTACTCAAACTGCATGTTGCTCTGTGTTTAAGTAGCAATACTTTAATGACCATCAGGTAAGCTTGGCTGAGATTGCAAGATGCAAGTAAGCTTTAATAAGCATACTGTTAAAGAATTGCCAACATTGAAAGCCTTTCTGTTGCCATGTAGAGAATACTTAACTAGATAATGTATAAGCCTTGGGTATTGAAATGCATATGCCAGTATTTGTAATAAAGGACAGAATTACATTATTTTAAGAGTCCCATTACACTTGGAGACTTACAGTCATCTCTGCAGGCTTTAACCATAAACCGAATGCCAATCGTGTGGTCTATAACCTGTACAGTAATCCTTTTAAGCAATGTATCTTGAGCTTATTTCTTGTTTGCTTTTCATTTTTTTACTTTGATCATGTTTTCTCCATGAAACAAGTAGTTGTCAGGCAGCAGGTCTTTTTTTGGATAAGGAACATTTTTACAAGTGGGGGCATCAGAGATTTCTACTTTCAGCATGTTACTTGTTACTTTAATAAAGCTGAATATAAATTATAATTAGAACTGCAGTGCAAGAAGTGGTTTGAGTTGAGTGCTCCCTGTTTTTCTTATGCTTGATTTTGACTGGCATTCCATTAATGTATTTAAAAAAAAGTAATTTATTTCTTCATGCCTCACAACCTTTTTTGTTTCCATCTAGATATTAAGCTGTCATGCAGCCAATGCATTGAAATATTTTTATTCTTCTACACTTCATTTTGTCTTGATTGGACTCACATGACAACTGTTTGGCACCCAATGCAGTATATTTAGTTTTCGTGGTTTGCTACTACAGGTGTTTGTGTGTGTGGTAGGGAATACCTCAGGCTTGAATCCTGTACCTTGTATGCAGGTTTTAAAGACCTTAATTCCCTACCCACCACCATTTGTGAAAAAAAAACTGCAGATTTTTGCCTCATGTTTGATCTGATCTGTTCCTCATAATATCTGTGGTTTGTAAATGTTGTAATGCTTGATGTTTGATGGGGCAGTTGTAGCATTGTCGCCTCACAGCTGCAGGTTCTCAAGTTTGCTTCTTGGCTGGGGTGCCTTCTTTGTGGGGTCTTTATCTTCTCCCTGTGTTTGTGTGGGTTTGCTTTTGTGTCCTCCCATGTTACAAAGACATGTCTGCATTATTTCTTCCTGGGACTCTGCTGAATTTTTTTTTTGTTCCAAGTCAGACTGTCCTGATTAACAAATGTTAAATAAAATTGACAGGCATTTGAATTTCAGACTTCAGGTTTCTGAATGTTTAAGTCCTTGCATATTTGATGGTGCAGTGGTAGTATTGTTGCCTCACAGCTATAGGTTTTCTGGTTTGATTCTTGGCTGGGGTGCCTTCTGTGTGGAGTCTGCATCTCCTCCCTGTGTTTGTGTGGATTTGCTCTGGTGCCCAGTCATTTTACAAAGACGTGTCTGCAGTATTTCTCCCTGGGTCTCTGCTGAAAATTGTTTTTATTCTGTCAGCAGTAAAATTGACAGGCATTTGAATTTCAGACTTCATGTTCTTCAGAAAATACATAGTAACACAACCGTAACACAACCTTTTATTCTAGCAATTTTCTAAGTTTATAAGATGAATATTTGAAATTTGTCCCTATTTTTGGGACTGCATTCCCTCATTATTGGCTTCGTCCAGGTCTTTTGTGCTAAGGTTGACAGCTATGGCAAGAACTGAATTCACTGAATGTTTGAGGGCTGTATTCCCTCATTACTGGGTTTGTCCAGGTGTTTTGTACTAAGAGGTTGACAGCTATGGTGAGAACTGAATTCACTAAATGATAGCCATTTAAGTTTCAGTCTTCCTCTTTTACAAAGCAGCTGATTTGGCGTAGTGGTATGTTGCTCTGTTTTGCACAGGGAGCTTGGCAGTAAAATGTATGGTTCTAGCAACTTTCCAAGATTATACAAGCAATGTTTGTGTCCCTGGTTTTGGGCTTTTGACCCCCCCCCAATACATTTTGGCTTTTTCCAGTTTTCTTGTGCTGCAAAGTTGAGTATTGAGTAGATTTTACAAGGAGCTGAGAGCTGCAGGGGAACAGAAGTTTAGTGCTGCTTAAGTGAAGCTGGTTTGCCTTGTTAACAGCACAACAAGTTGTGTACTTGTCTTTGATGCAGAAGGCTGTGGGTTCTACTCCCACAAGGGGTGGATGCTGCTGTACTGAGAATGTTCTCCTTGGTGAAGATACTAACTATGAGTTTGTTATCAGTTTGCCATCCATTTCATCTTGCAATATTACTAGCTTATCATTTTTTTAATGTAATATAGGCAATTTATTCCTGAGGGGCAACAGGCACTTTATTTTTCGATGAAACCATGAAATATAAAGGTGTTTGCTAGCAGCAACCTCTTCATTAGTTACAGATTTCTTTAATGTGGAATTATTTAGATGACTTTTACTTCTTCAGAGATAGTGCATATTTACCGATAATGGACTGTAGAATTGTGCATATTTACTGATAATGGACTGTAGAATTGTGCATATTTACTGATAATGGTGGACTGTAGAATTGTGCATATTTACTGATAATGGTGGACTGCGGAAGTCTGAGTAGACTTTTGTGATAAATGTTCTGAACTGGGCAGTTTTGTCATTATGGGTGCATGCATTTTGTTTCATTGTTTACTGGAAAAATGTTCAAAACAAATTTAAAACGCCCTCTAACAACTGTAATATATTGTACAAGGAATATAATTTAGTACAATGAGGAAGGTGTATCAAAGAGCACATGTATGTTTCATATGCAAGGGGCCTATGATTTGAAAACAGCCCAAAATTAATCTTTATCTGCCACTGGCAAAATGTATTTTCTTTGAATGTGGGTTTCAATGCTGTTTCAATGAATGTGAGTTTCAAGAGCAGAGAAGTTTTAATGCTAAGTTTTCATTGTGAGACTGCATTGCTTTGTTTAGTAGATGACTTAGTGTTCGTGCTGTAAAATACAAAATAAAACTTTCAAATGAAGTCCAACTCATCATACAAGTAAAGCAGTATGCACATTAGTGTTTATGGTAAATGAAGTGAAATAGCCAAGTA
This sequence comes from Protopterus annectens, assembly GCF_019279795.1. Taxonomy (NCBI): domain Eukaryota; kingdom Metazoa; phylum Chordata; order Ceratodontiformes; family Protopteridae; genus Protopterus; species Protopterus annectens. Next base: position 1,100,689,703 of record NC_056731.1, read on the forward strand.
ATGGTTCATAGGAATGGCTGCAGAGGCTCCATTCAACCGTGATTTTGTCAGGGGGGAAGGGCAGCAAACTCAGACAGGCCCAGCTGAACTATACCTCCCAACTGTCCATATTTTCGAAGAATGAATAGATTTTTGCTTCTTATTTTTGGTTTGTTCTTCATAAAATTTGTAGTTTTCTGGCAAATCATTTAGAAATTAAGTCACTAAGTAATGATACACTGAGTTTCAGACTTCATAACCTTCAGAAAAATGCATGCTAAAGTAAGAACTGTTATTCAATCAACTGTCTCAATTTATACAAGAGCAATTTTTAGTACTGTTTATATGTTCCCCCAGTATATTTGGCCTTGTTCAGATTTACTGCATTAACAGGTTGAGAGGTACATGCAAATAAATTGCTTTATAGAATTAGGCATAGCCAACCTCTCAACTGTCTCCAATTCTGGCTTAAAATGTTGCTCTTCCCCCTAATAATCCCTCCGCAAAATAGCAATTTTGGAAGAAAACATGGAGGGTTTACAATTAAGAAATAACTGTAATAATCAAAGTTATAGATTACTTGAAATGCATGTAGATTATTTTATTTTGTCAGCTGCTCAAGTTAGCAGTACTAATATTAAAGTGTCCCTTCTTTGACAGGTCCCCAGCTGTATTGTGCGGCTATTTTATATTTTTGCATCACATTTGGTCCATTTTTCATAAAATTGTGTTTTTTGGCAAATTAGTGACAGATCACTAAAGACTGAAGTTAGAAAATAATGGCAGACATTTGAGTTTCAGATTTTATACTCTTCAGAAAAGTCATACTAATGCAAGACCTATTCTATTATCTTTCTAAGTTTATTAGAGCAATATTGAAAAATTGTCCTTATTTGTGGGCATTTGTCCCACTTCTGTGTATGGCTTTGTCCAGATTTCTTGCTCTGAGGTTGAGAGGTATGACACATGTGTCAGGGCCATCACAGTCAGCCAGAGACATTTCAAATTGTGACATACTTGTTGCACCCCACTCCGCCATGTACTGACTCTGGATGTGTCCAAGCAAGGCAAGGAGTAGTTATGCAGTGTAAATGTGCAGTGTGTCCCCCCCATCCAAGGTAGACACAAGTACTACAGTGGCTTTTCATCTGTCCTTGATTTTGCAGAAAGGTCTGGTTTCTGTCATATTTTTGTACTGTTGATTTATGCTTATTACTCAAGGTGCCTGTTGCTCTGTGTTTAAGTAGCAATGCTTTAATGACCATAATGTAAGCTTGTCTGAGATCATAAGATGCAAGTAAGCTTTAATAAGCATACTGTTAAAGAATTGCCAACATTGAAAGCCTTTCTGTTGTTGCCATGCAGAGAATACTTGACTAGATAATGTATAAGCCTTGGGTATTAAAGGACAGGATTCCATTATTTTAAAAAGCTCATTACACTTGTTGGAGACTTCCAGTCATCTCTACAGACTTTACCCGTATACTAAACAGAATGCCAATCATGTGTGGTCCATAACCTGTACAGTAATCCTTTAAGCAATGTATCTTGAGCTTGTTTCTTGTTTGCTTTTCATTTTTACTTACATGTTTTCCCCATGAAACAAGTAGATAGTTGTCAGGCAGCAGGTCTTTTTTGGATAAGAAACATTTTTACAAGTGGGGGCATCACAGAGATTTCTACTTTCAGCATGTTACTTGGCACTTTTATAAAGCTGAATATAAATTATAATTAGAACTGCAGTGCAAGGAGAAGTGGTTTGAGTTGAGTGCTTCTGGTTTTGCTTGTACTTGATTTTGACTGGCATTCCAGTAATGTATTTAAAAAGTAATTTATTTTTTCATGCCTCACAACCTTTTGTTTCCATCTAGATATTAAGTAAGCTGTCATGCAGCCAATGCATTGAGATATTTTTATTCTTCTACACTTATTTTTGTCTTGATTGGACTCTCATAATGATGGTTTGCCACCCAGGGCAGTGTATTTAATTAAAGTTAGTTTTTGTGGTTTTGAGCATAGCTCCTCCCCTTTCTGGTTGGCCACACCCCTTCCCCTTGACCCCACCCATTCAGCTGGCTCCTGCAGCCCCCCTTTGATTTGAAGTCACCAGCCGCCATATTTATGTATGTCTTGTAACAAATATTGCAGGAAGACTTTGGTTTTTATTAGAATTTTACTATGGTTCTATTATATTGTTTTTTGTTTTAGACAGTGACTTTGTTTTCCACTGATGCTAACATATGATGGACACTCATGGGTTAAGGAACTGACATGAGGATGTAATGTGACTGGGTGATGTATGGTTTAAGTTGTATATATGTCATGTGATTTTATATATCACCAGGTTCTGATGAAGTCCTTGAGGAGACTAAAGCACTTAACTTGTTGTTTATACTATATATATATATATATGGTTCCCCTTCAGAAGGTCGAATGGCTGAAATCTCGAAATGCATATGGTCGAGACCATATGCTCGAAATTTCAGAAGCTCAACCTTTTGAATGGGGATAGGCATACAGCGCAGAACAGGAGATTTCCCTTTCTGCGCTGTAGTGCGATCTCGGAGTTGGAATAAATAAGTAGCGGGGGGTGTGGGGGGTGCAAGGGTGCTTGCCCCTTGCAGAAACATCGTTTTGTGTTTTGTTGCTGGTTTTTTGTTTCCCTTTCAGAAGGTCAAGCTTCTGAAATTCGAGCATATGGCTTTGGCCATATGCATTTCGAGATTTCAGCCATTCAACCTTCTGAAGGGAAACAATATATGTATATATATATATATATATATATATATATATATATATATATATATACATATATACTTCTGGCAATAACAATGCCACCATAAAAGATATCCTTTGCTGGCTATCTCAAAACTTGCCCCAAGAAACCATAATCCTAGGCGATTTTAACATTGATTGGAATTGCTGTAGCAGCAGCCACCCTACCACCCACATTAACCTATTTGGTTTTCTCAAACCATTACCTCCACTACCAGGATAAACAAGCCTAATAAGAAAGAAAGTACCTTGGATTGGATTCTCATAAATAACCATCCCCATATATATGAATCTGGAACCCTCCCTGATGATGTAAGTGACCACTCACTTACCTACATCATCAGGCTTAAGACCAATGTTTCCATTCCAACCACTTTCAGGAAAATTAGGTCCAAGAAAAACTTTAACCCTGATCTCTTTCAAAGTGAACTAAGAGGATGCAACTGGTCTTCCTTAAAACACCTCCCATTGGAGGAAGCTCTTAAATACTTTAATTCCAAAAAGCTCTTAAATACTTTAATTCCAAATTCCTAGCCATTCTAGTTGACCATGCACCAAACCGCTCCATTAGAATTAGAAGTAAATCTGCCCCATGGCTTTCAAAAGAAACCAAACAAAAAATCCACCTCAGAAATAAATACTGGGCCAAATGGCAAATGACTAAAAACCTTGTAGACTGACAAAACTTTAGACAGCTGAGAAATGACACTAAGAAAACTATCTACAGTTCCAGCAAACTAAACATAATAACCCACAAAAATTCTGAGCAAGTATTAACCAACTACTACACCCAGGTCAATCCATTACACCTAAACCACAAGGCACAGACCAGGAGAATCCCAAGCATACTGCCAATGCCTTCAATACCTTTTTCACTGAGGCCATTCAAACACTTGCCAGTCAGCTATCACCTAATAACTTAACTTTACCTACCTCTAACACAACCCCATCCCTCCATTTCTCTTCCAACCAGTCCCTACAACATATATTCTTACCCTTATCCAAAAACTGAAGCCATGCTCTCCTTCAGCAGACCAAATACCTGCTGAATATCTACAGAAATCAGCCAAATCCATCGCCCATCCCATTTCCATTTTGATTAATAGAAGCATCAGTGAAGGACACATCCCTAGCATCTGGAAAGTCTCCCATATTATCCCCTTCTTAAAGGCGAAAACTCTACTGAATTCTCCAACTACTGTCCCATAGCCTTACTTTCACCTTTGGCAAAACTAATGGAAAAATACATCCATAGGCTATTGCTAGACCACCTAATCCAAAATAACTTACTTTCCAGCTGTCAACATGGTTTCAGACCTTCCCACAGCACTACTACTGCCTTCCTTTCCTTTACTGACTGTATTAACAAAAAACGTAACTCCAGTATGCTTTCCTCTGCACTATTTATCAATCTGTCCAAGGCATTTGATATGGTTAATCACCAAATACTTATAAATACCCTCAAATCCCTGTCACTAGATGCACTCACTATAAAATGGTTCCAGTCCTATTTAGATAACAGACAACAGGCGGTGCTTTGGCACAACATTCTATCTACCCACCTGACTGTGAACCTTGGCGTCCCTCAAGGGTCCATATTAGGACCCCTTCTTTTCTCCATATTTATCAATGACCTTCATCTAGCAATCCCCCAAGCTACATGCATTCAATATGCAGACAATTCCACACTTAAATGCACAGCCACATCCACTTCCAAACTTCACTCCCTTACACAAAAGATATTTAATACAGTAGAACAATGGTTTACACAACACTGCCTCCTCTTGAACCCCAAAAAACTAAACTCCTCCTTTTTAATCCTACTCATAAGTCTTCCCCAATAGATTTCTCAGTTACATCCACTAATGGTACTCTTATATCACCTGACCCAACTACCAAACTACTTGGTATCACCATAGACAACAATCTTAACTTTGACATCCATATCAACAATACTATAAAAATCATTAACAAAAAACTTGGCTCTCTCTACAGGGTCAAACCCTTCCTTTCACCAACAGCCAGAACAACAATTGCTTACACTCATCTAATCTCTACACTTCTCTATGCCTCACCCATATATACTAATCTATCTAAAAATAACCTCAACAAACTGTAAATCTCCTACAATAACATTGCCAGATTTGCTACAGGCAACCCATTTAGAACCCACCACTGTTATAATCTTAAGCAGCTAGGATGGCTAGAACTTCAGAATCTGCTTAAATTCCACCAATTAACCATTGCCCATAAGACTCTTTACCAACCTTCCAGTAATCCTATACTATCTACCCTCATCATCCCCTATAGTAATCGGAAATCCTTGCGCTCATCACATAAACTTCTTGTAAATACCTCTAAATCTAATAACAGGGCTGGGGATTCTCTTTTCACTAATACTGTTGGAAAATCCTGGAACCTTCTCCCCAGTGAGCTTTCCTCAGTTTCCTCTACTTCACTTTTCAAAAACAGACTGAAACTTTTCCTGAGAACACACTGGTTATGCCCCTGTACTAAACCGGACTAATCAACTTTCTATTCAACCTAGGCACTGCCTACTTTACTTCTCAATAACAAGTTCTACTTTCCTTATTAACCACAATACCATCTCCTATACCTAACCTTTTTTTCATCCTCTGAGCTTACTTATAGTGTGACAACCCTTTATTAATATAATTATACAATAAGCTTCCTTTTTTGTTATATTCTGTATTCTACCTGTAATTTGCATTATACCTGCTTTTTGCACTGCAAAGTATTCTGCCCTCCTTGTAATTTGCATTGTACCTGCCTTTTACACTGTGAAATATTCTGCCCTCTTTGATAATTTCTGTGTTAACCTGTAATGTTCTTTGTAAATATAAATGTTTTTATTTCTTTTTTTATCCTGAGAGCTTAACTCCCCAGGCTATAGTATATATTCTATCTGCATTTTGCATTGTACCTGCATTTTGCAATGTGAGGTATTCAGACCTCTATGATAATTCTTTGTTAACCTGTAACTTTATTGTAAACATATATGTTTTTGTTATTTTCTTGGCCTCTATTGAAAATGGACATGTATTCAGTTAGACTAGCCCAGTCAACAAATGTAAAATAAAATGTAAAATAAAAAAAAAAAAATATATATATATATATATATATATATATATATATATGTGTGTGTGTGTGTGTATATATATATATATACATATATATATATATATATATATATAAATATATATATATATATATATATATATATATATATATATATATATATGTATATATATCCACATCAGTTTATATATATATATATATATATATATATATATATATATATATATATATTTATTTATTTTTTTTTTTTTGGGTCATTCTTAACTAAGTGAGTCACAGTTAATAATAAGTAGTATTAGAAAGTGCAAGGTGTAATTAATTAATTTATACTAAAATTGTTAATCTCGGATTTTCTGCTGTGGAGAAATTAATGACTGATTTTCTCTCGTTATTCATATTTTCGTATTTACATTCATATTTTCATAACTGAGGGACCTACATGTTATTGAGGGGCATAATATAGCAATAATCCATGCCTGGGTGTGGGTAATGCTGGATTTACCCATGGTTGGTGTCGTTTGCTCATGAGGGCGAAGCCCGCGTGGCCAAACAAAGACAACCGTGGGTAAATCCAGCATTACCCACACCTAGAAGTGGGTTATTGCTATTATACAATGACATTATTTAAGAAAAAAAAATTACTTTTCTTAAATAATGGCATTGTATAATGCCTCCTTGCTGCCCTTCCGCAGCTGTTTGGTATTCTGCGGCAGTTCTGATGCACTGCGCATGTGTATACTTACGCAGTACATCAGAGCTGTGGGCAAAAGCAACAGAGAAAGCAAGATCTCCGTTGCTTTTTACAAACTGTCTCGCTATGTTAAAGGAGTTTAACATAGCGAGACATCTTTAAAAAAAGCAACGGAGAAAGCAAGATCTCCATTGCTTTTTAAAAGTGTCTCACTATGTTAAATGGGTTTAACATAGCGTTGCTTTTTTGAAAGCTGTCTCGCTATGTTAAACATAACGAGACAGGTTGTAAAAAGCAACGGAGATCTTGCATTCTCCGTTGCTGTAAAGAAAAAGAAAAAGAATTATACTAATAGAAAAAGTCCGGGCGACCGGACCTTTTTCCATTACTACAACTCTGATTTACAACGTGCATGCTGTCCAATCAGCATGCACGTTTTGGAATATTAATGGGGGGTCATTGTATAATGTGAAATAATCTGGTAGGAGAAAGAAAAGTACATTGTCAGTGTACATTCACAGTACAGTATACTGGAAATACTGGTAGTTATTTGCTAGTAATTATGAAAATATGAAATATTCATATAAATACTTAATACTTCTAAAACTATACAAACTATAGCATGGCATCACATGAAATCTTAGATTATGTTAAAGAAAACTCTTACTGATACTTGTGCACTAATTTGCACATCTTGAGAGATATCTGGGGTTATTTATATTGTGAATTATACAAATAAACATAATTATTTGTATTTCTGTAAATATCTTAGTAATAATGCAAATAGAAAGGAACTTTTTACTGTCATATGAAAGCTTATATACAGCCAACAAAAGTAAGTTGACAAAATACATCTTGGTTATACAGTTTCCCTTTCTGAAACATTAGATAAAAATAATATTCTAGTTTTGTATTCATAATAATACATAACAGCATTTATGTAAAGACTATGACTGTACTGACTGTTATTAGTAACATTGCAATTTGTACCACTTTAATAGCTTTCATTGTTCGCAAAACATTTGCATTTCTTTATGTTATGTTTTTAAGTTGAATTCCTAGAAAATACTTTGGAATATAACGAAGTGAGTTGGTACTAGAGGCATGACATTTCAAAGAAGAACACTATACTAGCAGCATAAGAGGCAAAGTTATACCAAAAAAAACCCAAAAAACCTCCTATCAATTGACCCGTTAGTGTCAGAGGTGATACTCATACTGCACTTCAAGCATCAGAAAAGCACCAGGATTCAGTATAATCCAATAAATGCCATTTATTCACATCAATGAATGTCCACAAATAAAAACTGTCAAGTAGTTTTGTTCCTCCACATTTAGTAATTGGACTTCATCAGAACAGCCATATTATCTACAACAATACCTTTTATACTATCCCCATCTCATTAATTAAATATCTATTAAACTTTTAAAGTAACTTGTGCATCCATATCCATACTATTCCTTTGAAACATACACTCATACAATAAAATCAGCTTATAATGGGCATAATCTCTGTGCATAAAATACAACACATTTTGTGTAAAAATCACATATTAAGAGAAAATATTAAAAAAATATATATATATATATATATATATATATATATATATATATATATATATATATACATATGCATATATACACACACATATGAAATAACCTAAAATGAATATAAACCAAGTAACCAAGTTACCTTATAAACCACTATCAGTATAATACTAGCATTCTATATAAGAGAGTACTGACATTCTATGTAAAAATGATAATAACATTCTTTATGAAAAAGATGAGAGAACAACCTTACAAAAATATATTTGAAAAAATCCTTGTAATGAAATTTGTCGCTCATAATTTTAAAGCTCATAACTTATAAAGCTCTTTTTCTAAGAATGGGTAGTAATGATACATAATCATTTATTCCTAATGCCTATTGTAAGGTGATGTTATTGTATGAGTGAAAGTATGGATATGGATGCACAAGTCACTTTAAAAGTTAAATAGCTATTTAGTTAATGAGAAGGAGATAGTATAAAAGGTATTGTTGTAGCTAATATGGCTGTTCTGATGAAGTCCCATTACTAAATGTGGAGGGACAAAAGCACTTGACAGTCTTTATTTGTGGACATTGATGTCAATAAATGGCCTTTATTGTATTATACTGAATACCAGTGCTTTTCTGATGCTTGAAGTGCAGTTTGGATATCACCTCTGATGCTAATGGGTCAATATAAAAGTTTTTTTGTATTTTTTTTTTTTTTTTTTTTTTTTTTTTTTTAGGCATGACATTCCACATTACATAGGTGTTAATGAAAAAAAAAAAAATATATATATATATATATATATATATATATATATGTGTATCAAATTCTTCGGAAATCAGAACACCGAACACTGTAAATACCAAACTGAGCATTTCAGTAAAGTCAAATGTCAAATATGCCAACTTTGCTGAAATGCTCACATCCGCTCAACATTCTAAAACACGTTTTGCAAGGGGGCAAGCCCCCCCTGCACCCCCCCCATGTGGGGGGATATGCCCCCCCACACCCTCCTACCTATATATACAAACTCTGAGATCACACTACACTGAGGGAAAGGGTACATTTCCCGATCCCCACTATAGTGCGATTTGCACTACAATGTTGAACGTTACTATAGCGAATGTTCGCTATTGTAAGGTTCGACAATGTAGTAATCGCACTTACTATATGATAGTAAACATATATATATATATATATATATATATATTTATATATATATATATATATATATATATATATATATATATGCATAAATAAATATACAGTATATATATATATATATATATATATATATATATATATATATATATATATATACTTATTACCTGTGCTGGCACAATGCTCACATGTCTCGTATTACAAGGCTTCTCATGCTCTCCATCCCAGTAACATAGCAAAGGCAGGATCAAGGGGTCAGATACCATGGGTGCAAAGTGCTAGGGGCTCTATAGAACTTTTTCCTTCACTTTTTTCTGTGCCAAGATGCCAGTACAGAAAGACATTTCATTAAATGAAATTGTCCTTTTTTTGTCTTTGCCGAAATCCTGGGGGGAGAGGGTGTGGATTGCCTGTAAGAAGCTGATTTGTAAGATGCCATTTGGTAGAAATATACCAATCAATATGCTTTTTTTTTGGTTTTTCTCTGAAGAACTGAGGGGTGTGCATCAGTTGTTCTTGCTGCAGTATAAACTGAAGTTGATTTTTTTTTTTGCCGTGTGCATCCTTTTGTGGTATGTATTGCATTGTACCCCAAGATGTGCACAAACATCTGAATCTTGATTTTAGCATGCCAAACACCCACTCAGGGATGTGCCATGTCATGGTGAGTGTTCTGTTAAATTTATCCTCAACAGTTGTGGCTAGGGCACTGAATGTTGTCAGGAGTCAGAGCTCTAGTGGATAACTATAGTAATCTGTTGTACACATGGACAGACAATTAGCTTTGTTGCATCACACACAGCATTGGAACATAGAACAAAACTTCCATATGCAGGTGTTCTTTCTGAATAGTAGCTTCTTGTGAACCTCACCCTCTTGAAACTTTGCCCTTGGGGCACTTTGCATTCAAATTACAGCACCATATACATTACCAAGGTGTGTTGCCACCAGATCAATGATTAGGCCATCTGCTGAGCACACATCCTGACAGTTGAGTGATGGTCATTCCTTTGTGTTTTAGTACAATTCTGCATAGTCTCATGCAAGGGTTTGATTGGTATGTGAGTGCAATCAATTGCAATAAGGATACAGGGAAAATTGGCTATGTCACAGAACCATTTCATGGTAGCTCAACATTCCCGTGGTGTACTTGGGAAGTGGATTAAGTCATTCACCTTGCTGCACATCACTGCCAGGAGTAGTATTCCACTTGCAGCTGTATGGGACACTCCTATGTTATCATTCACAGGGTGCTAGAGTGTCTCAAAGGCCAGTATACAAAGGCTCAGCTGCACCTTGATTTCTACAAACATTGATTTCTACTGGGAGAAGGTTACCCTGAAAGGGGTGCACAAATCCCACACACAGCCTGTACCAGTTCTCTGTCTAGTCTGCATGTGCTTATTATGTCTTGATCTGAGAGTTGGCATACCTGCAGCCTGATTCACCACCATGCTGGATGTCTGCTGATGTTAGGACATAATTGTAGACCATCCTCCAAAATCACTTGTAGAACCCTGGCCTGATGTAATGCATTCATTGCAATATTAATTATTGTCAACTATTCTGCATATTCCACAGTGATGTGTAGCAAAAATACAAGTAAATATAACATTTTGCAAAAGTATTATGTCTTCCACTGGATGCTTGACCCAGTTTAATGGCATGTCCACCAATATGATTTTGTCACTAATTCTTTTCATCTGAAGTATGCATTGTGTTTTATAATGAGGCACAATTACAAAGAGTTCACAGTTATCCTGCTCCATACTCATTAACATATATACCTGACTTTGGTTTATTTTGTAATTACTTCCACCCTTTGTTCATCAAAGGCCTACTTCAATGTGTTGCAGCAGGTTCAGCTTTCTTCTGGAATCTGGCCTATAGAGCTCCTCATAAGTCTATAAGAAAATGATTACAGAAATAGGGTTTAAGTCTGTTTTGGTAATTCAGGGTTTTCAGATCAGTAATCTTGGGTCTATGTCAATTTTTCGAATGCTGAAAATGTCGAACATTACATGGTCGAGACCAAATGTTCCACATTTCAAGTGTTCGAAGATTGACTTTTAACGGTGCCGTACTGTGCAGAATGGGAGAATTTCCGTTTTCTGCACTGAAGTGCAGTCTCGGAGTTGGTATATATAAGTGGGGGGGTGGGGGGGTGTAGGGGGGCTTGCCCCCATTTCGCACTGTTAAGGTGTGTTTTTCTTTTCTTTTTTCTTTTTTTTATTTTATATTCGAACATCCAAATGTTGACCATGTGGTATTCAACATTTTGGATATTCGAATATTTAACATAGACCTGTAATCTTCTTCCTTAGGAAATTCTGGAGCTTCTCTATCTGTATAATGTGTCTGGATAGTTATATACCAATCTGGGCACTGTTATATACCAATGTGGGCACTGTACTCTATAACTGACCAAAGTATCCATAACTGACTATTTCATTGCTTTGGTTTGCATCCATCCAACTTATAGCACACCTTAACTAAGCACTATAATTAGAACTGCCACATCCATTGACCATTAAAAATAACTGCGCACAGTCCCAATAATATGATAACTTCTGTAGAGTTATAGTTTCTTCAAAGATGATTTGTTTGAGGCATAATCAGTTCATCAGCTTTGACACAGATGAAAGTATAAGTCTTAGTTTTAACATGAAGTAGTTAATGTATTCAGGTGTATGTTAACATCTCACAAGTCTGATTCAGAAATGTTGGTTTTTGACTGTTATAAAAAATGCCTACAGCTTTTTGGTGGACTCTTGATTGCAGCATTATATGCTTTATAATGTATAACATTGGTCTTTATGTTGACATATACAATCAGTAAGTGTATATTTAACTCATCAACACAATTACTTACAAGCTTAAGTTTTTCTTTTTTGTTTTTCATTTTTGAAAATGCTTACGGAGTGGACCCAAGATGATATTGGCCACTAGCTGTGGGCAGGCATGTTTCTGTCTTTTTATTGACCTCATCAGCATAAATGGACTCTTTGGACTGAGTGTACTATAAAGACTTAAAGAATAAAAAAGTCACAGGCATTCAGAAGACAGGTAGCTGTCATTTAGGGGTCATTTGCATATATTCCATGGGCCTCCAGTACAGAAGGTTTAAGGTATCTCACAGTAAAACTTCAGCTTAGCTGTTTTTTTTCCTTGTAGTTTTGAATAGTTTGTGTGACCTTTTTTACCTTTTGGTTTATATATATCAACTTAAAATAGGTTCTATGTACAGAACACTCACCAAAGTAAGAGGATAGACCCACCACTGTCTACTGTTTCTTTCAGTCAGAACCAGTAATCTCTCTTACAAGACATCTTATCCTGGGGGATTATGTACTATTTTATTATGGAAGCAACACCTTCCCTTGTTTCACTGTTATTGCATATAGCATAGTGACCATGTTATTTCATTTGTCACTTAATAGATATATGGACATTATTATAAAAGGCTTTGGGCACATCACAATTAGTGGACTTTTAAGTGTGCAGTCACTTTATTCACAATTCAGTCTGCATTTTAGTTTTAACTTCGGGTGTTAGATGCTAAGTATGTCAAAGTAAACAGCTCTAAGATTTAGCTTTGAAATACCTTTCCTGGAAAACACCTTTTTAAGTGTTTATTATATCTGGCTGGAGAATTTCCAACTTACAAGCCTTCCTGTGTATATCTCTTTTGCCTAATATCATATTTTTCTTCATTTTCTTATAATAAATGCAACAAATCATTGTCAGGCACAATAAGATAATATTCATTTAGGGCAGCAGTAACATCAGCAACATACTGAAGGCAGTGGCGGCTGGTGACTTCAAATCAAAGGGGGGGCTGCAGGAGATAGCTGAATGGGTGGGGTCAATGGGAAGGGTTGTGGCCAACCAGAAAGGGGAGGAGCTATGCTCAAAACCACAAAAACTGTAACTTTAATTAAATATGGTACCCTGGGTGCCAAACCATAATTATGAGAGTCCAATCAAGACAAAATGAAGTATAGAAGAAAAAAAAAATATTTCAATGCATTGGCTACATGATAGCTTACTTAATATTTAGATGGAAACAAAAAGGTTGTGAGGCATGAAAAAATAAATTACTTTTTAAATACATTACTGGAATGCCAGTCAAAATCAAGTATAAGAAAAACAAGCAGCACTCAACTCAAACCACTTCTCCTTGCACTGCAGTTCTAATTATAATTTATATTCAGCTTTATTAAAGTACCAGGTAACATGCTGAAAGTAGCATTCTCTGTGATACCCCCACTTGCAAAAATGTTTGTTATCCAAAAAAGACCTGCTGCCTGATAACAACTATCTACTTGTTTCATGGGGAAAACATGATCAAAGTAAAAAATGAACAGCAAACAAGAAACAAGCTCAAGATAAATTGCTTAAAGGATTACTGCATAGGTTATGGACCACACGCCATAGATTGGCATTCTGTTTAGTTTATAGGTAAAGCCTGCAAAGATGACTGCAAGTCTCCAACAAATGTAATGAGCTTCTTAAAATAATGTAATCCTGTCCTTTATTACAAATACTGTCATATGCATTTCAATACCCAAGGCTTATAGGTTATCTAGTTATGTAAGTATTCTCTGCATGGCAACAACAGAAAGGGTTTCAATGTTGGCAGTTCTTTAACAGTGTGCTTATTAAAGCTTACTTGCATCTTACAATCTCAGACAAGCTTACCTGATGGTCATTAAAGCATTGCTACTTAGACACAGAGCGACAGGCACTTTCTGAATAATAATAATAAGCATAAATCAACAGTATAAAAATATGACAGAATCCAGAACATTCTGCAAAATCAAGGACAGATGAAAAGCCACTGTAGTACTTATGTCTACCTTGGATGGGGGGGATACTCTACACATTTACACTGCATAACTGCTCCTTGCCTTGCTTGGACACATCCAGAGTCACTACATGGGGGAGTGGGGTGCAACAAGTAAGTCACAATTTGAAATGTCTCTGGCTGACTGTGATGGCCCTGACACATTTGCCATACCTCTCAACCTCAGAGCAAGAAATCTAGACAAAACCATACATAGAAGTGGGACAAAGGCCCAAAAATAATGACAATTTTTAAATATTGGTCTTATAATCTTAGAAATATAATAGAATAGTAGGTCTTGCATTAGTATACATTTTCTGAAGGGTATGAAATCTGAAACTCAAATGTCTGTCATTATTTTCTAACTTCAGTTTTTAATGATTTACCACTAATTTGCCAAAAAAAAAACACAATTTTATGAACAACGGAACAAAATGTATTGCAAAACTATAAAATAGCTACACAATACAGCTGGGAACCTGTCAAAGAAGGGACACTTTTTTTAATATTAGTACTGCTAACTTGAGCAGCTGACAAAATAAAAGAATCTACATGCATTTCTGAAATAAAAGTAATCTATAACTCTGATTATTACAGTTATTTATTAATTGTAAACCTCCACATTGTCTTCCAAAATAGCCATTTTGCAGAGGGATTATTAGGGGAAGAGCAACATTTTGAGCCAAAATCAGGGGCAATTGAGAGGTTTGGATATGCCTAATTCTATAAAGCAATTTATTTGCACATACCTCTCAACCTGTTAATGCAGGAAATCTGGACAAGGCCAAATATATTGGGGGAACATATAAACAGTACTAAAAAATGCTCTTGTATAAACTGAGACAGTTGATAGAATAACAGGTCTTGCTTTAGCATGCATTTTTCTGTAGGTTATGAAGTCTGAAACTCAGTGTCTCTCATTATTTAGTGACTTAATTCCTAAATGATTTGCCAGAAAACCACAAATTATATGAGGAACAAACCAAAAATAAGAAGCAAAAATCTTTTCATTCTGCAACAATCTGGACAGTTGAGAGGTATAGTTCAGCCAGGGCTGTCTTTGAGTTTGCCGCCCTTCCCCCTTCACAAAATCATGGTTGAATGGAGCCTCCCCCTGCAGCCATTCTAATGAACCATTATGTGGCTATTTCACCCCATTTACCATAAACACTAATGTGCATACTGCTTTACTTCTGCGATGATTTGGACTTCATTTGAAAGTTTTATTTTGCATTTTACAGCACAAACACTAATGGATATCTGCTAAACAAAGCAATGCAGTCTCACAATGAAAACAGACTTAGCATTAAAACTTCTCTGCCCTTGAAAATCACATTCATTGAAACAGCATTGAAACCCACATTCAGTGCCAGTGGCAGCTAAAGATTAAATTTGGGCTGTTTTCAAATCACAAGCCCCTTGCACATGAAACATACACATGCTCTTTGATACACCTTCCTGATTGTATTAAATTATATTCCTTGTACAATACAGTACAGCTTTAGAGGGCATTTTAAATTTATTGTTTTGAAAATGTTTCTAGTAAACAATGAAACTAAATGCATACACCAATAATAACAAAAGTGCCCAATTCAGAACATTTCCGTCATAAAAGTCTACTCAAACTTCTAAGTCCACCAGTCCACCAGTATCAGTAAATATGCACAATCTCCAAGGAAGTAAAAGTCATCTAAATAATTCCACATTAAAGAGATCTGTAACTAATGAAGAGGTTGCTGCTAGCAAACAACTTTATATTTCATTGTTTCATCTACAAATAAAGTGCCTGTTGCCCTTGAGGAATACATTGCTTATGTTACACTAAAAAAATTATAAGCTAGTAATATCGCAATAGGGAATGGTTGGCAAACTGATAACAGGTTCATAGTTACTAGGTATCTTCACCAAAAAGGACTGTAGCATCCACCCCCTTTGCAACACAGTATAGTATCAGCAATGCATCTACCTACTGGGGGAGTAGAACCCACAGCCCTCTGCATCAAAAGCAAGTACACTAACTGTTGTATTAACAATGCAAGCAGACACAGCATAAGCAGCACTAAACTTTTGCTCCTTGCAGCTCTCAGCTCCTTGTAAAATCTACTCAACACTCAGCTGTATCTGTGAACTTTGCAGCACAAGAAATCTGGAAAAGCCAACATTTTTTTTTTGGGGGGGGGGCAAAAGCCCAAAAACCTGGGACACAGTTTTAACATTGTAAAATGTTGGAAAGTTGCTAGAATAAAATACTGTTACCACCATATATTTCACTGCCAAGTCTTGAACCCAGGACCCTGTGCAAAACAGTCAGAACAACATACACTATGCCAAATCAGCTGTTTTGTGAAAGAGAGGAAGACTGAAACTTAAATGGCTACCATTTAGTGAATTCAGTTCTCACCATAGCTGTCAACCTCTTAGCACAAGACACCTGAACAAAGCCAATAATGGGGGAATACAGCCACCAAATACATTCAGTGAATTCAGTTCTCACCATAGCTCTCAACCTCTTAGCAAAAAACACCTGGACAAAGCCAGTAATGGGGGAATACAGCCCCCAAACATATTGAGTTCTTCTCATAGTTCTCAACCTTAGCACAAAAAGCCTGGCTGAAGCCAGTAATGGGGGAATACAGTCCCAAAATAGGGACACATTTCAAATCTTCTTTTCTTCTTTTTCTTTCAGCTGTTCCCATTAGGAATCACCACAGTGGATCATCTGTTTTGATTTCTTCCTGTCCTCTGTATCTTTCTCTTTCACACCTGCATGTCTTCTCTCACCACATCCATAAAACTTAACTTAGGCCTTCCTCTTTTCCTCTTACCTGGCAGCTTCATCCTTAGCATCCTTTTCCCAATATATCAAGCATACCTCCTCAGCACGTCTAAACCAACGTAATCTTGCCTCTATGGCTTTGTCTCCAAACTGTCCAACCTGGGCCGACCCTCTAATATACTTATTCCTAATCCTGTCCATCCTCATCACACCCAGTGCAAATCTTAACATCTTTAACTGTGCCATATCCAGCTCTGACTCCTGCCTTTTTGTCAATGCCCCTGTCTCCAACCCATATAACATAGCTGGTCTCACTACCCTCTTGCAGACCTTCCCTTTCACTCTTACTGGTACTTGTCTGTCACAAATCATTCCTGACACTCTTCTCCACCCGATTTCAAATATCCATCTTATAAACTTAGAAAATTGCTAGAATAAAATGTTTTGTGTTACCATGTACTTTCTGAGGAATATGAAGTCTGAAATTCAAATGCTTGTCATTTTTATTTATTTGACATTTGTTAACCAGGAAAGTCTGACTTGGAACAAAAAACAATTTTCAGCAGAGGCCCAGGGAGAAGCACTCGAGACACATATCTTTGTAAGATGGGAGGACACCAGAGCACCCAGAGGAAACCCACACAAACACAGGGAGGAAATGCAGACTCCACACAGAGGGCACTCCAGCCAAGAATAAAACCAGATAACCTGTAACTGTCAGGCAATATTGCTACCACTGCACTACTGACTGTGTAAAGACAGAAAAATACAGAAAGCACAGATTTTATGAGGAACAGAACAGAACAAATATGAGGCAAAAATCTGGAATTTTTTTTTACAAATGGTGGAGGGTAGAGAATTCAGGCTCTTGCCACTTGGGCCCAAGGTACAGGGTTCAACCCTCTGGTATTCTCTACCCACCACCATATAGCAACTGGGGCATTTCACACACACACACACACACACACACACACACACACACACACACACACACACACACACACAAAACAGCAAGTCTGATAATAATAAAACAGGCAGCCAGCAAGCAGTAAACTCCAATGATGAGAGCAGGTCCAGGTCCATACCATCCACACACCTGTGATGGGAGAAATGCTGTGAGTATACATGCGTGATGTTCTCCAACTTGCATTTTGTTTTTTTACTCGTTTTTATTTTCTTTTTAGTTTTTCTTTTCTTTTCTTTTTTGTTTTACAGCTGGGGGGACTGCAGTCCTGCAGACCAATAGTACGTGCTGCCCCTGACTGAAGGAATGCTTAGTCACAATATATATTAGAAGCTGCATGGTCTACAATGTACATCTTTGCAAAATATCAACAATCCATTGGATATGATATAATTGCTTGAGAATCTATCTAAATTTTACGATTTATAGTTTATAATGACCTTCTCTAAAGAAGATAGTACACTTGTGTAAGCATACTAAATGTAACAGTAGATCTTCAAGAATAACCACTGTGAGTACTTACTGTGAATCTGTGGCAGTAATGTTATCCATTCTCTATTACCTTGAACAACAACTGTACATAGTTATTTAGTACTCTTATTCAGTTTATCTCACAATTATTATTTTTTAATATTATTATAGTATTTTTCCATTATTTAAATTTCTTAATGCAATCACAAACTAAAGGTGCTTGAAGAACAGGAAGCTTCTAGCAGTGCTGGATATATATGATTGTCAGGCTAACTCACAGAGGTTCTACACAATGCTGTAAGAGGATAAAGCATTTATAGGGAATGCAATACTGTTGAAAAACTTACTAGAATGAAGATAAGAACATAAGGTATAACCTGAATGTAGTGTATGGAGTGTCATTATTATACACTGAAATGAGGAAAAAGATAAACTTGTTAACTGCTTCCCCAGTGCGAGACCCAATCTTAACACCAGTTATGGCTGCATAACAAAATCTTGGGACTAACAAATGGCAGTGCCAACTAGCAAAGAACAGCAGCAGAAGATAGAACAGCTTTTAAAAGCTGTTACCACTTCATTCTGTCATACATATAAGTAGAAGTGTTGGCAGACTGAAGTGTCTAACAGCTTTTAAATGTTGTTTTCCCTCCTGCCAGAAGATCACTTAATGTTGGCCTGCTGTCCATCTCTTCTGTCTCTGATTATGCAGAATGTCCTTCATTTTGCCCAAGTCCTCCTTTTTCTATTTTATTGTAAAGCACTGAGAATTACAATCATTATGTAATGGCCAGATATACCACTTTCAATCTCATTACTATTCAGAAAATGCATGTTGATACAAAACCTGGTGTTCTGTTACCCTTTTGAGTGGATTACAGTAATATTTAAAAATTGCCCAAATTTTGATCATGTGTTCCCCAATTACTTTTAGATTTGTCCAGAATTCTTAAACAAAAAAAGTTGAAAGGTATGTCATTGTCTGTTTGACAGCACACGCTAAGTGCTTTACCAGCTTTCAAAGCCAGTATGCTTTGTGTTCCTATACTTTCTCTTTTTTTCTGTAACTGGTAGAAGATAAAGCTCTATACACTACAAAACATTATGACTGGGTCTCTGATTGTAACCACAATAATATGTTCTTGACATTGATGCCAAGATTCACTTCAGTTTTCCTCTCAATGTGAATTTCTGGCAACCATGTCTTGGACACGTAATAAGTTGGTTATGATGAGACCCAGTTGTAATCCTTTATATTATGTTATGATTTACTGTTACAGTTACCCTTCTTCAAATAAATTCTGTTATGGGGAGCAGCCTTACACACAACTGCGTTATCTTGGCATTTTCTTCACATTTTGGCCCATACTTTATCCGGGATGCCTCATGGCATGAACAACAGTATTATTGTTCATTCTTTTCACAAGGTTATTTTCATATTTCCTGTGTTAAATAATTTGGGTAAGATTTTAACTTAACCAATAAGTTGATAGGTACCACTTTAAACCTATCCAGTTTCCCTTTTTGTGCCCGAAATATTCTGGCCTGTTTGGTTACAGATTGGCCATACCCATCACATGGTAGATAATTATATATTACCCCTAATGAGTATAACTGGGATCATATCATAGAAAATTTGATGGGACACCATGCATGGGATAAAACATTTAGGAACTGCCTGTGTCCATTAATAGTAAGGGGCAGTCCTGGGGTGAATTTTCTGTTTCCCATCCATAGATCTAAGTTGCTCTTGAATATAGACGGGGATGAACTTTGTTTTATATGGCTGGAGAGTCTGTCCCAGAGCAGCTGAATCCTCTGCGAGATATACCTTTCCCTCCAAACTTTTTTATTGATGTTACACAAGAGGTTTAGATCCCTAGACCAAGTAGTTCTGACTTGCTGATGT
This sequence comes from Protopterus annectens, assembly GCF_019279795.1. Taxonomy (NCBI): domain Eukaryota; kingdom Metazoa; phylum Chordata; order Ceratodontiformes; family Protopteridae; genus Protopterus; species Protopterus annectens. The sequence goes on from NC_056731.1 coordinate 1,100,709,912, forward strand.
GCAATAAATGGGTCAGAGGATATCACATATCCAGACACAGGTCACCTCTTAGCAGTCTGTAGGATACTAATATAGTGACAAGGCTTTGAGTCGGTCCATTTAGAACATGTTGTTTAGGCCTTGTATCTTTTTAGTAAGGCATCTCTGTGGGCATTTAAGTTGCTGGATGTGCCTGGACAGATACATGCCAAAGGGGGCATTATATTCAATTATTATGCTAACGAAGGCTGAGTAAAGGGGGTAATGAAATCCCTAGATCTAGACACAATCCCTTTGTTTATGAGCTGTACATTATAGACAGACTTTCTAACAACAATGGGCACATGTTGGTCAAAAGTTAAGCCACTTTCCAAAGGGTACAATAAAGCAATTTACGGCATTTATGTTTAATCCATGCCGTTAGCAACAGTTATTTATTTGGGACAAACCTTCCTGCAGGAAGTAATAATAAGTACAATTCAGGATACAAAGTTAGACAAATGAAATGTTAAACATTTTGGATGCAAATACTGAAAACTACAAATGTTCTGACACAGTCAAAATTAACTTTCACAAATAACAGTTTTATAACACAAATACTTCCAATAATTTTCTCTCAAAATGTGGTTGATTTATTTTTGTCACATAATAGATCTGTGACATTCGGAAATGTTAACTTTTTGTGCTCATAAACTAGCATTATAATTTATAACTGAAATTCTGGTATGAATTAATTAAAAATGACCAAGGATATTTGAACTTAATTTGTTGATCACTATTTTCTGACAAGTTATTCAATGTATATAATATTATTATTTCTATAGAGCTTTCACTTGTTGAAAAAAATCAGACTAATGCATTTTGACAAACTTTCCCTTTCTTATATTAATCAAGCTGCAGGCTTATATATTAAGGAAAGAAAATCATGCTTGCTAAAAGTAGGCTATGCAAAATGGGATGAATTTTTGCAGTGTCAAGGCAACCTAACTTGAATTTAATATTAGTCATCCTATCCAATCTTGCATCATATGAATTTCAAAGCAGTAAAGTTTTAAAAATAGTTAAATGCATTGCATACCTTGAGACAGACCATCCATTTCAGTAATCATTTAAAGGGTACATTAGTGTAATGCCAGATAATACATTCCACTTTTCTTGGTACTCATCAGTGTAGATTATATATAAGATTTTGACTTGCTAACAGGTCAGCAATTAACTCCATAAATGAAATGGCTGACCTTAAAATCATAAGGAGAGAATGACTTTTTAGTAGAGAACTACATTTTAGCATTATCTAAAAGCAGGATATTATATTATATTACCTCAAAACTTGTGAATTTTCCCATTGCTATATTCTGTAACGTCTAGTTATGGTGTCTTAGGAATGGTGTTAGATATGGCTCTTAGTTTTAGGATTGTATGTCATTCAGTTGCTGAGTGTCAACAACTTTGTATAGTATGTTCTGGAACATGCCAGTGCAAACTTTTACTCCTTATTCATAGCCTTAGGACATCTTAATTGAATATAAAATAGTTTTTACAAGGTAGTATTATGCTAATCTGATTTTCCATCAGAATTGCAATATGATTGTGGTTTTGTTTCAGCCACATGTCAGTGTAGTCCTATTTATTGACACTCCCCAGCAAACCAAAGCCTGCAATGAGCTGTGGGTGGGTGGGGGTGGGGGGTAATTTCTGCCTGGCTGTAGTAAAGGTCTGCAACCAAGGTTTCCCAGATTCAGCTGGGTATGTAGGGAGAGATAAAAAAGACAGAAAAAGAAGTCAGAACTAGGAGAACACAATGGCTATTACATTATAGTACTAAATAATGCCAGTATTAGTCTGAGTACTGATATGATATGATGATTTAATAGAGAAATCTATTTATTCTGGTATTCTATGTATTATCATTATAGTATATATTATCATATAAATGTATGATATATCTTTCCAAAAATATTACAATACAATATTCCAGTTTAATAATATTTAATATAATTAGCACAATACAGATAACTGCAATAAATTATTATTGTTTTACTAAATATTACTGTTTTATTTCTTTGACAAAAGGAGTACTTATGAGGTTGGGCTACCAGTGGAACCAGCCTCTTGGGAAAGAGGCAGTGGTTTAGATAAATCTTTGCCTGTGCTACAGAACAAGTGAAAATGGAGAGATGGCAGTTATAGCCTTGTTATATAAGGTACCAATTACATTTGCATTTGTAGCTGTATGTCAATTGTAAGGTATAACATTATGGTAGTAACATATGGCTAATTGTAAGTGCACTGTTGACTTCTGAAAAAAGCACCTATTTTATAAAGGGGTCTGCTACCCTCCCCACCTTACAGTTTTTGACTTGTTTATTTAAGCTGTATACCCCTACTTTACATAACAATGCAAATGCACCATTGTCTAAAGTAAAGAGTACTTGTCTATAGAAATGTTTCTTCTCCTCCCAACCCAAGATACATTTTTTCCAGGGGTTATCAGTTAGTAGATCACTGTTGTATGCCTAACTGCAAATAGATCACGTAATACATTAAGGTGCAATTGTTTATTGCAATGATTTCTTGTCCCTTCTCTGCTTCGCATGTCGCTGTAGATAACTGACTGTCAGTTGTGAAGTGGGGGGAAGCTTTCATTAAACTGATAACCATTTACATTGACAAAGACAGTTTATTGTAATAACATGATGAACATGGAAATTCTTCTAAGGTATAACTTTGTTAAATGTATTATTTCCAGTAAGGAAGCATTATGAAACTTCCTGATAAGGGGTATTTGCTGTCACTACAAGAGAAAGGCTATGATTTGTATTAATTTATCTGTTCCTTTTTGTTTAATTTTATTTCTCCTCTGTTAATTAGGATGGTACAATAGTCCAAGGACCCTTTTCAGGTATGGCCTGGGCTAAGCGGCAAAAAGGCACAGCGGTACACACAAAATATTAAGGATACCATTCACAAAAAAGGCAGGAAAAAAAAACAGAAAAAATATGCATCAAACATTTGCAGTAGAACTGTAAAGTGACAAAAATAAAACATATATATATATATATATATATATATAATGCAAACATGATGATACAGAGGATGATGGCACCAGTTTTATTCAAGGTGGCATGGATATTGGCAGCTTGATACCTTCATCATGCACACACAGGTAGTACAGAAGGTCAGTTCTGCTAAGCAGTATGTCTTAATATGCCATTTGTTCATAAATACAATGAATGACTGCATATCAGTTTGAAATGTTTCTCCATTATTGCATTATCAACAGTAACAATGCTAGAACAATCATCATATGGTACATACCACCTGTAGTAATATTTGTACTGCATTTTGATAGCAACTGAATACTTAAGTATAGATTTTATATCAATAAGCTATTAAGCAATGTAAAAGTATTCACTGACTCACAGTAGATCAGCAAAGCTGACATCAGTGATAGACTATGGTTTATCACATTATGCTGATGTTAACAACAGCATGGCTGTCAGTGATTATGCTATTACTGTCAGACTCATGATACAGTATGAGGACAGTAGAACATAATTAAAAGACTGTACTAGTAGGGCCCCCCAAACAAGTAGATGGCTCCATCAGAGGGGTGGAATCCCCCCAGATCACCATTTCCTTCTTATGAACATGTTGAACCTCTGGAGGTAGCCCCAACAATGTCTGAAGTTCAAGTACTGAATATGCAGCCTGTGTACAGTGATGACAGCCAAACATATAAATCACAGCTGGCTCCAGAAACATGTAAAGCCTTGTCTGTACAGCAACAAATGTGCAGAGAAATTGTTTAGACACAGGCTACTTCCACTGAGACTCAGGTAGAGTGGTTAGAGTGCTGTAGGTTTTACATGAGAAATTTCACCAGTATATGAGAATGGTAGAGGACAGGGACAAAGCCATGATAAACCTTATGTGGAGCATGGTTCTCCACATGGCATCCATGCCAGCATCTATCCACATACTAGTAAAGGCTTACCAGATGCACTTCGCTGACAGTGCTGGATGTGGTTAAGGGAAGGTCTGCATGCATACTGTATGATGATTATTATTGAGCTTATGGAATACAAACCATTATTAGGATTAGATAACAAATTTATTAAAGGAAGTAATTTTAGTGTTGGGACAAATATATATCCAAATGAAGATAAGCGAAGGGCATTAATTTTGATGTACAATCCACAAACTGAAAATGTTATACAAAGAATTATTGGTACATTTTATTTAGTGATGAGACAGTAAGAAATAAAATAGGAGACAAACCAAGTATAGTGTATAAGATGGGAGCCAATATTAAAAGATCATTAGAAATGGGAAACACATATAGTAATGATATATCTATGAACGTCATTCAACATACTACAAAATGTGGATCATGTAGCCAGTGCTGCTATATTATTGATAATAAAGAAATAATATTAAACAACACCCTTAGATCAAAAATCAGTTTTATCAAGCGGAATTGTAACACTAAAATGGTAGTATACATCGCCATTTGCCAAGAATGTTTCAGTTATTATGTGGGAAAAACTGAAAGAAGTCTAAAAAAGCGTATATATGAACATATTTACAACATAAGGAAAAAGGATGAAAGGAGTGCACTTTTCAAACATATAGACATCAATGGTGATGAACATCATTTTAAATTTGGGTTGTTGGATATGGTTAAAAATTATCCCAGAGGTAGAGATATTAAAAAAGTTTTAAATTATCGTGAAGCATGGTGGCAAATATACACTGATGCCACCACTCCACCAGAACTAACGATAATATTTCATTAAAGGCAATTCTTGAGGGTAATATATAGTTATTTAGTATAAAATACATAGTTTGTATTTCAGTTATTAGACACTGGGTCACATGTGTGGTTGATAATATATATACAATTATCATTATGTTATTATTCAGATATGACATTGGTGAGAATTGTTCAGCTCACCTATTCTGTAGTTTGTATTTGTGAAATGACTAGTCACATTTTATTTTTGAGCGATCCATTTACGACACAGTTGATGGAGTATGCAGTAAGTGGACCGTAACAATCATAATGTAATATAGCTGTGTTTCAGATGTATAGTATTTTAGTAATAACAACAAGTGTTATATATAGTATGTTACATATAGTTTTATATACAGTTTTTATTATATATAGTTTTTATTAACTTTTATTGCAAGGATTTACAGTATGCATTATCTTTGAGGTTACTAAATTTAGGCATGCACAATTGGCAGACGGACTGCTTTATATATGAATTATATCTAGTTTTACAGCGGTCACGTCATGACTCCTGAAAATATTATTTATGAATGTTTTCTTTTTGTTAGTGTATGCAAAATGGTTTAGTTTAGCATTGTTATACAGTAATTAATATAACACTAGTCTCTGCAATGGATATACAAATGAGCGAAATGTACAGACAGTTTTGTATACTTTGTTGTATATTAATTACAAGGGATACACTAGGATACATTGTTGCTTTAAATTTTGGCAGTTAGATTTTGGCGCCAATGATGTTTTAAAAGACGGACAACTCATAATGGAGATGTTCTGAAGAAACCCAAGAGGTTTGGGTGAAAGCGCTTAACCGTAAACCTTGTCCATGCTATTTTACAACGCATCTAATATATTTTTTAAAACGCATTTTTAAATGCATGGTGCAATGTATGTTTAGTTTTATTATTTTATTTTGTTTGTTTATCAGTACGCACTTCTGCGTTGTATCTGCTTAACCTTGGAATTGTGTGGAGAGGTATAAGCAGTTTTTATTGATGTTACGCTAATAAATTTGTTTTTAGCCGGCACTTGTGTGTTATTTTCTTGGGGAACATTCATCGTATTGGCATTGATGGAGAATTGTTTCATTATATTCAAGACTGAAGAAAATATCACTGTGGATTATTTATACGTTTTTATTGCAAGTATCTCTTTTTGACTATTTGGACTGGTTTGGCCCTATTGCTGAATTCAGCGAACCAAAGGTGTTGGATCACTTATTGGCACTCCATGGCATTTTGTTTATTTACAGAAATATTATATATTTACAAAGTTATCCATTTTTCTCATTATACCAGCATTCACAATGGAGATGAATCACCAATATTTTCTTTACTAGACCCCCCCCCCCACACTCCTTCTTCCACAACCACCATTTTACTCTTTTTATAATTGCTGGAAAAACTGTTTCCATTAAACAAAATGTCAAGTCTTTAACTCCAAACAACCCATGTAACATAACATATTCTTCTATCTGTTTTTAATTTGTTCTCTTTTTAATATCCGTACAATATCCATAAGTTATGATATCCATATTTATATCTTTTTCTTTTATATTTCAAACAATATTTCTTTGAAGTTTCTTCCATAATTTTCTTACTCTTTTACTTGTCAAAAACACATGTTCTGCTGTTTCTTCTTCACCACAGTACAGGCAAATTATTTCATTTTCTTTTATATGGCATATTACTTCTAACAAGGATTTTATTTATACTTAACCTGCATAAGAAATCCAGAAATTACTCCCAATTTTGCACCGTTACTTTCTTTCTTTAATACCTTTTACTTTTTCTTATTGCAAATTTTCTCATGGATTACTAGAAAATAATTGATCCATTTTCTTTTTGTACCATACTTTCCTTCGTTCCTTTACTTCATCAGTCTGTATCTTCCACATTCTTATCTCTTCTAGATAATTTTGTATTTCATCATCATCATCATCATCATCATCATATTCTCTTTTCTTTTATTAGATTTAGCTTCTACCCACATGTCTTTGTATTTACAATTAAATATCTTTCCTACTAATTTCTCTTTATATTTTATCCATATTAATAATTTATATAAATTCAAAGAAGCAAAAATACTATTGAGTTTATTAAACCTAAACCACTGCCTTCTTTACTCCTGTATAATACTCCTGTTTTAACCAGATTCAATCTAGAACCCCATATAAAGAAAAAAATATTTCCATTACATCTTTTTCATTCATTTCTGCAGTCATGAAAACACTTACTAAATATGCTATTTTACTTGCCAACATAGAATTAACAAGATTGCTTTCTTTTTATATGACTATTTACTATTTATGCTTTCCATAATGTGAGTATTTTTTTATATGTTTTATCAGATTTTCCTATTCCCTAGGATTCAATAAAGTCCGTGTAGGTTTTGTGCAGAGTCTACATGGAGTGTTACTGTGGACATGATGTTGTGCATCGTGCAGCATCGCACCATGCACATTAATGAGGCATGGCACTCGTAAGCAAGGTTTCATGGCTTGTGCTTGCCACAAAACCTCTTATGTGAATACAAATCGTATTTTCATATATAGTTGCTGTCCTCTCATGTACCTCATTTTGGGTCTTAAACAGTTCATGTTGCATGATGTTCCACATTGATTCAAGATGTTAGTAAGCCATAGTATGCTTTCCACATATTACCCACTTGGTCCACATTATGAAGGCTACTGTTCCTCTTTTTGGAGATGGAAGGTTGGGAGCTATGACACAGATAGCAGTGATTCTGCCCAAGGATAGTATGACAGCACTGCTTTGCTTTTCCCTTTTTTAATTTTCTTCATTTAATTTATTTTGCCACTTTTTGTGAGATGTGCCACGTAGTGCAAACACTAGAAGTGGAAAACCCATGCATGGTGTTTTCATGATGGTATGCATCACACAACATTTTCAAACACTGTGCACACACACAGTAAGTGCACAATAACTGGAACTGGCAGTAAAACATCAGGATATAGTATAGAGTTGGCAGGAAAACCTCATTCTACATTGGGATTGATCTCTGGTAGTCATCTCTGGTGTTTCTGGTGAGGGACCATGCCTCTGAATGCTGAGGTGGGGTGTCCAGGAGCCCAAAGTTTTTGTTGGACTCCTAATTCAGCATCATGGGCCCCAGTTTCTGCAGAGGGGCTATTCAGGCTCAGAATACAAATCTGAAGCATGGAAGAGTGTTGTCAGGGCTTTGACCAGTGCTATAGATATCTCCTGCACTGGTGAACAATGTTGAGACCACTTTGATGACCTCTGGAGGAGGAAGAGGGATACCCTCAACCATTGGATCAGGGAATTTAGGATTGGAGACATCACACAAATGCATAAGTATCAATTATAGTGACTACTTGTAAGTGTTAAAACCTGAATAAAGTCAAGACTGGTATTCATAATGGTATACTGTTCTGGTTTTTCCACAGCTGCCAAGGAGAAAGCTCTTAATGTGAGGACCCATGCTGTGAGGCTGGCAAGGATGAGAGAAGCATGTGGTATGTATGCATCAGAATAGTACTGTTACTGTATCTTTAAAAGTTGAAAACAGCTTATTTGGCATTTAATACTGTTGTATCAAATTGAGCATGCATCCCTCAACTGTAAAAGAAACTATGCATGCATTAGTCTGAAGGACAAAATAAAAGTACAGCATTAGAGAGTAGTCCAAGGTTGTGATTCAAAAAATACACTTTACAAATATACAATACTGTTAAAAGTTTCATTATTATTGTACTGTTACTTCAGACCTCAATACCAGTGGCACAAATGGCCTGCTATAAACTGTAAACTGTAATCTGTATAATGCGGACACACATATGTGCAATATATGCACACAAGGATTGCTTGCTGCAATCTGTACTATAGTGTGTATTGCTTCCACATCTATGACACCTACAGACATACCTAAGTCCATTCCCCAACATTCCTCTCTGTCTCAAAAAAAAATGGGCACCTATCCCACAAAAAAAAAGTCCCATACATAGCTCTCCATTTTGCAAACATGTCTTCTTGACACACTTGATTTGGTCCAATTGACTATACAACATTATTGTCTTGTGGGCAGCCCTCTCTCTGGAAGTGACTGTTGAAATTCAGCTAATATTCCGTATTTATATGATCAGTTTTTACTGTTGAAGAAATGGATAACTATGCTTTTTTCTTATATCCCTCCTCCACATTCCTGCCCTGCTTTCACTTTGTTTGTTTCCCCTGCTTGCTTCCCATTTCACCATTTTCCAACCTTCCCCATTTCTTTTCCTTAAAGAATTATTGTCCAATAGTGCACACTGTGTACCAACATGCAGCAACAGTAAATGGCAGCAATATATGTAAATGTACTTAAAAGTATCATAGGCACTTGTAAAAGTATTGCCTTCACCCATATTTGAACCCAGTAACATCTGCCTCCAACCACAATGGATAAACACCTGCTTCCATAGAGTCAGTTAAGCAGCACATGTATTTTATACAAGCAATAGCAGATGTCACAGTTTAGCAAGGATTTCCCTTTGTAGGCCCCCAGCATAGTCCCCTATCACTACTGTCCTATCTTCCCCATTAATTTTGTATAAAGAATTATTGTGTGATCCCCATTAATGCTGTATAAAGTATTGTTGCTAAATGTCCATTTATATTTTTATAAAGCATTATTGCACAATGGTGCACATTGCACACCAATGCAAAGCAACGTGGAATGGCAGCAATATAAGTAAATATAATTAAAGGTATTATAGAGACTTGAAACAGTATTACTTACACCCGTAACCAAACCTAGTAACATCGACCTCCAACGACAGTGCATTAACATGTGCTGCTACAGAATCAGTTAATTAGCAGGTATATTTTAGAGACTGAATACAATTTGCTAATTTTAGCAATGTGGCATGAGTTTGTGCACTGCTTAACTATGAGCAATCCCATCAGTCGATGTGCTATTGAAATCTATATATCTAAGTTGTATTACTAGTGTTTACTGCCTATTTTCTCTTTATGACATAAATAAACACTTGAAAACATTAACAACTAAGAGCCTTATCTTACTGCACAAAGCCATATGAAATGTTATGTGATTTACAATGCACATCAATCTAGTAACATGCATAAATACAACTAATAATCCATACAGGTAACACATGTTATGTGCAAGGCTAAGGAAGGCATCAGCATGGACATTACCCAGAGGAACTCGAGCCCAATTTTTAAAGTGTGATATATTTAGTCTATAAAATATACCTGCTAATCAACTAACTCTGTGGCAGCATGTGTTCATGCAATCAATGCAGTAATATGTATGTTTTGGGGCTAGATGGTACTGGTTTCTAATACAGTTTTATCTAACACTTGTAACTGCTTTTTGTCATTGCTACATGTGCAGTAAGTCTTTAAAGAAAATAAATGGGGAGCAGGCAGGGGGAAGAACAAAGTGAAAGGAGGGTAGGAATGTGCAGGAAGGTGGTAGGAAAGAACCAAAGCTATCAATTTCTTCAACAGTAAAAAAACTGATAATATATACAGAATATAAGTTGAATTTGGACTGTCACCTTGAGAGAGAGGGGTGACCACAACAGAAAAATGTTGTGTGGCCAATTGGACTGAAACAAGTGTGTCAAGAAGACACATTTGCAAAATGGAGAGCTATGTATGGGATTTTTTTTTTTTGGGGGGGGGCAGGTGCCCATTTTCTTTTTTGAGAGAGAGAGGAATGTGGGGAAGGGATGTAGGTATGGCTGCATCAGGTAGATTGAGTAGGTGAGGAAGCAATTTCAGACAGCTGGGACATACAGGACACAGGGAAGGTAAAGGACACAGGAGGTGGATGAACACCATGGTTGGGGCGAGGGTGGGGACATCGCAAACTCATGGATGTCAAGCTTTGTGACAGTGAGAATCAAGTTATCACCCAGTGGACTGTCATCACTGTCACCTCACTGCGCTGATGACTGCAGTCCCTAATGTCTGTGTCTCCTTCTCATGTTATTAAGTACAATAATGGAGAGCAGTGTCTACATCTGGCATAGGCATGCACCAACTGTGTGGCACACAATCCTGCACACCAACCCTGGCAGTTCATTGCAGGTGATAAAATCATCACATCTGCCACTGCTCCTGGAGGGAACCGCTGGCCTTTCCTGTGGGGCAGAACTACCTGAGGAGCCAGGTAGTGCAGGGGCAGCAGAGGGAGTGCTGTTAGATTGCATCCCAGATGTGCTGGGCCTCTGGCCTACCCCACTCTGCTGTGGAAAAAGAAGAGAAGATAAGGGTCGGGGTGAGAGAAAAAAAATGGAGAACATTAGCAACTTCATATGTGACATATAATGCATTGATACAATTGTTTGACTCTATTCTGTTATTTTTACTTTTAAGACTACCAACTCCTAACAAGTAACTTTTTTACTTTTAACACTAACCAGCTCATAACAGATGCACACTAAACTACAGATTTCAATCAGTCCTTGATGTGTGCATATATTGCACATATCATCATCTTCTTTCAGCTGTTCCCATTAGGGGTCACCACAGCGGATCACCTGTTTCCATTTCTTCCTGTCCTCTGCATCCTGCTCTGTCACACCAACCACCTGCATGTCCTCTCTTACCACATCCATAAACCTTATCTTAGGCCTTCCTCTTTTCCTGTTACCTGGTAGCTTCATCCTTAGCATCTTTTCCCAATATACTCAGCATCCCTCCTCAACACATGTCCAAACCAATGTAATCTTACCTCTCTGGCTTTGTCTACAAACCTTCCAACTTGGGCTGACCCTCTAATATACTTATTCCTAATCCTGTCCCACCTCATCACACCCAGTGCAAATCTTAACATCTTTAACTCTGCCACATCCAGCTCAAACTCCTGCCTTTTTGTCAATGCCACTGTCTCCAACCCATATAACATAGCTGGTCTCACTACCCTCTTGTAGACCTTCCCTTTCACTCTTACAGGTACTCATCTATCACAAATCACTCCTGACACTCTTCTCCACCCACTCCATCCTGCCTGTACTCTCTTCTTCACCTCTCTTCCACACACACCGTTACTCTGAACTATTGACCCCAAGTATTTAAACTCATCCACCTTCACCAGCTCTACTCCTTGCATCCTCACCATTCCTCTATCCTCCCTCATTCACACACATACATTCTGTCTTACCTGCTGACTTTCATTCCGCTTCTCTCTAGAGCATATCTCCACCTATCCAGGGTCACCTCAACCTGGTCCTTACTCTCACTACAGATCACAATGTCATCTGCAAACATCATAGTCCACGGGGACTGTCTGATCTTGTCTGTCAACCTGTCCATCACCATTGCAAATAAGAAAGGGCTCAGAGCTGATCCTTGATGTAACCCCACCTCCACCTTAAACGCATCCATCACTCCCACCGCAGACCTCATCACTGTCACACTACCCTCGAACATATCCTGTATCACTCTTACATACTTCTCTGACACTCCTGACTTCCTCATACAATACCACAACTCCTCTCTAGGCACCCTGTCATATGCTTATATGTGAGTTCCAATTATACAGATTACAGTTTACAGCAGGGCATTTGTGTCTCTGCTATAGAGGTTTGAATGTACCATACAATATTGATGACAAATTAACAGTATTGTATAGCTGGGAACTGTGGTATGTGAACCCAGAACCTCTGACTCCTGTCGAATACTGTACTGTTGGTTGGTTTGGCCTACAGACTAATGCATGCATACTTGCTGTTAAAATTGAGATATGCATGCTTACTTTGATACAACTGTAGAAGATAACCCCCCCAAAAATCTTACACTTTTAATGCTGCAGTAACAGTTCTGTTCTGCTGCATACATATCACATGTTTCTCTCATCAATGCCAATGTAGCAGCATGGGTTCACACATTCAGTTCTCAGTCTGTGATGGCTGTGGAAAAAACAGAACAGAATACTATTATGAATACCAGTCCTGAGTATATTCAGATTTAACTCATACAAGTAGTCTCCTTAATTGATACTTACACATTTGTGGGGTGCCCCCAGTCCTACATTCCTCGATCCACTGTTTGAGGGTGCCCCTCTTCCTCCTCCGGAGGTCACTGTAGTGATGTCTACATTGCTCACCAGTCCGCGAGATACTGGTAGCACTGGTCAAAGCCCAGGCAAGACTATTCCATGACTCTGACTTATAATCTGAGTCCCTCTACAATAATGCTCATGTTCATTCACTAGGAGTCCAACAAACACTTTTAACTCCTGGGCACTCCATCTTTGAGCACAGCATTTTAGTCCCTCTCCACAAACACCTGTCATGCCTACCACAGAGCAATGTAGAATGATATTTTCTCACCAACTGCAGGTATCATGCTTAGTGGGAGTATAAGTTTTTGTTTTGCAAAATCTGAAACTGTTGCACATTGCTTAGCATCATGTAAACAGAGTGCTTGAGGGTGCACACTGCAGGGCAACATGTTTAATATTAATTGAATGCATCCAGTTTCTATTTTTGGTTGACTGGGTATTGTCTGCTACCTGGGTGGTCCATTCACCCAGTTTGTGCAATGCTGCATTTCGCAGAAACTAGATGAGCACAGCCAAATCTGTTTGTGCTAAGCGGTACATCACACAAGCACTGCCCCCCCCCCAAAAAAGGAAGAAATACTTGAAATGAGGAAAATCAATCTGTGACATACACAGGAGTAAATGTTAATACACATTAGATATGTCTACACAGGTCTAGATTTCAACTCTCACTCCAATGCACCTTCAGAAAACAAGATAGATGCCTTATCCCTCTTTGCCATACAAACAGCTTTGCATCAAAGAACTGAAGTCATTCCTCACACAACCACATGCAGCTGAATGTACTGATATCAAGGCATAAACTGTTATTTGTACATTTATTATATTTAGTATAGCTTGATGTAGTGCACTAAGTGATCACACAACCTGTTATGATTATTGCTTGCAAATATGCAGGTCTGCCTTACCTTTCTGTGTTTCTTGGTCATTCATCAATCTGACCAATACACAGAGACATGCAGCATGTAAGCCATTCTATATCATTGACCTTAAAATGTATGAGGATATTAAATGGGAATAATATGATATACAGTTGCCAACAACTGAAGGGCATATTGGATGGTGCAAACAAGCATAGGCAGCTCTTTTTGGGGGGAGCAAAGGTGACTTCTTGTTGTGACACATGCAAGGGTACACTGCTCTTTCAAGGGGGAGACAAAACTGAATTACTGTTATGGCACAAACAAGCACAGGGTATTATTTTGGGGTAAGCAAAGGTCTGTTACTGTTATGACACAAACAAGGATATGTTGCTCTTGTTACTGTCCTTGTTTTGCATCCTGCCTGTTGTTTGATCTTGTGAGGGTTGTGACATCAGAAACTGCAATGTGTCTCATCACTTTCTAGCTTCTCTCTTTAATGGTTTTCCATTACAAACATATGTTGTTAAACTGAGGGCAAGCAGTGATCATCAGTACTTTGGAGTGGTGTGACTGTGAATCTTTGATGCATGAGGTCTACTATTTGCTAATGGACACTTATAAGTTAAATAAGTCTCTGCTGTCACATGCTAAGGTAATTTATGTACAAATTTCTGACATTTGACTTGCTTAGTTTACCAAGTAATGAAATACAAAGATATGCCATATTATTAAACAAGGCACTCCAGATGCAGGACTTGCCTTGTAAATGCAGCAGTTGCCATAGTGTTAGTTCACTCCATCTGATGCAAGCAGTACACAGCCAGTACATGGAAAGGTAAAGGTTGTGTGAGCTGCTTGGCATCAATGTAATAGGTACAAACATGCAAAATCTGAAGGTAATGCTACTCATTGCTAGAAGTCTAAACCTCAAAATGCACTCTCTCTTGAGGCACTCCTAAAAATGGAAAACATTGATATCTGTGCAGTAACTGACACCTGGTTCAAGGCTCCAGACACCACCCCTGCAATACCAGGCTACAACTCTTACCACACTTTTTGGCCACCAAACCAGGACCGAAACACTAAAGGTGGAGGAGTGTCCATATTCACCAAGGATATTCACACCACCAGGCTAGTTGCCCAACATAATACGTCTGAAATTCTCCAGGTGCAACTAACCCTAGGTAAGACTGAAATCCAAATTGCAGCTTGCTACAGATCCCCCACCATGCCTGCCAAGATTCTTACTACACCTTTCTAAACATACTGAAAAATATTAAGATACAAAAAAAACCCGAATACTGGGTGATTTCAACTACCCTGCCATTAACTGGGAAAACTACTCGTGTGCCAACACCTTTGCCCAACGGTTCTTGGAATTCATAAATTCTAATGCCCTGGATCAACTAATCCATAGTCCCACTAGGGGCTCAAATATCCTAGACCTGGTCATTACCAACATGGAAAATTGATGCTCCACACCTATGGTCACCCCCTCATTGGTCAGGTCTGGCCATAAGCTAATCACCCTTGACATCCACATCCCTCGCCCAATCCCAGTAAGAAAACCTCTGTAAAAAACTTCTCGAAACCAACTTTATGCTACTCAAGTTAGAAGTGACCAAGTTCATGACACCCATGCAGACAGGAACTGAGAGTTCGACTGCTGAATCCTATGCTAAGTCACTGTACGAGCACATCCACTCGTGCATGAATCGTGCCATCCTCAATAGAGCCAAGATGCTGTCCTCCAAAAAAAGGAAGCCAATCTGGTGGTCCCCTGCCATAAACAAACTTTACAACAAAAGGAAGAAACCAGCCTCAGTAAGAAGCTGAGATCCTTCATAAAATCCTCCAAAGCTAGTTATGAAAATAAAATTGCTAAAGATTCCAAAGACAACCTCAAGGCATTCTATAGCTATGTCAAGAATATAAATGGCAATGCTCAGATCTGCTCTGAGCTACAACAGAATGGCATTAAATATACTGATCCCAAGGATATTGCCAATATCCTGGCAGATCGATTCAGTGCCAACTTCACCCCCTCTCACCCCCTAAATGGCCCATCTCGATACTGAAAGATTGCCAAATTCCGGTAATAACAGCCACACAGGTAAAAACCACACTCTCCAAAGCTAAGAATACAGCATCCATGGGACCAGACAACATCCCGGGCTGTGTACTACATGAACTATAAAATGAACTGGCACCTCACCTAAGTGTCATGTTTAATCATAGCCTCACCTCAAGTTTCATGCCCCCTGAGTGGCACACAGCTACAGTTATCTCACTTCACAAGGGGGGCTCCACCTTGGATCCTGGGAACTACCACCCCATCAGTCTGATGAGCCTGATCTGCAAGGCCATGGAACGTATTATCATGGAACTTATAAACAAAGACACTGGTAACCTTCAAACACTAGACCACACCAAGTTTGGGTTTGTGAAGAGCCAGTCTTGTCTCCAGAACCTGACTGACTTCTTTGACTCAGTCTCCAGAGCTGTGGACAAGGGTAAGGTGGTCCACACAGCCTATCTGGACCTTGCCAAGGCCTTCAACACCATTCCCCATGCTGGAATCATAGATAAACTTACTAAGCTGGGCATTAATCCATACGTCACTCGATAGGTTGCCAAATGGCTTACTGACAGAACACACACTGTAAAAATAGCTGACTCCAAATCCAGCTCCAGACAAGTGACAAGTGGAGTACCTCAGGGTTCAGTCCTGGGACCACTCTTGTTTGGCATCTACTTCTCTGAAGTGCAGGCCAACACTAAGGGACTCTGGCTAACAAAGTACGCAGATGACTGCAAACTGGGAGCCATTACTGAATCCCCAAATGATGTGGCTATTTTACAAAAGGGCCTTACAGAAACAGATGCTTGGTGCCAGAGCCATGGGGTCTAGCTCAATGCCAAGAAATGTATAGTTATCCCCTTTGGGAAAAAACATGTACCCATGAATTACCACATAGGTGGCAGTACACTAAACACTGAAAGTGTGATAAGAGACTTAGGGACACAGATGGACAGTGGTCTCACCTTCGATAACCACATCACCACAGCAGTCAGGAAATACTTCTATGTGGCACACCTCATCACTAAGGGCTTTTCATCCAGAACAAAAGCAGGTCATCATCCCACTGTACTCATCCCTCATTAGTCCCATTATAGAATACAACTCCCTGTTTGGTATGTACCTCTCAAGACATCTGCAACAACTGGAAAGGCTGCAGAAATACCTCACTAAAAGAATCACAGGCCTAAAGCAGATGCCCTATGCTGACCGTCTAAAAAAGCTCCAGCTATACTCTGTCACATATCATCTACTCAGAGGCAATCCCTGCTTAACATACAAGGCCATGTCAAACCCAGAGCTGCTGGACATGCTACACTTAAAGAAATCCCAAACCCTCAGAACCACATGCTCCAGGGATCTAAACCTTGTCATCACAATGAACAAAACATGCTGGAGGGATAGGTTCCTAACCCAGAGACTCTCCAGACTCTGGAAGAGACTGCCCATACATGTCAAGCAGAGCACCCCTTGAGCCTTCTTCGAAAGGAACCTTGATGACTGGATGGGAGATAAGAAATTCACCCCGGGGATCACGTCAGTCACTCTGCTAGACAGGGGTCCAGGGAAGTAAATACTGTGCAGAAGAAATAGCCAGGGAATTGTTATGGCTAGGCTTGTATAGGCCCTAGGGCCGATAGCCTAGTGCAAACCTATGAATCTATGAACCTATGCTACTATATGTGTACGAGTAGGAGGAAGGTTTTAGGCCCATAGGTCTCAAGTGAGTGTACTATGCATTGTCTTTTAGCCAGTACAATGGCATACTGAGCACACCTTTGTCTGCCTAAACCCATAGCAGCTGGTGGTTCCCCCTCTGACACAAATGCAAACAGTGGCAACAAATAAGAACTTTAAATGAAGAACACTAAGGAAAGTGAAAAAATTGCCATGCTGTCATATATTCCTAAGATCAGAATATCATGGTGTGACTTGTGATGTGCACCATATGTTTGAACTTGAAAATTCTGTAAGAGACATGCCAGAAAGTAATTACACACGTTGCAGTTTCTTACTTCCCAACCCTCTCAAGAGCAGCCACTATAATGTTGTGGCATTTTGATGCTATCAACTGTGGAACTTTCTAAGGCCAGTATAAGTTAAACATACAATGACCAGTTAAACACCACAAATGCAGATATACTAAACAATAAGTTAGCTATGCACCCTGAGCATCAGATAGAAAGCCTTTATCTCCCTGAGTCCAAAATATAGAAAACAGGTATGTGGCACATCTGCAACAACTGGAAAGGCCACAGAAATACCTCACTAAAACAATCACAGGCCTAAACCAGATGCCCTACGCTGACCGCCTTAAAAAATTCCAGCTATACTCTGTCGCATATCGTCTACTCAGAGGCGATCTCTGCTTTACATACAATGCCATGTCAAACCCAGAGCTGTTGGACATGCTACACTTAAAGAAATCCCAATTCCTCAGAGCCACATGCTCCAGGGATCTAAACCTTGTCATCACAATAAACAAAACATGCTGGAAGGATAGGTTCCTGACCCAGAGACTCCCCAAATTCTGGAATAGACTGCCCATACATGTCAAGCAGAGTGCCTCCTTGGCCCTCTTCAAAAGGAACCTTGACGATTGGATGGGAGAAAGGAAATTCACCCCGGGGATCACGTCAGTCGCCCTGCTAGACAGGGGTCCAGGGAAGTAAGTAGTGTGGGAAGAAATAGCCAGGGAATTGTTATGGCTAGGCTTGTATAGGCCCTAGGGCTGATATCCTAGTACCAACCTATGAACCTATGAACCTATTACTATCACTTGCATGGGGTGTTGTATGGTAGTCATTAAAGAGAGAAGTTACAAACTAATGATACACATTGCAGCTTCTTACTTCACAACCCTTACAACTGCATTCACTTTGAAGTTGTGACATGTGGATGCTATCAACTCTCTAAATTTCCAAGGGCAATATAATTCACAGGCACAATGAGCATTTCTACAGCTCCAGTGCAGACATAGTAAGCAGTAAGTTAGCTATGCACCCTGATCATCAGACACCAATTTTGTACCCCTGAATCAGAAAGATAGAACACAGGGATATGGCACAGTAGTCATCACTTGCACAGGGTGTTGTGGGGGGGGGGGGCAGGAAGCCTAGGCTGACACAAGAGGTTGCTGAGTGCGTGCAAGTATGAAGGAGAAGAAGGCAGACATTTGGACAAAAAATAGGCAGTGAAATAAAATAAGTAATTGCTGTGTGTGTGTGTGTGTGTGTGTGTGTGTGTGTGTGTGTGTGTGTGTGTGTGTGTGTGTGTGTGTAGGGGTCCTACAGGTGAAATGTGTGTGCATGAACACAGCCAAGCTGGGTGCTAGCTCTACATTGTGGTGTGTTGGACAGGTGTGAGACATGCATGGTAGAGATGGCAGTTCATCATTGTTGTCCCTGACCATGAGAACTGACTCTGCCAGGAGTTGAACTGACATGTTGACGTCCAGAATCACACTCAGATGCAGTGTTGCTAACTGAACATGACCGCTATTTGCTGGATGGGCTCCCTCCATGGGAACACCCAGGATCATGACCCCATGGCCTGCCACATCTGGCGTGGACAGCACACTCACTGATGGAGCAGTGGAAGTGCTGCCACTACTGGAACATGATCAGGCACTGCCACACTGGTTATTAGCAGATCTTTTGGCTCACCTACACCCAGGAGGATGACACTCCCCTCCCAGCAGATGTTCCATCGCACTCTGCTCATTCCATGACAGATGCCCCTTGGTCCATCATAGACTCCCCTCATTCCAATGTGTCATTAATGCAATCCAGTGTATCAGAAACATGGTGAAGGCAGTCACTCATGTCAGCCTGAACCACATCCACAACCCTAAGCATTTGTCTTGAGCACCTATTGGAACAAACCTGTGCCTCCCTAAATATATGTATAGTGGCACAGAAAGTGACACCTGCATCAGGTGGAGGAGGGACAGCAAGCCCCCTCTGAGTACCCTTATCAATTCTCCTGCATGGCACCTCACCCACACTTTGGCTATGGCCAGACTCAACAGGCACTGAAGCCACATAAGCCACACTTCCCTGATCAATGTCCTTCCCCTCCACCTGTTCAATATCTGTGGGTCAGTGGACTGGGTAGGCATAGGCCTAATGGCTGCCTGCATTGTAAATGCAGAGAATGGCAGTATGTCATCCTCTGTGTCAGATTCAACCTCTGCACCCCCTGACTGTACCTCAGGTTTGCCACCATCATCATCAGAGTCTGCTAAGACACTGACATCAGGTGGCACAAGACCAACAGTTACACCATGAGACTCCCTGTGCTAAAAAACAAGAAACACAGGAATACATTAATACCAGCACTACTAAAGTGCAATATATGCTAACAAGGTCACACTACTGCCACTATTACAGACAGTCCAGCAATATACAAAACATTCCTGGAGGCCTGCTGGTCCTGAAAAAAGTTAAGCAAGAGGTAAGGGCAACAACATCACAATCAACAGTAGCACAGAATTTAATATGTTTGCCCCTTTATAGCTGCAGTAAACAATTGTTTAAACAGGAATGTGGCTGACAACTCCAAGCTAAGCTTGTACCGGTAGCAATCTTCAATTCCCCACCAATCAAATAAATACATGTGACACAGATTAAACTTATTCATTTAAATTCTTTAACTATACAACAGCATTCAACTGTTCAGATAACAAAGCCTACGTAGGAGCTCCTCCTTGGATGTAGTTGGTATCTCTGAAATGCTGGGTCCCGCATCTGGGATGTGCGGTATGGCAGTGTCCTGGAAGCTGTCTGCGTCCCTTAGGTTTGCTAGAAACTACTCATTGGGAGTCATTGGTGGTTCCCTAGGAGGGCCTCTACTAGTAACCAGGAGGTCATGGCCTACTGCAGCTGATCACTTTCTTGCAGAAGTGATCATATCAGTGACCCTGTGGTGCACCTGTTCATAAGTTCATCTGTGGCCACTCATGGAGTTGAGACCTGCAACAATTTGCTGCCATATTTCCAGACAAAGGGCCATCTTTCACCTTCCCCCTGCAAAGTAAGAAAACACCATGTTGCTGTAAACCATCAATGATAACCTGGTTTTCCACATCTGTAAATGGACTTTGGTGTGGACTGAGGCATCTCCTTGCCTTATTGTAGATCTTCTCAAAGAAAACAGATGTATAATACACAGAAGTATCACATAATTGCAAAATAAGTGTTTATAGGCACAACATAAAAGGTAGCCAGTCACTATTACCCACTTGAGAAACATTAGACAGTCTATAGCTGTGCTATACTAACAACAAGCAGGATGCAAAACAAGAAGAGTAAGAAGGGTAACATATCCTTGCTAGTGCAATAAGAGTAACTCACCATATCCCCCACCCCCTTTTGGCTAACAAAACATCTTTTAAATACTAAAAGTGCTGTCAAGGGAGCTGTCCCTAAAACATTTGAACATATTTCTCATACAGCAGTCCTTTCCATGCATTTACATGTCTTGCCAATCATGTGTACCTCTGAAATGGCTTGACGAATATAGCCATGCCATCAATATACTTCTAAGTAATGCATACAGATAACATTGTAAAGGCCTGTGCTTCACATTATTGTTAAATACATTCCGGCATATGTACTATGTAGATGACAAAATGGGACATACTTTCTTAAATGCAGTACTCCTCTGTACAGATATCTGTAGCAAAAGCTTGCAATCACTGTTATAAATGTGTAGAACTCTCCTCAACATCAGTTTTCCTAGCTACAAGGTGGCCCTTTTATATGGTGTAGATTAATGGTGGATTGCAGCTGTTGGTGATTACTGTTTGGGAGAAGGAATTCACAACAGCACTGTGGGTGCCTTACTTCCACTGGGTGGGTCAGCTTAGATGTAGAAAGTGCCTCTGGCTTTTCTCATCAACATAACACAGACGCTACAAAACATGTTATGATGTTTGTGGATACATTAAAAGCCATGTCACTGTAACTTGTCTGGCATAGGATGAGGTCACATCTGCTTGGCCTCTAACCCACTGTCTGAACATGCCTTGGTGGGATTACATCCCATCCATAATGACATATAGCTGATGACATCAGCACAGACTATTGAGACCAGTTTAAGTTTCCCCACATGCTGGTATAAAACTGGTGTATAAATGTTCTCAGTAATGACAAACAACAGCTCATAAATACACACACACACACACACACACACACACACACACACACACACACACACACACACACATACACGCACACACACTGCAGTGACAACAGAACCCCTCCCCCCACATAAATACACAGTCTACAGAACACAGTACTTAATGCAAGCATCAGAGTAAGTCTAATTTGGAGTTTGTCAGACAACAGTTTATAGCTGATGATATCAGCAGTGTCTGTTGAGAACAAGATAGTGTCCCACATGTTGTAAAATGCTCTCTGTAATGTCAAGCAACAGCTTACACATGCACGCACACACAGACACACACACACACACACACACACACACACACACACACACAATTGACTGCAGTGAGAATTGAATCCTATCTATGTACACAGACTACAGAACACAGTACTTAATGCAAGCACCATAGATCAAGTCTGACTTGGAGTGTGTCAAACAACAGTTTATAAGTGATGACATCAGCACTGTTGTTGAGAACAAGATAACAGTTTCCCACATGTTTTTGTAAAATGCTCTCTGTAATGCCAAGCAACAGCTCACACACTCAGTTGACTGCATTGAGAATAGAATCTCTACCTGTCAGGTCCACAGACTACAGGACACAGTACTTAACATAAGCACCGTGGCACAAGTCTGGCTTTTATAGGAGTGCAGGCGAACTTAGAGTAGATGACATCAGCACGTCATGTGGGAGATAAGAGGTTGAGAGCCCTGTATGAAAGGGATGTGTAGGCATGGAAAACTGTTAAAAAACTGGCCATCCATGCCCTTGAAGATGTAACTGTAGGATATCACATTTATTCTGCTGACTAGAGACATGCACACGCGCACACACACACACACACACACACACACACACACACACACACACACACACACACACACACACACACACACACACACAGTTGACTGCAGTGTGACTAGAACCCCTACCTATCTAGGTGCACAGGATACAGAACACAGTACTTAATGCAAGTGTCATGGCACAAAAGCATTTATAGCATTTACTGTCTGTTTTTTCTCTGTTTTCTGCAAAAAAGAAAAAAAAAATCTTGTTTTCCCACCTTACTGAACTAGAATAGTCCAGTCTTCAGAGTTTGCTGATCTCTGGGCTTTGTCTTGGTTCCTGTGCTATTCCATATCCTTATTTGGATAAAAGGAAACATCTTTGTTCACCAGTGGGAGTGGGGAGCACTGAGCAGCCTATTTGTCCCTAGAGGAGTGGTTCCAGCCAGAAACTTGTAGTCTAGTGGCCATTTTGGGTCCCTAGCTCTTTTCAGCCCCCTGTAATAAAGCCCGCTTTAGCACGCTTTTTCACTTGTATTCAACTCAGCACCGCTCCTTGTGGTGTCCTGCAGAGTTCTACAAGCAGCAGAGAGCAAAAGAGTGACTTTTTCCTGATTTAAGTATTTTTTTTCTGGCTTTTTGATTATTTACTGCTTAGCGACTGCATTTTCGCCTGTTTACACAGCTCTGCATTCTATTTAAACTGTTTTTGTGTTGATTAACTGTTTTGCACCTTTAAAAAAGTTATTTGTTGCTTAATTTTACCTGTAGGCTAACACACTCAAGTGCGCTAGCCTTTTAAAAGCATTTATAGCATTTACTGTCTGTTTTTCCTCTGTTTTCTGCAAAAAAATATCTTGTTTTCCCGCCTTACTGAACTAGAATAGTCCCGTCTTCAGGGTTTGCTGATCTCTGGGCTTTGGCTTGGTTCCTGTGCTATTCCGTATCCTTATTTGGATAAAGGGAAGCTTCTTTGTTCACCAGTGGGAGTGGGGAGCACTGAGCAGCCTATTTGTCCCTAGAGCAGTGGTTCCAGCCAGAAACTTGTAGTCTATTGGCTATTTTGGGTCAATTCCTAGCTCTTTTCAACCCCCTGCTATAAAGCCGTGATTTAGCACGGAGTTGCCCATAGAGCACCATCGGGCAGTGCCGGTTAAACAAGGTAAAACTATTTCTGGCTCCGTAAAGTCTGCTCTTCAATTTTTCCCTTAGAACTTCTCTACTTGCAATCTAAACAGTCTATTCTCTATCTCAAAAGCTCAGCACTTGCTCCTAAAGCATTTTTATATAGGTAAAGTACTTATATACTAAACAAAGTACTACATTAGCCTAGAATCCCCTTGAGTACCCATTTCCCTATAGGTCCCTTCTGACTCAGTTACACAGCAAACTTTTTCACTTTTTCTAGCATGTCGAAGGGTCAGTTGCTAGCGTCCTCTCCTGTTCAGCTGGTGAATCTGGGCATCTTGAGGCAATGTTACAATTGCCTCATGTACACAGACAACCCACTCCTTCTCCCACAAAACACAAATACATGTGAGAGATGCAACTATATAGCCAAACTGGAGGCTGAGCTCTCTCAACTCAGGACTGGCAAGACCAGACAGGAGGAGAAGGAAACCACGCACACCACAAACCCAGTTTCACATAGAACTATCATAACTGCAAAACAAACACATAAACACACAAAGACATACTCGGAGGCACTGATCAAAAATCTACCAAAACTACAGAGGCCTCCAAAGCAGACACCCAAGCAACTGCCACCTCAAGATATAAGACATGCAACACATAGTTCTCAAAGTCAGTGTGCTAAACAGTCACAGCCCTTAAGGCCAAACACAATGCCAGACACACTTGTTATAGGTGACTCCATAGTCAGACACACTGACGTCCCACTCACTAGACTGAACAAGGAAAAGATCATAGTAAGCTGCCTGTCGGGCGCTAGAATCTGCCACATAACACAAGCACTCAGGTCACTCCACAGCAAGTACAAGTATGACTCAGTCATTGTCCATGCCGGTGTGAACGACCTGAGACGTACCTCCCTGGACTACATGAAAAGAGACATAGAGGAGCTCTCAGATTATGTAGCCCAGGCCAGTATGACCCTGACCCTGAGCAGTATCCTACCCTCACCAAGAATGATGCCACAATACAGAGACAAAATGATCAGCTTTAATAATTGGCTTAATTACTGGTGTCATTCTAAGGGGATCCAATGTCTGTCTGCCTGGGATGACATGCTTGACAAGCCACGCTGCTTCAAGGGACGGCTTGCACCTGTCACCACTGGGCTTCCGGATATTGGCAAAGGCTCTTGCCACCCCCATAGTGCCTTTTTAGGCAAGGCTCAAATGATAAACCTACCACCCTAGAAAACAAAAATGGAAAAAACTAAGGGTAATACTGCTCAATGCCAGAAGTCTAAACCTCAAGATGCATGCCCTCGAAGCCCTCCTCAGTATGGAGAACATCGATGTCTGTGCTGTGACTGAAACCTGGTTCAAGGCTCCTGAGAGCACCCCAGCACTATCAGGTTATACCTCATATCATGCGTTCCGGCCCCAAAATCCGGACCGAACCACAAAAGGAGGGGGAGTATCCATATTCATAAAGGATACCCACACCTCCAGGTTAGTGGCAATGCACGAAGCATCGGAGACCATCCAGGTGCAATTAACCATAGGCAAAACTGCCCTACAGTTTGTAGCATGCTACAGACCACCCTCTCAAACTCAGGAAACCCACACAGCCTTCCTGAAGACACTGGAGAGTATGAATGTCTCTCCAAACACCATCATGTTGGGTGACTTCAACTACCCAAACATAGACTGGGAACATTACTCAAGCCCCAACATCCTAGCCCAAAGGTTCCTGGAGTTCATAAACTCAAATGCTATGGAACAACTAGTCACCATTCCCACAAGAGGAGAAAATATACTAGACCTGATCATCACAAACATGGGGACAAAATGCTCCACACCGGAAGTATATCCCTCATTGGTGAGATCAGACCATAAATTAATCTCACTGGAGATCCACATCCCGCCAACCCCAGCAAAAAAGACCACAGTGAAGAACTTCTCAAAAGCAAACTTCACACTTCTTAAGACTGGAGTGGTATCCTTCAAGGCCCCCGAGCCAGTGGAAACCACAACCCACGCTGCTGAAACCCTTACAAATGCCTTCTACGAGCACCTCCAGGAATGTATGGATCAAGCAATCCCTAATAAAATCAAGACCTTTTCCACCAAAGGCAGGCACCCGGTCTGGTGGACCCCAGCCATAAATAAACTCTACAACAAGAGGAGAAAGCTACTACATGACAGAGCAAAATCCCTAAAAGGGAAGGCATCTCTGATCAATACTGGCAAAAAACTACGATCACTCATAAAATCATCCAAGGCCAACTTTGAGAGAAAAATCGCTAAAGACACAAAAGACAATCATAAGGCCTTCTTTAGCTATGTTAGAAACCTGGGTGGAAACTCCCAGATATGCTCAGAATTAGTCCAAAATGATACAAAAATCACTGAACCCACAGACATTGCCAACATACTGGCAGACAGGTTCAGTGCAAATTTCTCCCCTCCCTCCCCCCCAAAAGGAGAAATATCTATCCCACCAGAGTCTAGCCTCCCAAACATCTCAGATGCCCAGGTGAGAACTGCTCTCTCTAAAGCAAAAAACACAGCATCAATGGGACTGGACGGTGTCCCCGGCTGTGTGCTACATGAACTCAATGAGGAACTAAACCCACACATAAGGCTGCTGTTTAATCTTAGCCTTACTACAGGATACGTTCCCAAAGAATGGCGTACGGCAACTGTGGTCCCACTCCACAAAGGTGGTGCTTCTACGGACCCAGGAAATTACCGCCCCATAAGCTTGACGAGCCTTGTCTGCAAGGCTATGGAGAGGATCATAATGGAACTCATAAATAAAGACATTGGGGACCTACAGACACTGGATCCTACCCAATTTGGCTTTGTCAAGGGCAGATCCTGCCTCTTGAACTTGGTCGACTTTTTCGAAACAGTCACTAAGGCCATTGATTAGGATAAGGCAGTTCACACAGCCTACCTTGACCTAGCAAAAGCGTTCGACACAATACCCCACTCGGGCATCATAGAAAAGCTCACCAGCTTAGATGTAAACCCATATGTCACAAGATGGGTTGCAAACTGGCTCAAGGACAGAACCCACAGGGTTAGAGTTGCTGGTGCCATGTCAGACTCTAAGCCGGTCACGAGCGGTGTCCCACAGGGCTCAGTCCTGGGCCCCCTCTTGTTCTGCATTTATTTTTCTGAAGTGCAGGCAAACATAGGGGATTGTGGCTGACAAAATTTGCAGATGACTGCAAACTGGGCACCATAATTGACACTCCATCAGACACAGACATCCTCCAAAGAGGTCTCATAGAAATGGATAACTGGTGCCAGAGCCATGGCCTTAAGCTAAATGCCAAAAAATGTATAGTCATACCCTTTGGGAAAAACAAGGTAACCCCTAATTACCACATAGGTGGTAATCCATTAAACACGGAAGAAGTTATCAGGGACCTGGGGACCCAAGTTGACAGTAACCTCTCTTTTGACACTCACATTGCCAAAGTGGTTAGGAAGACCTTCTACATTGCCCACCTGATCATGAAGGGATTCACATCTAGATCAGGAGAGGTCATTGTACCCCTGTACTCTTCACTTAGACCAATGATTGAATATGATGCCCCATTCGGAATGTACCTTACCCGACACCTGCAGCAGTTGGAAAGACCCCAAAAGTTCCTCACCAAAAGGATAAAGGGGCTCAAACATATGTCATACGCTGCCCGACTGAAGAAACTCCAGCTTTATTCAGTCGCATACCGTCTGCTCAGAGGTGATCTGTGCCTGACATACAAGGCCATGTCCAACCCGGAATTAATGGACATGCTCCACCTCAAAAAATCGAAATCCACCAGAGCCACGAGAGCAAGAGACTTAAACCTCAACACGGATATAAATAGGACATGCTGGAGGGACAGATTCATCACCCAGAGACTCCCTACACTATGGAACAGAATCCCAGTCCATGTGAGGCAGAGCCCCTCACTGACTCTGTTCAAGAGAAATCTTGACGAGTGGATGGGAGATTGTAGGTTTACCCCGGGAATCATCTCTGTGTCACTGCTGGACAAAGGCACAGCAAACTAATGGGTATAGTATTCTCATCCTAAGGGGTGGTGAAAGCCACACACACTCTGGCTAGGCTTATAAATGCCCTAGGGCAGATAGCCTAGTATGAACCTATGAACCTATGAACAAGTCCAACTTTTACAGGAGTGCAGGTGAACTTATAGTAGATGACATCAGCAGGCCATTTAGGAGACAATAGTTTGGGAGGGCTGTATGAAATGGATGTGTAGGCTTATGCAAGTATCAAAATACTAGCAATCCATGCCCTTGGAGAAGTAGCTGTAGCATAATATGTCTACTCTGCTGACTAGACGCACACACACACACACACACACACACACACACACACACACACACACACACACACACACAGTTGACTGCAGTGACAACTGAGCCCCTACCTAAGCACACAGACTACAAAACACAGTACTTAATGCAAGTTCCATGACACAAGTCGGATTTATACAAAAGTGCAGGTGCACTTATAGTGGATGACATCAGCAGGCCATGTGGTACACAATAACTTGGGGCCTGCCTAGGTACATAGCTTTATAGCATTATGTGACGCTAGTAACTTAATAGAAGTAATAGCACTAGGCTGTTTAGAAGCCTATCTGTGTAGCAACACAAGTACCCTTATTGAGCATAGTTGGATGTTTCATTTTTAGCAGAGCAAGGTTGTGAGCATAACCGAGTGGCTCTTTCTATGATGGAACACATGGTATTATATATTACACTTTGTAGTGTGGTTGATATATGTGTGGAAAAAGTACTGAGACCCCAGTGTTGTAGTGCTTGGTAGTGTGGGGGGCAACACATGAATGTATTGTAAATATATGATGTATAGTTAGATTGGGCCTTTGGTTTGTAATGTTTCCATATGTAGTTTTAAGTCAGACAAAGGAAATGGAGAATAAACACCAATAATGAAGTATATATACAGTCTCATAGCACAACAGCCAGCTAGTTTGCATGATGGTGATCTAAGTGCACACACGTGAGATACATTAGTTTGCACATAGGTAAGCAGTGCGCAAATGTGAGCTGAACTGCAAATGGCTGATAGTTCCATCTGTACTCCAGGCCTGGTTTTTACTGTGCCCAAGAGCATTAGTTCAATATATCCAGTTTATATTTCTGGCTGCCTGTTTCCTAGGTGGTCTGATTTGTCTTGTTTCTGCAATGTGACACTTCATACAAATCAAATGAGAACAGCCAAAACTGCAATGTATTTGTTGTCTAGTTAATGTAACAGGAATATGGAATTGAAAAAAGGAGAAATATGTGAAATGAGGAAAACCATTGTATTACATACACAGTAAAACATGATAATACACATGAGATATTTCTAAATATTTGGATTCTCACATCAATGCATCTTCAGAAAACAGAATGGATGCCTTATTCCTCCTTGCCACAGAAACAGCTTTGCAGCAAAGAACTGAAGTCATTCTTCATAAAACCAACTGCATCAGAATGTACACTGCTATCAAACCATCAGCTGCGATTTGTACATTTAATTTTCTTTATTATAGTTGGATATAGTGCACTTAGTGATCACAAAACCTGTTATGATTATGCTTTCATATATATACAGCTCTATTGTACATGTCTGTGTTTCTTGCTACTTCATCAGTTATGTGGCCAGCAGTGTGAGACATGCAGTGCATAAACCATTACATATCATTGGCCTTAAAATGTGTGAGGTTATTAACTGGGAGTTATAGGATATGCAGTTGCCAGCAACTCAAGGACAGGTTGGATGGCACAAACAGGAATATGCTGTTCTTTGGGGGAGCATAACTGAGTTACTGTTATGGCACAAACAAGGGTATACTTCTCTTTGGGGGGGTATAGCTCAGTTACTGTTATGTCTCAAACAAGCATAGCCTGTTCTTTTGTGGGGGAGCAAAAGTGTTACTGGTGGCAGAAACAAAGATGTGATGCTTTTGTTAATGTCCTTGTTCTGCATTCTGCATGTTGTTTGATCTTGGAAAGGGTGGTAAAGTCAGAAACTGCAATGTGTATCATTACTTTCTAACTTCTCTCTTTAATTATTTACCAGTACCAATGCATGGTGCTAAACTGAGGACATGAGAGGTATGAGTGTGTGAATCTTTGATGCCTGTGGCCTCCTACGTACTACCGGGCACCTATAAGTCAAATAAGTCTCTGCTGTCACATGTTAAAGTACTTTTTGTACAATTCTATCACTAATTACTTGATTACTATAACAAGTTACAAAATACAAGGATATGCCACAGTATTATTCAAGAATACAGTCTAGGTTCAGGACTTACCTTGCAAATACAGCAATTGACACAGTTTTAGTTCAGGGCTGACCCTGTCTGATGCAAGCAGTACACAGCCAATACATGGGGAGGTAAAGGTTGTATTAGTTCTTTGGCATCAATTTTACTATATGTATATGAGTAGGAGAAAGGTATTAGGTACCTAAGTGGTCAGTGAATGTGATGTGCTATGCTTTATCTCTTAGTCAAAGCAGGGGCGCACTGAGCATGTCTATGTC
This sequence comes from Protopterus annectens, assembly GCF_019279795.1. Taxonomy (NCBI): domain Eukaryota; kingdom Metazoa; phylum Chordata; order Ceratodontiformes; family Protopteridae; genus Protopterus; species Protopterus annectens. The sequence continues at coordinate 1,100,740,351 of NC_056731.1, forward strand.
TACCTCCAGGCACAATAGCTGGTGGTTCTCCCTCCAAGTCTTCCTCTGACTGTGGCTGTGGTGGCCTAGGCATTGGTGGGGGAAGTGTGTCTCTTCCCATTTCTGATCCTGCTGCAGCTGTTTCCACAGGATCAGAGTGTGTAGCATAGCACATGCTGTGAAGACTTGTGTACATGTGCATATGATTATGCTGCAGGTCTCCATCAGATATATCTAGAAACCAGAACCATGACTTCAGCAACCCAACACATGCTCTATGATGTTTCTGTTTTGAGCATGTGAATCATTATGGCATACTTCCATGACTATGTGTACACTTTTGATGGGTATCATCAGTCACAGTTCCAGTGCATATGTGGTACAGCTGTGATGCTAGATATGGGAGTCATGATAACTGCCAAGGTTGCCAGCATACACATTCAAGATAATTCCCTGGGCATTGCACACAACTTGGCAGCTGATGGAGTGGTATCCCTTGTGGTTAATGTAGATTCTCCCTTGCTCACCAGGTTACGCCTTGATGGGTACATGAGTGCAATCTATGGCACCCAGTACTTTAAGGTAGTGTGTTACATGGTAGAACTGTCACATATTGCTGGTCCTCATCTCAGAACTATGGGGAAAACATATGTGCTTACTGGCATGTATGAGCATAGCATCAAGGAATTGATGGAGGATCTTGGATGCTGAAACCTGTGATACAACCACCATGTCTCCAGTTGTGTTTTGGAAAACAAATATAGCTAATATTCTAAGGGCTACACATTCCTGAGTTTCCGCTGGGATGGGTTCCCCTTGGTTGGCTCTGACTCTGAGTTGAGGGAGGCAGAGCTCACAGTGTTTTTGTAAAGTGCCCCTTTTCACCCTTTATTATTCTACAATCCCAAGGTCATGTAGCATCTGATAAGTTATCCTGGGTCTGAACACGCTTCTCCTTTTCAGCCTAAGTCTTTTGTCACCAGCAGCAGCAGCAGCACTGGCTTCAGCCTCTAGCACATACATATGGAGCAAAGTTGCAGCAGCCATAGCATTGCAGCCAGTTAAAATGTCCTTGTCTATACTCCAACTGTATTGAAGTATTCAGGAAAAAACAGAATGGAAGCTACATGGATGCTTTATAGCTTGTTGAATAGTACCACCATATTGGCTTGGTTCATTAAAATACAATTCACCTGACTATGCTGTCATTACCATCTATTAAACACACCTACTGCTTGCTCATTAGTGCACTATGCACACCTCAGTGCACCTCCACACACCAAAAATCCGAAATCAAAATAAAAAAAATAAGAACTGAAAAATGAAATCAAAATCAAAATAAGGTAAGTACAGAAAAAAATGTTATTACTTTCCTCTGTTCCTGTGATATTGCACAAATGTGGGGAACAAAAAGTGAAGAAAAGGTTGCACACCCTGTACTAGAACCCAGGACCATCTATACTCTATCCCTACACATACACGTACTGCCACAGAAATAGTGACATGACAGGAAGAGTGAAACCTGACATTCACTTCTCCATTTGCCATGGTTGCACTAAGTGCCGCATCGCGCAATGATGAAAATAAAAAAAAAATACTTAAAGCAGATAGAGATGACACATTTTAAGATAAAATTCAGAGGATGAAACGAACCTGTGCATTGTGGACTGCTTACATGCACTTTCACTCTTCACAGACCTACATGTACACCTCTAAGTATAACCTGACACCCCTCCGATGTCATCATTTACTGTTGACATTCATTGATAACATACACTGTGGAAGTGCCTACACAGCGTGAACATCCCTACATGGTTCTTCTTTTTGGCAATTCAGCAATTCTAATGAGTTTTGACCTCATTTGCATTTTCACCATGCTGACAGCCCTGAATCGACATGGTTGGTAACTATGTAGGCAGGGAAAATGAAGGGGAGTGAAGGGAGCTGACAGGAGGGAGGGAGGGTATTACTTTGCTATATATCTGCACAGAGGAATACAGTCTTGGATAACATTTGACTGTATTCCATCAGCTATATACTGTATATGCTTATATGACAGTATGAATAGTCTGTTTCATGGGGTTTACACTTTTAGCTCTCTACATTATTTACGAGTGTATTCTCAATTTGGAGGTGGAGGAGTTAAGCTGCATTTATGTCCTGGCACTTAAAAACATTGTTGTTATTGTTACTCTACTTTATAGCATCCACCCTGTCTAATAATGTCATAATGTGTTTTCTGTTACATGTTAAGGTCAGTTCTGTACAAAGTTATGACCTTTTACTTAAGTTTTTTTCCATGTAGACTCCTTTCTGTGGCTACATTCGGAAAGTTTTCGAATACAGGGGCAACGCATACACAGAGTCTACAGGGTTGGTTTATAGTTTGTTGAATTGCTCCATGATGTTTATTTGCTTCACAAGCATACAATTCTGCTACTTATCCTGTAATTAGCATTGCATGGAAGTCATCATGTTTACGCGTGAGTATGCCACTACATGGAGTTTACTGAATCTAAAAATACTTGCATCCATGTGTGTGTCATGCCGCAACAGGCACACAGTGAAAAATTATCGTGTAAGCTTTATTGAATACCTCCAATTGTCTTTTCTTTATTTCCTGATTACCAAACTCTATTCCTAATACCTTTATTCCTGTTAAAGTAAATTATATACCTGCCATTTTATTTCTACTTCCTAATCCTTGATTTTATTCTCTATTGAGGTCCGTCCATATTCCTTTTAATAATTCTGTTAAATGTTTAGTTACCTCAACCCCTTTAGTACATGGAGTCAGGGTGTCACTTCAAGAGTGACAATCATCTTGAGCCAAGGTTTACACTGCTAGGTGGTTACCCCTGCCACAGTAGTTCATCCGTACCACTCACTCGTACACACACTCACATTCATGGCCAATTTAGTGTGTCCAATCCATCTACTGCATGTGGGAAGAAACTGGAACACCTGTCAGAAACCCACATGACCACAGGGAGGACATACAGACTTTGCACAGAAGGCACCCCGGCCAGAAATCAAACCAGAGAACCTCTTGCTGTGAGGCAACAACCCTAACTGCTGCATCACCATGGCCACCCGTAAATCGACCATATACCAACTGAAAATGTCCAGCATCTGAAATATCATTGAGCAGCCGCACTTTTCTATCCATAAATGGAACAAAATTCCAAGAGATGGATGGATAGATTTAGTTCATTTTCCATCCAAAATAAATTATTTGTTACAACTATATCACTTGCATATGTCATTATTACTGGAATTTGTACACATTTTTCCATTACATATTCTGCCCTTTTCATGTTATCCTTGAATTCACTATTAAATTCATAATTAAAAAAACAAAATACTACTCATTGGACATACTTGTCTAATTCCAGTATTCATTTCTATTTCTTTACTTAACCACCCATTGATTATTATTCTCACTTTGTTGTTTTTTAAGCAGTCATGCATATTATTTTATTTTTTACTAATATTATAATTATCTATAGATTTCTATAATACTCCATGTTATATTGTATCAAAAGCTTTATTAACATCACCAACATTTAATGTTACTTCTTATACTTCCTTCATAACATCATCAACTACTTCCTTTATAATCATTAAATGTTCTTGACAACCTCTACATTTAATACTGAATACCCTTTCTTCTAATATGTTTTGTATTTTCGTCTCCATCATTTTCTGTATAATCTTTATAAATACCTTATAACCAGTATTGTTTAATACTGTTGGCCTCCAATTTTTACTTATTTATTCCCTTTTTACCATGCAAATTTCAAAATTCCACTACACATTTCTTTATACTTGAAACCCTCTTCCTTCTATTCATTCAGAGTTTTTACAAAATAAACTTTTTACTAATCCTTTAATTTTTTTATATATTTCATAAGTGATCCTATCTGAACCTGCTACTGAATATATGTTGGGTTCCTATTACACTATCAAACTTTTACAACTTTGAATGTTATACGGTCAATCCCTTATATTCAAAATTTTAAACTTCAAAAATGTAAAAAAAAAAAAAAAAAAAAAACAATGAAAAAACTTACCAGACTGATGTAAGCTGGGGGACAAGCACACCTGGAACCCCCCACCCCCCTGCTCTTTAAATATATCAACTCCGAGACTGCACTACAATGCAGTAAAGTGTGGAAAGGGAAACGTTCCCTTTACTACACAGTAGCGTGATCTCGGAGTTGGTATATTTAAAGAGCGGTTGGTGTGGGGGGTTCCAGGTGGGCTTGAGTCCTGCTTACAACTGTTAGGAAACTTTTTTCTTTTTTCTTTTTCTTTTTTAGGTATTCAAAGTTTTACAACTTCGAACATATGGGTTCGACCATACGACGTTCAAAGTTGTAAAATTTTGATAAGGTAATAGGAACCCTATATGTTAATTTGCTTAAATACTTTATCTGTTTCATCTATTGTATCTCCTTTTCCAATTCTTTATTCATTAAATGTGTACATTTTTTAACTTGCCAAGCCTTATGGATTTCTCTTCTTCCCTTTTATACATTTCTTCTATATATTCCTCCACTATTTCCATAATTTATGTTTAATTTTTCTTAATTTCACCATTTATTATTCTTCATTTGTCTTATTATACTATTTTTCTCTTTCACTAATCTTCCTAAATATGCTGACCTCTTCTTTTTCATTCAAATAAACATATTTGTTTAAATAATGGACTTTGATTCTTTCTTTGTATTTTTCATATAAATACTATCCACCACACAGTCCAATCTTTGTAGAATGGTATCATCGTTAAATGTTCTTTTCATAATTGTGGGCCACATCTTCTCCATTACCTTCTATATTCTATTCTTTTTTTATTTACTGTTTTTATTCCTTTTCCTGTCTTAATGTATTCTTTATTTTCTTTGATCACTATCCATATTGCTAAGTGGTCTGAAAATGTTGTCCTTGCTACCTCTTCTTCTGTGATATTTATCCCTTCGATTATAAAATAATCGATTTATGTTTTAAACATATTTCTTCCACACATCTATCCCCATTCTTTCCATAAAGTTAACTTTTTACATTTTGGTATTTCCTTTATTATTTGTATATTTTTTTCCTTTTTTTCCCTTTCTCTTAATTCATCATCATCTTCTTTCAGCTGTTCCCGTTAGGGGTCTCAACAGTGGATCATCCGTTTCCATTTCTTCCTGTCCTCTGCATCATGCTCTTTCACACCAACCACCTGCATGTCCTCTCTCACCACATCCATAAACCTTATCTGAGGCCTTCCTCATTTCCTCTTACCTGGCAGCTCCATCCTTAGCAACCTTTTCCCAATATACCCAGCATCCCTCCTCAGCACATGTCCAAACCAACACAATCTCGCCTCTCTTGCTTTGTCTCCAAACTGTCCAACCTGAGCTGACCCTCTAATATACTGATTCCTAATTCTGTCCATCCTAGTCACACCTAGTGCAAATCTTAACATCTTTAACTCTGCCACATCCAGCTCTGACTCCTGCCTTTTCGACAATGCTACAGTCTCCAACCCATATAACATAGCTGGTCTCACTACCCTCTTGTAGACCTTTCCTTTCACTCTTATTGGTACCTGTCTGTCACAAATCACTCCTGACACTCTTCTCCACCCATTCCACCCTGCCTGTACTCTCTTCTTCACGTCTCTTCCACACTCACCATTACTCTGAACTACTTATTTATTTATTTTTGTTTATTACAATTTGATGACCGGGGAAGTCCACTGGGCTTTCAAAGGCCCATTTTCAGTGGTGGCCTGGGGAGATAAGCTCCATGACACAGTTACAGTAACAAGACAAATTACAATTCCAAAATATCAGAATATTATCAATAGAAAGTTAGATCCATCATTTGGAGGACATTGTTCAAAACAACAGACATATAGTACATGTTACAGTACAACTTTGTGAATTAAGCTGTTCAAAAACAACAAGACATACAGTACATGTTACAGTACAACTTAGTGAATTTAGCATACGTTGATGTTGGTATAGGTCTAGTGGTAGTGAAATTCAGAACTAAAATCCCCTGTTGTTATTGTGCTCATGTTCACTATAACACAAGGGTCTATGTTTGGCCATTGAATGGGCTAACCATCAAATGGCTGAACATCAAACAATAAGCTTTGAAAGTTCACTAACCAAACTTTAGCTTCATCAACAGGGTAAGTAACTACTTGTCTAACACTTCCCCATCTCACACATGGAAGTGTTTCAAACCCACCAAGTTGGGGGGCTTCACTCCCACACCCCCACATCTCCTTTACTACATACACCAGCTGGATCTATATTACATAGACGAAAAATCAAAATCTCAAATACTCATATGAGCGAAAATGCAGGTAATCAAAATCGCTATTGTGGGGGGGGGGCTGCAACCCCCACCCTCCCCAAAAGTGTATTCTAACTACAATGAGGAAAGGGCTAATTTTCCGATCTTCACTGTACTGTGATCTCACAATAGCGACTTCAATTACCTGCATTTCCGCTCATATGATCGTTCGAGATTTTGATTTTTTGTTGATCTAATAGGAACCCATACCAGCTCCACGACTGCACTACAGTGGAGAAAAAGGGTTTGAAACACTTCCATATGTGAGACAGGGAAGTGTTGAACAAGTAGTTACTAAAACTGCCAATGAAATGAAAGTTTGCTGAGTGAACTTTTGGCACTTATCGTTCGATGGTCAGCATACCTCTCAGCTGTACAGACTTTCACAGAATGTCCAGATTTTTGCCTCATATTTTGGTTTGTTTCTCATAAAATTATGGTTCTCTGCCAAATTGTTGGTATATCATTGAAGGTTGAAGTCAGAAAATAATGACATACATTTAAGTTTCAGACTTTGTACCCTTCAGAAAATTCATGCTAATGCAAAGCCTATTATTCTATCAACTTTTTAAGTAAGAGCAATATTTAAAATGTGTGCCTATTTTGGGGCCTTTGTCTCCCCACTATTTATGGCTTTGTCCAAGAATTTTGCTCTAATAGGTTGACAGGTATGATGTTTAGCAGTTTGATGGTTAGTCCATTCCATGTCTGACAATAAACCTATACTATAATGTAATATTTGCTGAAATAAAATTTTCTTTCTTTATCCATTACATAAGCATAAACTGTTATAATTCTATATATTTTTATTGCCATCTAATATCCAGGATAGTTAATCTCCCCATTCTTGTTGAAATTTTGCATAATATTTTAAACATTCTGCTGTATAAAATCACAATTCTGGAACAACATTAATTTTTTAAGTTCCATAATATATGCCCATTCCATATGTTTTCTGTCTGTAATCTTTCTTTTTTGTTATACACTTTGTGTTTTGTAATACAATTATATCTATATCACAGTGTTCACACCATTCTATTATTCCTAGTCTCCTTGTTATATTTATGAAACTGTTCACATATATTGATAATATTCTTAGGTTATACTTCTTTTGTTTTTTTTTATTTACCAAGTATTGTTAATTTCTTTTACTTCTCTTTCTTACTTCTCTCTATCCATTCACTTATTTTATATCTTTTACATTTATACTCTTAAACTTTCTTTTTTATCTTTATCTCTTTTAGCTATAGAAATTTTCTTTTTAATCACAGTCCAATTTATATACTCTTCATCACTAAATCCTGAAATGTCTTCTGTATCTCTATCTGGTTCTTTCTCACTAACGTTCTTCTCTTTTGCCATTTTTATTTCTTATTTTTGTTTTATCGTATCCGTTACTTTTCCTGCCTCTTAACTTTCTTCAATTTTATTTTCATTTTCATTTTCTATTTCTTTACATTCCCATTTTCCATAAGAGTAATGCTTTATTTTTTCACAATTATTCACAAAATGTCCCTCTTTTCCACACAAATAACATGTTCTTATTTGCCCCCAGTATTTTACAAAACCTTGTATCCCTTCAATATTTACAACACTTAGTATATGTATAATCTTATCATTTTCCATTTTCAAAATGACATTGTTGTTCCATTTCCCAATCCATAAACCCCTGTCATTATATACTTGTCAATGTCCATCACTTCTTTAAAAAATATATTTCGAGTGTTTATCTCACTTCAAAATTGTATATGCATGTTTTTCTTCTAGCTTCTCTAAATGCAGTACAGTCTTTATTACATATTAATTTCATGGATTTTAATTTTTCTTTTTCTCAAATTCACTAATACATTTCTCCATGCCTTGCACAGTCTCAAAAGCAATGTTAAAAAATGTCTTTGTTTATAAGAATAAATCCCCTTACCTCTTGAATTGTTACACCAGAAGTAAAACAACATTGTCTCATACCTTGTAATTCTTTAGTGCTGCATCACATTTATTTTTCAGCCTCACCACTAGGTTTCCTCTATTTAAATTATCTTGTTCATCTGTCTTTTCTCTTGGTGTACTGGTCACTGTCTCAGCATAAGTTTTCTTCTTTTTTTTCATCCCTCTTCATGACTTTTGTTGACACCTCTTCCCTTATTTCTCCCCATGACACTTCACAGACATTCTTGGGTTTGCTTTGGTTTACCATTTCATTCAATATATCATCCTGCAACCTCCCGATTGAAGGGTTGTAACAATATATTCCCTGTTTCATCTTTCGACTCTGAAACAAGTTTTGCTGGAATAATGTTGTTGCATCCATCACCACACTATCTCCTGAGCCATTGTTCATCTCTGCTGTCTCACATCTGGTTTCCATAAGGTGCAACATCCTCCCAGCTGCCTCTGTGCCAGGGCATGCAATTGTAATCACTGACAGTACTCATTGTGATTACCATAAAGGAGTAGAGGTCCTTTATTTGTATACAAAATAACTTTTATTTACAAAATATTTACATATTTACACATATCTACATGTATACAAATATAGAAATTTACAAATATAGAAATTTCTAAGTATAATTTTATAAATATAGAGAATTCTTTTATTCCATATAACCCATATAACATAAATAACTTTTTTTCTACTCTTTTAACATATTATTTACGTATATTCTTATAATATCCATATTTAATCATATCCATGTTTATTTTATCCACTTCTTTTATATCTTAAAAGAATCTTCTTTACACAGTTTTCCCTATAACTTTTTTTACTCTTTTACATTTCAGAAATACATGTTGCATGATTTCTTCTTCTTGGTGATGTAAACATATTATATCACTTTTTTTATACAACATATTTCCTTTTACTGGCAATTTATCTATTACCAATCTCCACAAAAAAATCTTGACATTCTACTTTCTGATTACAATATTTGATTCTTATTTTTATAGGTTTAATTTTTTTAATCTGTTAGATTTTCCCATGGTTTTACATAGTAAAGTTTTATCATTATATTCTTACACCATACATTTCTATCTTTTTCTATATCATCAGTTTTTATTTTCCACAAAAATATTTTTCTTGATAACATTTTATTTCATTTATATACTCTTTTTTTTCTCTTTTACTCTTTTTTGCCATACCCCAAAGTGTATCATACTTATATTTATACAGTTTTACTACTAATCCCTCATGTTTTTAATTTATCCACTTTAACACTTTGTACAAATTTAATAAAGCAGTGCATACCACTGGGTTAATTAAGCATAAACATCCTTCTTCTTTAATTACAAATAAAACTCCTCTTTATTGGGTTTAATCTGGAATCTCATATATAGTAAATGAAAAAAATATCTGTACTAATTAATTTTCAAATGCTGTTGGCAACATAAATATTATCTGCAATAATTCCTTTTCAAATGCTGTTGGCAACATAAATATAATTCCTAAGTATGCTATTTTCCTATTGATACTGAATTCATCAAATAAGTATTATTCTGAATTATAATTTATATGTTCTTCAGAAAATACAAATTTGATTTATTTTTTCTATTGTTTTTTTTCCCACTGAATTCAACTTACATCTTTATTCCCAAACTGTATACCAAACACAAGAATTTCATTCATTATAAAATGCATATCCCTGATCTTTTCTACATCACCTAAATCTTTACTTTTGCTTTATTTAAATCCACCCATATCATCTCTAGACACTCCTTTGTGTAAATGTTTACTTCTTTTATCCAAATTTAGTTTTTTGCAATTATTATAATGTCATCTGCGTATGTTAACAGAACAGGAATTATTAGCCCTTCAGGTGTTATATACCACCCATCCTTCATTTTGTAATTTATTTCACACACTATCACATTCATAAATAATGCAAAGAGCATACAACTCATTGGAAATCGCTGTCCTACATCACTCTTCATATGTACCTCTTAGCTTAACCAGCAATTTACAAGTATTTAACTTAATTATTACTATACACATCTTCTTCTCTTTTGGCTGTTCCATTAGGGGTCACTACAGCAGATCATCTGTTTTCATTTCTTCCTGTCCTCTGCATATTGCTGTGTCACACCAACCACCTGCATGTTCTCTCTCACCACATCCATAAACCTTATCTTAGGCCTTCCTCTTTTCCTCTTACCTGGCAGCTCCATCCTTAGCATCCTTTTCCCAATATACCCATAATCCCTCCTCAGCACATGCCCAAACCAATGCAATCTCGCTTCTCTGACTTTGTCTCCAAACCAATCAACCTGAGCTGACCCTCTAATATACTGATTCCTAATCCTGTCCATCCTTGTCACACCCAGTGCAAATTTTAACATCTTTAACTCTGCCACTTCCAGCTCTGACTCCTGCCTTTTTGTTAATGCCACCTTCTTCAACCCATACAACATAGCTGGTCTCACTACCCTCTTGTAGACCTTCCTTTTCACTCTTACTGGTACCCGTCTGTCACAAATCACTCCTGACACTCTTCTCCACCCATTCCACCCTGCCTGTACTCTCTTCTTCACCTCTCTTCCACACTCACCATTGCTCTGAACTGTTGATCCCAAGTACTTAAACTCATCCACCTTTGCCAACTCTACTCCCTGCATCCTCACCATTCCTCTATCCTCCCTCTTATTCACACACACATATTCTGTCTTAGACATGCTGACCTTCATTCCTCTCCTCTCTAGAGCATATCTCCACCTCTTCATGGTCTCCTCAACCTGGTCCCTACTCTCACTACAGATCACAATGTCATCTGCAAGCATCATAGTCCATGGGTCCTCCCGTCTGATCTCGTCTGTCAACCTGTCCATCACCATTGCAAATAAGAAAGGGCTCAGAGCTGATCCTTGATGTAATCCCACCTCCACCTTAAATGCATCTTTCACTCCCACTGCAGACTTCACCACTGTCACACTACCCTCGTACTTATCCTGTACCACTCTTACATACTTCTCTGCAACTCCTGCCTTCCTCGTACAATACCACAACTCCTCTCTAGGCACCCTATCATATGCTTTCTCCAAGTCCACAAAGACACAATGCAACTCCTTCTGACTTTCTCTATATTTCTCCATCAACAGTCTCAGAGCAAACATCGCATCTGTAGTGCTCCCTCCCGGCATGAAACCATACTGCTGATCAAAAATCATCACCTCCTTTCTTAACCTAGATTCTACAACTCTTTCCCATAACGTCAAGCTGTGACTGATCAGTTGTATCCCTCTGTAGTTACTACAGCTCTGCACATCATCTTTATTTTTAAAAATAGGCACCAAAACACTTTTTCTCCACTCCTCAGGCATCCTCTGACTTTCCAAGATTTCTGTAAACAATCTGGTTAAAAACTCCACTGCCATTTCTCCTAAGCACCTCCATGCTTCCACTGATATGTCATCTGGACCAACAGCCTTTCTATTCTTCATCCCCTTCATAGCTGTCTATAATTCCTCCTTGCTAATCTTTTTCACTTATTGATTTACTATCTCCACATCATCCAACCTTCTCTCTCTCTCTCATTCTCTTCATTCATCAGCCCCTCAAAGTAATCTTTCCATCTGCTCAACACACTCTCCTCACATGTGAGTATGTTTCCCTCACTATCCTTTATCACCCTTACCTTACCTGCACATCTTTCCTAGCTCAGTCCCATACACTAACATACATTATTTCCTAAATTTCTCACTCATATTATATTCTTTCATTATTAGCCATAAAATTTCATGTCAAATTTTGTCAAATGCCTTATTAAGATCGCCTATCATGGTTTCCCTTCTTCAAATCTCCTATTATGATTTTACCTTCTTCTTTTCTGTTCATAATATCATCCACAATTTCTCTTTCATTAATAATTCTTGACAACTCTTCCCCTTTATACTATTTATACTATCTTCCATAATAGTTTCTATTTTTGTTTCAAATCTCTTTAGTCTTATTTTTATAAAGATCTTATAATCATTATGATTCAATGCTATTGGTCTCCAGTTTTTTAATTCTCTTCTATCTTCCTTCTTTCAAGTATTCTACTACATAATTCTTTATACAAAAAAATTAATTTAAGCATTCATTCAAAATCTTAAAAACAATTTTTTGCCAATCTCTTAAATTTTTATAGATTTCATACCCTATTCTATCTGAGCCTGGAGCCAAATGTGTATTTACTTGTCCAAATACTTTATCTAGCTCATTTAAATACAGCTCCATTTACAGTTCTTCACTCTTTTTTCTTTTTTTTTTTACTGTCCATTATTTTCATTACTTTCTTTTTATTCTTTAAACATTTCTTGCACATATTGTTGTACTACACCATTCATAAACTTTACCTCAGATCTTTCAGTTTCTGCTTTTACAATTTTATTTCTCTCATTACACTACCATCTTCATTTACTAATCTGTTTAAGTAACTCAATACTTCTCTTTTTCCTTTTAAAATATCTTTGCTTATATAACAATTCTTGTATTTTTCTTTATTTCATATAATTCTTTTTCTTTGTCAAAGTACTTTCTATTTTTATATTCTTCTTTCAGTACTTTTTTTACATCATATTGCCACTGTAAAAATTATATTTTTCTTAAATATCATTCATCATTCAGACCAATTTTTATTAAATGTTATAATACTAATATGATCTTCAATAACTGTATTACTAAGCTCTTTCCTTCTTCATTCCATGCTTTCTCATTTATCCTTTCTATTCATTTGCCTATTTTTATATATTCCTTGTTTTCTTTTATCTCTAGCCATATTGCAAGATGATCAGAAAATCCTGTTTCAACTACCTCCCCTTCTCCTATAACTAAACCTTCTGATAATATAAAATAATCTATTTCACCTCTATACATACCCTTTTTGTAAGTCCATGAATTCTTGTCCCAAAGTTTTAACTTACCACATCTTATAACTTCTAACATTTTTCTTATATCATTTCCTTTCTCTTTATGCTTGTCTCTTAAATCACAGTTAAAGCCTAATGTAATTATAGAATTCATATTTATCACTATTTAGACTAAAATCTAATGAAATAAGCTTTCAATTTCTTTACAGTTAGTATAAGCATATACTATTATAATTCTATATACTTGTTCTTTTCATTTTAAATTTATGATAGTTAATCTTCCCATTTCTTGTTAAGGTTACATTGCATATCTTTACTGTATTTCTACATATGTATGACTATTCCAGACAACCTCTCATTTCCCAAATTCCAAATTATCTTTCCTTCCCATAGTTTCTCTGTTTGTAAACTTTTTTCATTGTTAAAACTCATATGTCTTCTAGTATAATTACATCTACACTGCATGTATTACACCACTGCAGTTCTTCTTACTATATTCTTAATACTATTTAGATTTACAGAAAGTGCTCAATCATTTTCATTTTCCCTTGATTCATAAGCTCATAGCTAATTACTAGGCTAGCTTTCTTAACACATCATTGTAAGCCTGACCAAACACTGTACTATACATTTGTGAGTCAAACACCTTAACCATTATCAAGCCAGTTAAATAAAAACCAAAAACCACAAGGATAAAGTAGCGCTGCATGTACCAAAAATGATCCAAACGTAAAGCATAACTGCAGAACAGCAGCACACCTGAGTGTATTTAAAAAACTTCAAACTTCAAAAATGGCCAAAAAGATTTATTCTAGACTCATAAGAGCTTTCGCATTATAGCCAATGCTTCATCAGACATTAAAATCAAGAACAAACTTTCTTTAAAAAGACAATCAATCCAATCAAAAACTGCCTAAAAGATATGTATGCAAATATAATTACAATTCTGCCCTATTGTCTGACATTAATCAAAGCTAACAAAACATTCATGCTATCAGAATCTAAGCTATAGTGTGACAATAAAAACTTTTGCACATTGAGTAAAACTGATCATAAGTTTAATCACTGCATGAAAAATGACTGAACCTCAGATTAATACACTGTGTCTACATACCAAACATACTTATATTTATTGATTATAAGTGATGACTCTTGCTATTAATCCTTCCGTTTCACATTAAGAAACAAATACAATTCCATTGTATACTGTGGATGGAATACCAGCCCATATACTGTCACCTGACATGAAAGCAGGAAGTTTGTTCGAAAGCAGGAAGATTTATCCCAAGATTGGGCACCTCTAAAATATTGTGAAGAGTGTACATTCCTTCACACTATCTCCTACATATATTACAAATAAAGCACCCTGCAAATAGCAACTAAAATTATAAGACACAGCTATCAAACCAGAAACACAGCTCAACAAAATGCAATAGACTCCTGAGGCATATACATAACATCACCTGATTGAACTCATGCATATTCAAAAGTGTTGCTAAATGCCTGGTTTCTATTCAAAGGAGACTTAGAACAGAAATAAAAACTTGAACATCATGAATATTTCTTTGTAAATAGGTAAGAGTCTAATTATCAATAAGGCTCTGCAGTAAATCTAATCCGAGAATAATATGTAAGAGGAATATAAAAATATAAACAATGTGTGCATATATAAAAATATATATATTATGATCACTTAGAATCATTCTCTCAACCAAGGAAGGCAATTCTAGTGATACAGTTATAGACATTAACTCTTTTGTATGAATGTTATGTTAAGGTCAGTATTCCCCACAGATCATACCATAACAGATATCTTTAATCTTTAAGAAACCTAGTGTGTACACCCCACTTTTTCATCCATTGGTGGAGGCTTTTATGACATTTTCTGAACAGGATTTGTTTAATCTTTACAGCAGCCAAATAAAGAAATATAAAAGATTTTACAATTTTTCTAAAAAGGAGTATAGAGCATTGAAGGAGTTTTAGACCAATGAAGAGATCGTAATTTGTCCTTCTGATAAATAAGGTGCCATGGTGATCATGGACAATATACTGTACATGACTAAAATGCATGATATGTCTGAACCCAATACATAAGCTATTATTGACATGGATTTGGTAAAAGAAACTGTAAACACTGAACATGTAGATTTATTGGACTGTTTCATATGTAGGTACATTATTCAAGAGTTGTATGATTACTTATTTGTTGCAACACCTAATATATATATATATATATATATATATATATAAATCCTTGTCTGCTTTATTAAGTGATCATCCCCATATTTGACTTCAAGCTATCCATACCCACATAAAACAAGTGTGCATCACATTGCCTTAAGTATGGACACTTAGACATACTTGCAAATGCAAAATTATAAATTAAAAGTTCCTTTAAGAAACTACTACATGCAAAATTAAGAGAATCGTTACACAGTACTAAAAATGAAGAATCTAATACAAATAATCCCAGAAATACTAATCTTAAAACATTAAACAAAAAGCCACCCAATACCTTCACAAGATAAATGATTGTTTCAAACACAGGAAAGAAACAGAGACTACAAGCAAAGTATGCAAAAAATCAATCAACACATTATAAAATGAATTACAAAAATAGCAAGTATTTTCACACACACACACACACACACACACACACACACACACACACACACACACACACACACACAGGGTACCTGTAAAATCTTTGAACGCTCAAAATTTCGAACGTTACATGGTCGAGACCAAACGTTCGAAATTTTGAGTGCTCGAAGATAGACTTTCAACTGCACCGTATGGTGCAGATAGGGAGAATTTCCCTTTTCTGTACTGACTTGCAGTCTCGGAGTTGGTATATTTAAGTAGGGGGGTGTGGGGGGTGCAAAGGGGGCTTGCCCTCCTGCCTACACTGTTAAAGTGTTTTTTTTTCTGTTTTATTTATTTATTTATATATATTTTTTTTTTATGTTCGAACATCCAAAAATCACAAATCTATTACAAATCTGCCACTTAGACCTATTGTGGCAGCAAGGGGTTGTAAAACTGAACCCCTTGCAGTCTTTGTTGATTAATTGACTAAAAATTTACTGGGCAAAGTAAAGCACATCTTGAGGGATTCATGGCATTGCCTGGAGTGACTCATGGATGTTAAGGTATCTGAAACATTTTCATTTCTCACTATAGATGTTGTCAATTTATTGCCTACTATACCCCATGATGAGGGTTTGAATTACTTTAGAGAACATTTGTTAAGAAGTAAGACATTGGTTAAGATCAGGATTAACTTGCTAGTCGATCTTATGGAACTAATTCTGAAGAACAACTTTCTAAATTTTGAAGGGGAAGCCTACTATCAAATAGCAGGGGTGGCCATGGGAGCAAAGTGTGCTCCCATGTTTGCCAACCTAGTACTCCTACATTGGGAAGAAAACATTATTTTTCCCTGAAGATTTATGTCCAGGATTCTGCTTTATAATGGGTTTTTTGACAATATGTTGATTCTTTGGAAAGGTGATGAGCAAGAAGCTAAGGAGTTTTTAGAATTCCTTAATAGCACCACCTCTTTTTTTAGGTTTACCAGTTTTTGGCACCCTAGTGAAATCAATTATCTTGATATTCATGTAAATAAATATGGGGGGCAAGCTTGAAAGTAACATTTTTAGGAAGAAAACCTTCTCGAACTCAGTGTTACACTTTGACAGTTGTCACCCCTACCATCAGAAGAAAGGGATCCAAAGGTCAGATGGTTAGATTGTCAAGATTGGTGAGTAACAATGATACCTTCAAGACTGAGTTATTTAAGTTGGTTGGGATGTTCTTGGACAGAGGTTATCCCCTCAAATTAACTTTAAAAGTGCAACATGAGATATTGAGGAAGAGGGATACTTCATACCAGCCAATTCTAAGTGTAAGAGCACTGGACAAAACCACTAATACTCAGAACAACAAAAGTGCTACGATGGTTTTGAGATACAATCATCTTGCCCAAGATTTAGTAGTGGCTATTAACAACACATGGCACTTGGGTCTAAACGAGACACACAAGAATATTCTGGGTCAAAAACCCAGGGTAGTATTCAGTAGAGGAAGCAATGTCAAAAACACTATAGAGAATCCTATTCTAAAGAATCAAGTATCTAGAATGCATAAGTGTGGGACATGCAGGGCTTGTAAGCTCATTAACGATGTCCCCTATGTATCTATCCCTGGTTACAACCATACTTTATGTTGCCTGGGCAGGTGCAGTTGCAGCACAAATATGTTAGTGTATGTAGCAACATGCACCAGCTGTACAAGTTTCTATGTGGGCAAAACAATCCGGAGACTCAGGGAAAGAATAACTGAACATACAAGGGCTATTAAGACTAAGAATGTTTACAATGCATTATATAGGCACAGAATAACATGTGTAAACTTCAAGAAATTCTTCTTCTTTGTGATTAATGACAACTTCTAATGAGAGAGGGGGTGACGACATTAAAAGTAGAAAATCTAGAGACAAAGTGGCAACTTAGGCTTAATGCCACCCCCCAGGTTTGAATGACAGTATTGCCATTCTTCCAATTTTAAAGGAAAAAGAACAAGTTATTTAGGGTACCTTCAAACATTTTTTTTTTGAGTAAAAAGGACTTAAATTATATATTCTAATATATTTTTGCTTCAATCATTGGTTTTAAACTCAGGTTGTGCCTTTAAATATTTGCAGGTATCATTTGATGATGTCACTTTATTCTATCTTGCTTAGATTGGTCATTTTTTAGGATGGTTCATTATTTAAACTTTGAATTTTAATCCCATTGTACTCTGATGAAGCCTTTGGTTATGGTGAAAGCACTCAGTCTTTGGGACATATTGTCTGTTTTATTACTATCATTGTGCCATTAAATTGGTGTTTATCATCTGTGTTTGAGTACCTTTTATTTTTTTGTTACTAGTTTTTGCTTCATTTGAAGTTTTGGTTTATAAGGCATATGGTGTTTAAACCATGTATTACCTAAAATGGACTATGTGAAATAGAGATAATAGAGTGCTACAGGGTGGATAGGGATACTATACAAGAAATACTGGACATCTGCTGTCCTCACCTGAGGCCCCATGGGAATTGTGGAGGACCAATCCAAATGGAAACTAAGGTACTAGCTATAGGGAATTTTCAGTGACCCACAGAGGACACAGATGGGATTTCACAGACTTCTGACTCAAGAATACTCCACCAGTTCCTGAATGCAATGCTTCAAAATATGGGGGACCATATGTGATTCCCATGTACCCCAGAGGAGAGAGTTACCACCATTCAATATTTTTATGCCATAGCACATTTCATGAGATTCTGGTGGCCATAGACTGCACCCACATTGAAACAGAAGTCCAGCCTGGTGAACTCAGATGGAGGTAAATAAACAGAAGAGGTTATAATTTTATCAACTGTCAGGTTGTCTGCAATGCACAATAATGTATGTGCAGATCACCCTGCCAGTTTCAATGACTCCTACATATGGCACACCTGTGACCTGCACCTAAGATTTTCAAGGGATGACTTTCCACATGGACATCTAGTGACATATGCAGGATATGCACTAGAACCTTGGCTCATGACTCCTATGAAAAACCCACACATCCCGACTAAACAAGGTTACAGAGTCAGTGACTACAGATGAGGTGTGAGATAAGGAGCCTGCAGCCGGGGACATGGGAGACGGAGGGATGCACGATATATCATGACACTAGCTAAGAGGCAGCAAATAGTGCACATACTCTTACCACTTAATAAAAGAAAATGAATTGACTACATACAAACAGCAACATTGATATATGTAAACATACCTGCTTGGCTTACCCATGCAAAGGTATGCATCACACATAGGTAACCCCAGGCTACAATGTTCTTGGCAGCAGTAACAAAGCAAAGTAACAAAGGTGAGCAATGAACCTGTATTCCATCTATGTCTATGTACTACACTTCAGTAAAAGCCAACAATGGTCATCTCTACAGGAATGTGCTATCTATGACTGATATATGAACCGCATACAGACCAAACCAACTATGATGCATTCAAAATAGAAAGCAGACACTATACTTACATATGCATAATGTTTCCCCCCTGTGCATCAAGCATGAGCAGCCCATGTCAAACAAACCCACAGGGGGTGGGGCAATGAAGCATCATTTGCACAAGTAGATAATCAAGCATATCTATGCAACCTTATGACTGCAAACAAAAAGAGAATTACTTAAGACACAAATGATAAATTGCAATCCAACATTACAAAGGAAAAAGGGTATTTGCCAAAAACATGCATTGCCTGCTCACTGCTGTGCATCAGACATAAGCAACCCAAGTTAGATTCCCCCCAGCAAGAGGTCAGGACAATCTGAGCATCATCTGCACAAGGGATTGAGCAAACTACTACATAAGTAATACTATGTAAGTAATACTACCATATTGTTACTCTTACTACAACTATGACCCCTACAGCTAATAACACTATTGAAGTTAAGCAGACTAGCTAAAATTGAAAATTATTACATATCCTGGTGAAAACATGACATTTGACTAAACAAGCATTAGCTGCACAGTCTGTACATCAGGCATAGGCAACCTAAAATCACAGAAATGTGCAAAATGCAGGACACACTCATCATCTCTTGTGCAGTGTGGTGGGGGGCTTACAGCAGTTCAAATGTGATAAAAAAGAAGTGTGTGTGCGCATGTGAGAGTTGAGGTCAAGCGAGTATGCAGTGTCAGGGTCAGTATCTCCAGATATAAGAAGACAGATTTGAAGAATACATTTTGTGCATGTGTGAGGTATCATGGTCATCATGAGCTGTGCTATGTGGGGGCTTGTAGGAATACAGTCACACTATATCCTGGCATCCTGTACAGGTGTGAGCTATGCAGGGTAGAGGCTCTAGATCATTGCTGAAGCTCCTAACCATGTGAACTGCTTTTGCCAGGAGTTGGACTGCTAATTCTATGACCCTGGCTAGACATTGGGGGTGCTACCTGAAAGTGAACAATGTATTCTGGACTAGCTGTCATTACAACTATGTCCACATGACTAACCATGTCTAGGTGTAGACACATCCACCACCTACATAGCTTTGGAAGTATTAGGGGGATCTAGCATGCCCATGGTCACATCTGATGCTCTACCAGCTGTTTGTCCTCATGGATGCTGTTCCTCCCCTAGTAAAAATTCCATAACAGACATTGTATGATCCACTGTATCATTCATCCTGTCCAAGGAGTCACAAACATGGTTCATGCAGTCTAGTATGTCAGAATGCATGACATGCAGTAGTCTGACTATCTCTTTAGAGGCCCTGCTGGAACTTGTCTGTACCTCTACGATGGCCATGCACATACACTGGGTGGCTGATACTAACATACCAACATCAAGGGGGAGTGCAGTAAGCATGCCTTTTTTCACCAACACCCCTGTATGGCACTTCACCCACCCAAAGCTTAGGGGAAGATTCCGCCAGCTCTCCCCCTGGGTGACCACACTGCTCTGACCAATCATGTCCCCATCAACCTATCCACTCTCAAATTGCTCTGTGTCAATCATGTGCATAGGCATAATGACTCTTCCATGACTGTGGGGAAGGGATGTGGGTACCACACCATCCTTGCAAGATATACCATCTACAACCCCAGCCTGTGGCTGTTCGTCACCACCATCCTTGTCAGAGGCTACCAATCCTCTAATATCAGGTAGGGGGTGGTTCAAAGTGCTGGCGCCAGCCTCACCTTTGAATACACCAACAAAACATAAAAATAGAAGAAATACAAAGATCATTACAATATACTATGTACACCTGAATATAGCAACAACATATTCAATGTCAATGCAAAGGTTCTACTTATATGGTATAGCTTAACCCCTCTGGTCATTATGAATATATTAATTAGATTGCAGGTCATTATCATTCTTGAATCGCATCATCTGCTTGGAGCATTGTCAGGCAAGCGTGTAATACCTACATGATGATATGCATACACCTGAGCATTAAAAGAGCAAGCATTATGATAAATGTCTAGGTAATGCCTTGCAAGTATGACTCATTAGCAGTTCAGCACATTCAATTTCATGTTTAGCACTCCTGGTAAAGAGCAGTAAAATTACAGAGGGTGTGTCAGAAATAAAAGCCTCACTGAGAAGGTTTTAGTAACATTTACTGACATAAGAGAACTCCTTGAAATACAGATTAGGTAACAGTATGTAAGAAGATCATGCGGCATTTATGGCATAGTGGTTGTAACTCATAGCATATAAGCAACACTAATACAGAAAAAAATTCCATCATACTCATGGCAAAATGTAATACAATCATGACAGCAAGGTATAACAATGAAGTAATGCACATAAATGAAAATCAAATACGCTTCTCTTGCAGATGTTTGTAACCTCACTTGCTTTACTTATCTTCACTTTTGCAAGGATCACATTCACACAAAGTTGTATTCAGACAGGGCAAATGACTCCTATGTGATAGCATGGCTGTAGTGCAAACTAAATGTATGTTTCTGAAGTGCAATGCTGAACACAGGTGCTTGACTTCCTGTAACATTGCTTGTAAATGCTCAAGTGATAAAAACTGTTAATCATGTCAGTGTTTCATAGTAATGCCAAAGGCAGCACCCTCACTAGGGTTCAGATCTAGAGAGTGTGCTGTCTCTGTGAAAGCATCTAGCCTTAGTCTCAACATTTGACTTGTAAAAGGGCAGAAAATTATTGAGAAATCTTCATACTTATACAGATTCTTTTTTTTTGAGGAGGCTTCATCCTTTGCTCCATCCTTAGCATTGTGCATCTGGCAGTAATGCCCTTTACCAAATGACAGTTCCCTTGCTATGGCAAAAACTCAAAATTTAATTATGCATGAACCAAGACTTAGTCATCAATTGCACATATGAGACTGATAGTGGTAGTGTGCGTTACTCAGCACTTTGAATAGTAATGAATGTAAGAAATACATACATCTGTCAAATAACTTTCTCAGTGGCTCGACATGTTAATGAAATATGTTCTGGGTAACAGCACAAACAGTGCAGGGCTTGAATCTACATCAGGGATAATTTATCTTTATGGGGTGTGATGTATGGGTGATCCTTGTTTCTCTGTACTTTAAGTTGAACTTTACATACAATTTAAACTGCAAATACTTCAATACAATTGTGTATTGTATTTGCTAACAACAGAGATGTGATCTCTGTCATCTGCAGTACTCAATAGTGTTGATTATATTAGAGCATTCTTCTGTGTGCATGCTGTAAAAAACAGTATATGAAGTATGAAGTAACAAGGTTAGCAAGGTTAGCAAGATAATGAATTAGTACAATATGAAGAACACAACACGGCTTTCAAAATATCTATGACCATGACTTCAGCAGAATATATTTTTCATTATCCCAAGTACACATTGCACTTATATATGCTGTGAGGAAGCATTAGCTCCTTTAAACTCTGTATGGCCTCTTCCCAAATGTGTGTTATAACATAAATGCATCATGATGTCAATGAAAACAACACAGCATCACACAAAGTTAACAACTGTAAAAT
Organism: Protopterus annectens; assembly: GCF_019279795.1. Classification (NCBI taxonomy): domain Eukaryota; kingdom Metazoa; phylum Chordata; order Ceratodontiformes; family Protopteridae; genus Protopterus; species Protopterus annectens. The sequence goes on from NC_056731.1 coordinate 1,100,763,088, forward strand.
TGTTTCTTACTGTTTGAGCAACACTTATCATGGAGCACTGTCACTATGCAAAGAACTGGCACTTCATGTCCTATTGCAAAAACTCATTAAATAATTATGGATGAACTAAAACTTTGTCATAGGCCATGCAAATAAGTTTGGCTTTGGCACGGGTTGATTAACATTGAAAGTATTACAAGAATAAATAATATGGCACCATTTCCACAGAAAACATATTTGCCTAAAATCATTACTCCAGTAAAGGTACACAGTTTATTGAAATATGGTACGTGTGTGTGTGTGTGTGTGTGTGTGTGTGTGTGTGTGTGTGTGTGTGTGTGTGTGTGTGTGTGTGTGTGTATACATATCTATATCTATATATATATGTATGTGTGTATATATATATATATATATATATGTGTGTGTGTGTGTGTGTGTATATATATATATATATATATATATATATATATATATCAAACACACACACACACACACACACACACACACACACACACACACACACACACACACACACACACACACACACACAAACTCATGTACCAGATTGTAGAGCACAAGTTACAACCTTGCAATGTCAGTTTCCTTGTGGTGTTAGTTAATGCACAATGTTCAGAAGTGCATGTTCTTTTTTGCCATGGGCTCAATTCCAATTTGGTATGACTCACAGTTAACTTTTCATATGCCACCAAGGCATTATGTAGTACTTAAACAAAGATTACTTAAAGACAAGAATGAATAACAACAACATCACAGAGATTTTCACGTCACATTTGTTTGTGACAATGTTCATGTTATGAATGCTATCAACTATCCCACAGTACATACCTAGAGGGGGCAATATATAATTTGAAATGTAACTGAGATATCAACCTTAACCAGCAATTGCTGTAGTTACCAGGAGCATTTATACACACACACTGATCGGCACCAATGACCAAGTCATACTGCCATGTTTATCATCCAAAGTGGACATTGAAGAAATAATATATACATTCCATTCTCATCTATTTCTGTGTTTTCTGTCATGCAGTGTAGTTGTATAGCTTGTCCATCATTGTGCACACGCTGGTACATGTGAGATCTGAATTGCACTCCACATCACTGATATTTTTCCTCAGATCTTTGAGAAGACATGGCAGGCAATGCTGAGGGTATTGCTCCATTTAAAGCACAGAGGTGGTGTGAGGAGGGTCCAAGATATGTTTAGGACTCCTGATTAACTATTATAGCTGAAGGCTGCTGCAGTATGATTACACTGGGTCACAGTATAAGTCTGTGGCTTGGAATAGCTAAGACTATCACCAGTGTAACTGGCATCCAGCACACAAGCAAACAATGCCATAACCATTATAGTGACTTAAAAAGACTCAAGCAGGAACACTTTCAATGATGAAAGAACTATTATCAGACCCACAGCCCACCTCAGTTGTGTAAGTACAGTGGCAAATAACCAGCCAATGCAACACCATAACTTGTCAACACAAGCAGGAGTTCAGGCATTTTTTTTGTTTGTTTTGTGTAGCTCCTACAGAGATTGAAGGAAATATGAAGGTACATCAGGAGAGGCTACAATGCCTCAGAGAGGCATGGGGTAAGTATGGGTCAGATAAGACTGATTACCATTTCATAATAGTAATGAGGGTAAAAAATATTTTATCAAGTCTCTGGACATCAGTCCATAATTGTTTAATAGAGTAATACATGAGTTGACATACTCTATATATTCAAATTGTACATACTTGGATGAATAAATCTTGCAACATTGCATTAGTCAATGTTAAAGTAAACATAGATGTCTATGGGTTCAAATTCAAGCCACAGCAATTAGTCATTATTACTTACTGTTTATTATGCTGCAATTTAACTTAGAATAACATTTTAGTCAGGTCACATAGAAATGTTTTGAGTTTAATGTATAAAGCAGATGTCATATAGATACACAATTTGCACAATGTTGACAATACTGAGGAGATTAAGCCTTACTTTAACACACATGTATGGGTTCACATTCATATGTGGATATGACAAATATAAATGGTGATTGCCACTGGTGAAATGACACCCCTACCACCCTAAAAATGAGAAAAAGGGGTTGTGGATAGATGGGTGGATGCATAGACAGGGATATATTACAATTACATGATATTTATGATATTTTTAAGCTGTCTCTTCTCCTACCCTATCCCTCTCTTTTTTTTCTTTCATAACATTTAGACTATAATTCCTGGTGCACCATGACCACCAACATGGGGAACTAGACCATTTGCAGGAGTCTGGACCTCCATCACTTCACATGTAGCTATGGCAGCACCCCCACAGGCAGAAAAGGCATCCAGCACTTCTGGGTCACAGCTTAGCAGCTTTGCATTTACAGCTCCTACATTACCCACCCCATCTGTGTCTGGTAACTCTGCCTCAGGTGACAGTGCACTGCATCCACTGGGAGTAGTGGCAGTGGAGGTGATGACTATGTCACCTGACAACAGCTGACAGAGTTGGTAGAGAAGATCATGGAGAGGGTCCTTTGTACCTGCATTGACTAGATGGAATGAATCTTGGAGCAAATAGCTAAATCATTGCCTTCAGAGGGTGAGGACTAGATTTCCACTGTATTCATGATAGATGGGGATGGACCCCCAAAGTCCCCTACCTATCTTGTATTATGGTGTCCATCATCACCATTTCTGTCTTGTCTGCCCTATATGACTGCACCTGCTTCCTAACGTGCCCTACATACCTACCCTTCTTATTCCTATACACCTTCCCCAACATTCCTCTCTCTTAAAAAAATAAGAAAAGGGAATCTGTCCCACAAAAAATGATGTCACATACATATGTCTTCTCTCCACACATGTGTCTGTATGACTTGATTTGGTCCAATTCATCAAATAAAATTATTAAGTTGTTGTCACACACCCTTTATGTTGTGACTGTCCATAGTTCTCAAATTCATGTGAAAATGTGGATATCTATAGTGTTGTCTCACCACCATCCTGCACATTCCTTAATAACTTGCCCAATGTCCTACCCTCTGCTTGTTCTCCATTTCCACCACTGTCTTGTCGACTCCATTTTGCACCTTTAATTGGGTTAGAAATAGATTCATATACAATACACACATAGCCAAAAATGGTCCATAAACAACCTCTCTATTTCTGTCCTCAGCATCTGCATGATGCTTCTCTTCATGCAGCAATGTTAAGTGATGCTAAATTGTACTTTATATCCTTTGGCAGAAAGGATGAATTTGCCTTTTGCTGAATTCATATGGTTCTCTTTACTCTACTGTGCTTAGTCCTGTTGCATGGCATAGCTGATAGCAAAACGAGAAAGCAGTCATTATTATATGTATAACAAGTTCCTGGGTTTAATTTGCAAGATATGGGATGCTTTATTTCTCATTAATGTCTGATGCACACATACTCCCTTTCTTCATACTTTTCTCATTGTCCCTCCAGCTATCTGATTTTTGCTTTTTGAAATTTGACTTCCACTTGGATATGCTTAGATAGTGTGCAGGTCTAGGGAATGTTAATTAACACTGGTAGGTGTTATATCCAACATTATGTACAACATTAGTTAGTTTTATTTCCTATACCATTTAACCTGGTCAAATATTGCCTGCATATGTTACCCCCCCCCCACAGTCCTACTTATTCCATAATTAGTATACTAGTGTCTTAGCCCTGCTTGCTCCATACTTTGAACACTTAACTGTAAACAGTATTACAGAGTTTTAATGATGACAAACGCAAGAATCACACATCACAAACATGGGCAGCAACTGCTCAGAAACAGAAATGTCTATATGTCTATAATTATCATTTGCACAAAGTTTGGCACTGGGCAACAAAGCCCACTGCCACTTTCCCTTCTAAGTTAAACAACTCAAAAAAATAATACATGTGCTAATACTTTGCCATCATCCATGTAAATGAAATAGGCAGCACTGCACATTAGTAAGTGATTGTGCAAGCTGAAAGTAAAGTAAGCGGCCTCTATTACTTGTGTATGGTTTATTGGATTATTGTAATAAAGATATGAATTTTTTGCAATGCAGTCTGTCTAACTTCCAGTTTAAATGGTTATGTCACTGACACACATTACCCTTCTAATTGTGTTCCAATATACAGGTACAGTTCCAAACATACTTGCAGAGTAGTATTAATAACGGCAGTGCAAATGCTTTACATGTATGGCTTGCAGTTACCTGGCATACCATACACACACCACAAAAATGTGTGAATGAGCCACAAAAAAGACTGTCATACAAAGATCTTGATATAAACAGAATAGCATTGACAGTACTCCATTGATTGACATCTGTGACTATCACCCATCACATAACTACTCAATATACCTTAGTATGATACACATGTATCATTCATGACACAGCAATTAATGTACATTATGTGATGTATGTCTTATTTGCAAAATATATTTTGAGTTGAGATCAACACATTGATGTTTTATCTGTCAGACCACATTGCCTCTTCCCTCAAGCATATGTCATGTAATAAGATTTCTTCTGTGGCTTGAGCAGTTATTGCATGGTTCTCTAGATTGTGGACAAAACAGGCACATGTTGGAATTTATCAATGGCTAGCTAGTATGAGTATGTTTGACTATAGTGACAAGGGGGATTAGATTATCTAACACGTGGGATGCATACACTTGCATTAAGTGAAAACATTTACAAAAGGAGATGGCTGTTCACTGCATTTTAAGCCATGCATCTGGTTTACAACACAATGTTGAAGTCATCCTTACAAATGTGTCCTGTCTCATACTTGTAGTAAGATGTTTCTTGTAGAGTGAGCAGCTAATACACAGTTCTTTAGATTGTGGACTTAGATAGGCAGGTGTTCAAATCCAGTAATGAATGGGTGAGTCTGGCTATAATTACAGGTAGAAATAGCTTATCTAACAGAACTGATATTATATACTTCTAGCCACTGGAAACATTTAAACAAGGAGAAGGCTCCCCAAAACTTTTAGACCAAACATCTGTCTTCCAATGCAGTTATAAGGTTATCCCTTGAAATGTGTGATCTTTCACAGTTATAGTAAGATTTTTTTCTGTGTCATGAGCAGCTAATACACCGTTCTTTAGATTGTGGACTTAGATAGTGCTTTAATCCAGCAATGACTAACTAGTATGAGTGTATCTGACAGTTTACTATTATAATTCCAGAAATTAAAATAATTTCTTAATTAAATGTTGAAATTTGTTGCCAAAAGTATGTTTCTGACTGTTTGAAATGTCAAAAATCATCAGTAATTGTCAAAAAAGTCAAATTCAACATTTTATGGCAATTACCGAATATGCCATCCTTGCCATGATTTTCATAGTAAATAGTAGTGCCTTGACATCCAAAAGTAAAGTGTACCGCAATCCACCATCAAAGTAACACATAGTACAGTTGTGAAAATATCATTTAACTATTACAAGGTGACAAATTGCAATAGTCCAATTTCAAATGTTATCAATGTGTGTCATTTAAATCCGTGAAAAAGCAGTTCTTTCGGCATTTTTAAGTTTGAAAATACAAGTCAAGAATTTCATAATTCTGAACAATGTTGTTCGATATTTTAATATATAATCAAGGTATACACATAAGACTTGCTTATCCAACAGGTTTGATGTGTACACTTCCTATCAGTGGACACATTTACATGAGGAGAGGGCTCCCCTGACCCTTTTAGGCCCAACATCTGCTTTGCAAAACCATGATGTTCCCTTGAAATGTGTGCTGCCTCACACTTTTAATTAGACTTCTTCAGTGGTATGAGCAGCTAATACACAGCTCTCCAGAGTGTGGACCTAGATAGCCTGAGGTTTAAATCTGGCAGTGCATAAGTATTGCATGTATGCAAGACAATATTGACATACAGGCCTGGCTTAATCAACAGATAGTGATATGGATAACTGACACTTGTGTTAACACCTATATGGCTGAAGTATTTTTAAACCACAAACTACATTTCAGGGGAGCCATAAATATTCAAATGCAATGCTTATGTCATCCCTTCAAGTGTGTGGTTTCTGACACCTGTAATATGAGTTATTCTGTGGTACAAATAGTTAATACATGGCTCTTGTGTGGACTTTGATAAGCAAGAGTTCAAATCCAGCAATCTTTAACTGCTGTGGTTGTATGTTGTATAGCAGGTAGCAATGGTTTACTCAACAGATGTGATGTGGATAATTCAACTTAGGGTTAATACTTACACAACTGCTGTATTTTGATCCCTCAGATAAATTTTAGGTGAACCATATGGCTTCAAAAACACCACTGAAATCATCCCTTTATGTGTGTGCTTTTTGACACCTCTACTTAAGATTTCATCCATAGCATTGTGGTTAATATACAGTTCTGTAGAGTGCAGACCTAGATAAACAAGGGTTTGAAGCTGGCGATGCATAAGTAAGCTATGTGTTTAAGACAATACAGACAGAAATGGCTTACCAAGCATATGGCAATGTAGTTGACTCACTCAGCCTTCAAACTACATTTTAGGGGAGGCACAACCATTACAACACTGGTGATGTAATCCCTTCAAGTCTGTGATCATGACACTTCAGATATTATTAGCTCTGTGGCATCAGTGATTAATATACAGTTCTATGGACTATGCACTCATATAGACAGGTATTCAAAGTCTGGCAAGGTACAAGTACTGAGTGTGCAAAAGAATGCTAGCAGGCAGGGGTGGACAGTCATAGAAACATTTGCAACTGGAGAGACAGAAAATAACTTTTGTACTTCCTTTGATGGAAGCCATATGTATTGTAACACGATGCTCAAGTTATCCCTTCAAGTGTGTTTTTTATGTGCAGTGCCATTGGTTAGTGCTCAGATCAAGAGAATCTTGATGTACATTGCACATATTTGAATGAAACAGAGTATGTCGTTTATTATTTTGTTTACAATATAGTGGCAACAGGCAAAAATGGCTTATTCCAAATGTCTTGCTGTGTGACATACTACATAGTGGTAACAAAGTGTCATAAGACTTGTTTTCTGATATTTTATGTTTTTTGCCTCATATTGTAATGAGCAAACACAGTATAATGATGTATGCATTACATTTTCCATTGTGCTATGGCTAGTACAAAGCACAATAAGAAATCAGTGATGGGACATGTCATTTGTTATTTTGTGATAAAAACTGCTCATTATTTGCTTTGGCAGCATAAGTCTGCTGTCTGTTACAGAATGGTGATAGTGGCTAATGTGCAAAGGATACCAGCATTGTTATAGGCCAGTTTATACCTGCTTTATGCAAACTCTATCAGTTTCCACAGTTCATTTATTAACTGGTGGTAATGTGCACCTGTATGTGAGGTTTGTTGTATGTTGTAATTCAGGTATTATGATGATGAGTTGCACAATGCTCAATTCAGTATAGATTTTTTTATCTCCAGCATGATAGTAAAAAACTTTCAGAACTGTACTTTCATTTTTCTGTATTGACTGTGCATGTATGGCAGCAGCAGGTAGTACACAAGTCTGAATGGTCATAGCTCCCCTAAGATGTTTGAGGTCTCAAAATACGCCAGTCTTTTTAATTTCTCCAAATCATTTGAGTTTCTAATACCACAATGGGAATGGACCCCATTCCTAAGTCAAAGTATGATTAAAGTTCATGAAATTAGTATTGTTTCGATCTTTGATGTCAGCCAAAAGTGCTCTCAGCAGCACCCGTAATGTGCCCAGTAATGACTCATTCTGCAATTCGTATGGGGTTACATGGATTGATAACATATCTAAATATGATTGTAGATTCTTTTTTATAAGACCCCATTGCTCTTACTGCTATTGGAACTGTCTGGGTATCTTTCATTCACATTGCCATATAGATGTTATGATGTTTACATAGGTACATATGCTTTCCTTTCCAGTCACATAAAATAAATTTAAATAGTGCATACATCAGTTGTCTTTAGACAATACTGAGATCAGTTGTAATTACTTTTCCTAGGAGGTAGCTGTCATGGGTGACCTTCCTATCATGCATATAATCATGTTTTTGGACATATAATGACATACATACATATACAACAGATCTTACTGGACTGCCTCCATGTGACTTATTTCTGCTAAGACCTCCACCCTAGTAAAGTTTTCATGACATGCCCCACACCTCCCTTGTACATATATAAACATCAGTTATATTTTACAAATCTGTAACAATGTATTGCAATATAATTTTCTATTTATTTCTTGTTTCAATGTGACAGTTCTGTTTGTGTGACATATCCTTGTGGATTGCAATGCATAATGATTTGGGGATGTGCTCACTGTCTCATTTCTTACCATTCACAGCACAATTGTTGCTGCTACAATTATTGTTGTATCCATTATCAGTATTTCTATGGGCAGTATATCTGTTTGTTCACATATTATCCCTACAATGGTACTTTTATACATATAATGTGTGGAAATTTGTAAACTTGTGTTACCTGCATGTCTTTTCACACATTTTCCTTCTGAACATTTACTATCTGTTTTCTTTCTTAATGCATCTGACAATGCCAGTGAAATTCCCCTTGTCCACTACTGCAGTCAATGCAATATACAGCTGTATCAGTCATTCTCGTATGCTTGTTTTGTTAGGCTTCCCCTTTGTTTTATGTATTCCAAATTGAGCTATCTTTTGTTGTGACATGCACTCACTTACCAATGTCAACTTTGTGTACACTTCTTTATTTAAATTGTGTCATATTTTGAACTTCCAACTTCGAACATATGGTGTTCGAAATTTTGGAAGTTTGATTATACGACATAGACCCTTCACATATGTGAAAACTGGTGCCACTTTGTTTGAACGCCATGAATTTGAATTTTGTGCAGTGCCATTGTTTACTCCTTCCACCTGCACACATGTGTAGTCTACAAGTATGAATGTCACTCATGCACAGTAGAGTAAAAGAGATTTTTCTGGTGGTCAGTGCCTATCACAAGTCACCACACTGACAGGAAAAACACAGATTCTGTTCCAACGGTCAGTATGAAGACAGGGTAGACTGTCAAATGTATGACAGAGAAATAGGCTGTAAATATCTTTGAATGTAATCTGTCTCATATAAAATATTTGGAAACCATAAATGTTATGTCATTTTATGACAAATACAGTTTATTACTTATAGGATAACAGCATTCTGAAAACTGCATCACAAAAAGCATATCAAATATAGCAGATCACAGGCTAACTAAAATACACTTACAAAGTACAAATCAGCAGGTCCTCTGCTTGTGTGGTTCTTTTAAAACATTTTCTATTCACAATTCACACTTTTCAGCTGACAGTTACACCACACAATATTTTTCATCATCTAAATGACTCTTCAGATTGTCATATTACTGGAAACTTCTCCATTTCTGGACATGTTTCTCATGCTGTTACACCTAACAGTACTCTAGTCATACAGAAGTTATTAAAAAGCAAGTTCAAAGCATAATACTAATCTTTTTATTTGGCTCTACAGTGTTTATAACTCTGATAATGTTTTTTGTTCACACACTCCAGCTTAACAAACAAGGGTTGACCATACTTCCTTATCTCAAACCAAATATGTCTAGTTGAGATTCAGAAGCATGCTAGCTATGATGAGGTAAGACCTTATTACTAGCTACTTTGCAAATTTCTTGAATAACAGTCACTACCACATTAAGCAGATCATGGGTTATGTGTACTTTGCGGTAGTAACCTGCTGCTTGTGTAGCCAGCGGCATTCCCCCAGTCATGCTCTCAAACATACAAGTAAACACACACACACACACACACACACACACACACACACACACACACACACACACACACACACACGCACACACGCACACGCACACACACACACGCAGACATACACACACACACACACACACACGCACACACACGCACACACACGCACACACACACACACACACACACACACACACACACACACACACACACACACACACACAACATATGCTCTGTACCTGTCTTTACCTATCTACCTACCAGTGGTTCCCTCACCCCAGTAAAACGTTGGTACCATTACTGCACTTATGTATTAGACCCTGGTGGATGAGTGTATCCTCCACTCCTGATTCCTGTTATGATGTTGGTGCTGGTACATCACTTTAGAGAATAATATCCGGTGTCTAGTGTATCCCACACCCTTCAATCCCCCTTATGATGCTTGCTCCATTATGGCACTTCACTTTATCTCTGGTGATCAGTGGTTCAACTCACCCACTAATCCCTGTTATAATGTATGTGCCTTTGGGTACTTTACAGAGTATTCCCTGGTGGAGTAGTGCATCCCCCCAATCCCTGTATTAATGTTGGTGCTATCACAGCACTTAAACTACTTCCTGTTGCCTTGTGGTTCCTACAACCCAATCCCCATAGTAACATTGCTGCCACTATGGCATTTTACAGATGAATCCCTGGTGGTCTCATGTAGCCCCCCCCCATCCATATTTTGTTGTTGATACCATTATACTATTTTAAAAATAAACCCTGGTGTCTAGTGGTTCTCTACTACCATATTCAAGTTCAACAGTTGAACACAGACAACTACCATGACATGATGGGGATAGCTGTGCAGATCTAGATGACCAAGGACTTTCTTGAATCACTCAGCTGTGTAAATGCCTTCCTGGATGTTGTTTCATGAAGGGAGCACATGGCTAATTAGCATATGCCTCTCCCCTCAGAATACCTTATTACCATTCGACATGGCTGCATGGCTAGCTCTTCATGGTGCTGCATGCTTGCATGCTTTTCTGTCAAAAAATGTGTACATGTTGTGGTAACTTCATGAATTCAACCCCAAGTTTGACTGTTGGCACCACTCACTGTATGCATTTATAAGTATAAATATTTAGACAATTATCACTAATTCATTATTATCAGTATATAGAATGACTAGAATTATAAATGTTATAGCTAAGAGCATTTCAAGATTCTTCTTTCCAACCCGAAAACAGATTTGTTAGCCACACTCACAGTGAACTATCATCTTCTTTGGCATATGAAAAATCTGCAACTTTCTGAAGTATGCTCAAATGATCTCTAATCTCATTTCACTACCTGGAATGATTGTGCAGAATATGTATTTCTTACAGTCTCCCTTCTCTCACTGAGAATAAATACATCTCGCATTTACCTGTAATAACTTAGCAATACATATATATATATATATATATATATATATATATATATATATATATATATATATATATATATATATAGCTGTTTAACGTTAAAAAAGTCAGGATTCAAGTGCCATGAACCTGTTATATAAAATAACCATGTACATTAACCCTCCATACACGTTTACCTTTCCTGGTGCTCTCATTGTACTTTCACAAACCCATTTACAACTTACTGCTTGTCCTGACGTGCATTAAAATTATAACGTCTGTCACTGTAATTTCTCTAACAAAATCTCAATACCCTGTCAGTATTCTCTCATTTCCCATATTTCATGGTCATTGATCATTAAATAATTTGCACATTTAAAGCCTGATTTGTTATATCTTGGATCCTGCTAAGTAACCTTCACTATGTGTTTTCTCAGGTAGTCAAATAACTCATGCTGATAAATATGTCACAGTAAGCATGTCACTTTTCAAGCCATTACATGAATAGTTTCAGCTGTAATGCTATACTGCAGAATCTGTTTGGTCATATGCACATACTGTGTATCCAGTGTAAGCTGTCTTGCAATATTCTAAATTACACAAATTATACTGCACAATGAAAAAAACATGTTTCCTGTTAGTGCAATTCTAACTAAACTGTGGTGCACTTTAATCTACTGATACCCTTATCTTCAAGAGAAGAAAGTGATTAAATATATTGCAATGAATGAGACAGTCCTCAGGTTAGTATCACTATAAACCAAAACGTTAATTATTAAAAAGAGCCTCATACTTGCTAGGTAACTACCCCTTGAAGCACAGACATAAAAATGTTATTTGTGCCATATCTAACTTTGTGCGATGCATCATGTTTAATTCTTCAAGTAATATTTTGTCTACTACTAAAAAAATACTAAAAATAAAAATGCTACTAAAAACTACTTTTTGTCTCACAGTTTCTAGTGTATTTTTATTATTTTCTTTGCCCTGTAACTTGAGTAACCTTTCTCCATTTGTTCTTATTTATTCCTATTAATTCTATTCATATTCACCTTGAAAGTATTTTAAGAATTGCTAATAACATGTTACTGAACTTGTGCTGAAACAATATGAATATATAAAATCTGCATTTAGTATGTAATCCTATCTAGTCTTCTGTAATTTCAGAAAAAAATAACCTGTTGTAAAAATTCACACATGCACATATATGTACAATAATGTACAATAATATGGATAGTTATAATATACTAGTTATCACTGGTTTGAAATAATTGGCAATTTGTGTTGGTTATCATCCTTTACATGAATGAAGACTTCTGTAGGTCTACCAATAAATTCATCTACCCTGAAATTACTTATTTCAGCCATGTTTTATTGTTAATATTTAAATGTTAAATGTTACATTTCTTTTTATAAACTATTAGATAAGCATACGGTGCTATCTGTAGTTCTCTGACACATCAACATTAAAATAAAATTACTCTACTTGAATTTATTATATACTGCTATTCATTTAACTCTTTATGTGACACATTTATAATATTTACCAGTTAGCCAGGAATTGAACCTTGAATCTTCTGATTTCAAATGATTTGAATCTTTCCACTTGGCCTTTCCTATCAGCACAAAACACTTTGTAGACTTAAGTATTTCATTCATATAATAGCTTATTCTGGTTTTATCTGTTTTGATTTTAACTTTAACCAATAACAAAAAACACTAGAAACTTTTTCCTGTTATAATGTTTTTCTCAGTAACTGCTAGTTTCTTTGATAAAAGACTCATCTTCACCTAGAATCTAGAACAGTAATGACTTCCTATCTTTCTGTCTGCACCATGTCAGACAAGCCCCCAGTCTATGTTTTCTTTTATTCAGAAGTTAGTGAAATATTTCCTATACTCTTCATGTAGTTACCTTTCATATAGATTTACACACATGTCTTTCTTGTCTTTCACCTCTCCTCCTTATGAAATCATATTAAAAATAGTTTTGTCTATTATTATAAACAAATCTATCTTTCCTATAATCCTAATTAATGAAGTATACTGCTATTCGTAGTTTAGCTGGCAAAGCCATCGCATGGTAATTGGAAAAAAATGTAGATTCATACAAATAGATTCTGCAAAAAGGAAGTATTGTGAACTTGGGAATTTACACCTGCATACTTTCTTTCCTGTTGGCAAAACACTATTTCAAAATCTAGTGGAGAAACATGTAAACCATACGCTAATAATTTCCTTTTTTGAGGTAGCAAATTATGTATGCAAAAATCATGCTCCACAAAGAGATCAGAATATCTGGGTTTTGTCTTCAGTGGCTATGCAATAAATACATTCTAAAATACTATTTATTCTTGACATCAATGGGAAATCTGGACCTCAACAAAACAACATTTCTTTTCTTTTTATTGCATTTCCCAGGATAGACTTTTTTTATTCAGTATTTATGGTGGTGCTGTGGTAGTGTTGTCACCTCACAGTAAGACGTTGTTCTGTTCGATTCTCAGCTAATGCGTCTTCTGTGTGGAGACATGCGTGAATGGGTGTACCTTCGTTGAGCTGACAACTCGGTACGTAAAAATCTACTGCCAGTCATTAGCGGACCGGAGTTCTGCTGTGGCGACCCCCTAACCGGGAAAAGCCGAAAGATACAACAACAATTTAATGCTCAGAAATACTTATTTCTTATATTACTGCATGTGCATATTGCAAACCTGTAATGTTCATCTACAATGTCTGTGAGCCTAAGAAAACATGCCTGTCTTTGCATAAATCATTGCTACACCTTGAAAATAACCCCAATGATTCTGTAATCATACAACTTTGCAATTAAATCCTGTGTTCAAATAATATAAAAGGACATAAACTTGTGCAAGTCATTGCAAAATTACACATATTAAATTTCTTCATGAAATCATTAGTATTAAGAATCACATTATAAAATAAATCAAAATATTTACATCAAGCTGCAAACTTAATTGCCTCTCGAAGGGACTAATAATCACACACAGTGCAAACACCCAAATAGTTCCATGACAGCGAGTGTGTCAGTTTGTAGAGATAGGGATGCCATCTGTATGTGGGTCTACTTCATAATATTGAAATTTCATAACGTTGAATTTCATAACATTGAGACCAAAACATCTAAATCCCAAAACACTGAAAACCCAAAACACTGAAAATTCAGAACACTGAAAGTGTGCTTCAAAAAATTGAAAACTACAATGCACAAGTAAATAAGATCCCATCCAGCTACAACAACACCTAACTAACAAACACACTTTTTACTATGTTTCTGCAGGGGAGCAAGCCCCCCCCTGCACCCCCCCCATATGGGGGGCTTTGCCCCCTACATCCACCATAAATTAAATATACCAACTCCAAGATCGCACTACAGTGGAAAAAAGTTAATTTCCTAACCTCACTGTATCACATTAAGGTTAGGAAATTATGTTTTTTTTCCACTGTAATGCAATCTTGGAGTTGCTATATTTAATTTATGGGGGGTGTGGGGGATGTAGGGGGGCTTGCCCCCCTGCAGAAACATGGTAGAAAGTGTATTCGTTAGTTAGGTATTGTTGTAGGTAGAGGGGATCTTATTTACTTGTCCAATGTAGTTTTCAATGTTATGAAGCACACTTTCAATGTTTTGAGTTTCCAATATTTTGGTTTTTCAGTGTTTTGAATTTTCAGTGGTATGGTCTCAATGTTATGAAATTCAATGTTATGAAATTTCAGTGTTATGAAGTAGACCCATATATACATAACATTTCAGTTTTGATTACTTATGCACAGATCTGCAAATGCTTTTAAAGAAAACCATGCAGAAAATATTCAGTTTGTCATTGAAATACAAACGGGTTACTGTTGTGTTATCGAAAACACAATTCATCGAATTGTGTTTCCAATAACACACTTTAGCAAAAGTGCATATTGTTGAAAGTGTATATTATCGAATATGCACTTTCGCTAAAGAAAATGACACAAAAAAAACATAAAAAAAATACATCACATCAAAAAGTGTTATGCAGGGGGCAACCCCCCCTGCACCCCCCATGTGGGGGGATGCATCCCCACACCCCCTACTTTATTATTCTGACTCCGAGATTGCACTACATTGGGGAAAAGGGAATATTCCCTTATCCCCACTGTACCACAATGTCAGCGATAGTTTTGTTAGTTGTAAATCAACACTATACGTTGATTTACAACTAACAGTGCATGCAAACTGCATGCTTTCTTTAACTTACCACTCTTTCTTTAGCAAAAGTGCATTTTCAATAAAATGCACTTTCGCTAACTTGTGTCCGCCAAAACACAGTTTCGATGAACCATGTTTCGACAAGCTGACTTGGACCCACACAAACATACCAATTAACTGTAAATTGTCATGCAAATATGAATAAAAATAAAAGCAGTTTTCATTATTCTCTGTACTTGTAAATCACATAATCTAAAATAAGGGTCTATATTAAATCAGCGTGCTTAGAAAAGCGAACGCTGATTTATCGACCCCATGTAAGTGAAAGTTTACAATCCCAAGCACTCAGAACAGTGATTTTTTTCCCCAGGGAAAAAAATCGCTGTTCCAAAAAAAAAACAAAAAAAAAACTTTAAAACATTACATAACGTGGGGGGGGGGCTTTGCCTCCCACACCCCCCTACTTAAATATACCAACTCCGAGATTGCACTACAGTGACAAGTGTCTTACATATGAAAATAGTTTACCTCACATGTAATATCAATATTGACAGTAACAATGCATATAATTCTTGGCCAACCTCATGTGTAATGTTAGTTTTAACAGTATAATTGCATATCATTACCAGTCTGTTCCTCACTTATCTTTTTTGCCATAATAAAAAGTAACACACTGAGTGAAAGTCTAAAAAAGTCTAAAAGTATATATAGTAAGCAAATGGAAGTATTAGGAATTAAACCTGACATTCTGAAATAAAGAAATGATTTTCTAACATATTAGAACATAAATCTTTTGCACTAAACTGCCAGAAAAAATATTTTCCCATTTGAAATGTAAACCCTAAACTATATGTTATTTTTTCTTAGAATTCTGAATATGTAACTAAGAAACAACCGATCAAGTATGCAAGTTATTTTTGTCTTATCAGAAGCATAATCTGTCAGATTAGACTATATAACCCATTAAACAAGTAGACAGCAAAGTAAAACATCTAGAATTTATTAGGATACATTAAAGCTGTCTGAATATTCCTGCAGTTTGCCTGAAAACCTGTGAAAATAAACTTTGGTTCATTTATCACATTCATTTTTTCCCAAAAACAAACCATATCACAAATGTTTTTCTCTTTGTTGCTGTGGAAAGAATCATGGTTATTTAGAGATGTCATTGAATGTCAGGAGTGTCTATATTCTGATAGACAAAGACTAAAAATCTGGTTATTAGCAGACTGAAAAACAGTTTTCTTGTAGATGAAAACTTTGTAAATTTAATCATCCTAAAGAAAATAACTGTTGTCCACATACAGAAGAGCAAGCACAGAACAGTCTAAGAAATTGAAATCGTGGGGCATACTTTTCCTGGGAACTGAGCTTATCTTGTTGTTGTAGAAAACAGAATGCCTGAATTTTAACATACCCTTTCAGGTGCTGAAAAAATTGCTAGACACAATAAGGTAATATGATTTTACTTTATGACTTGTTTTACTCTCATCTGTCTTCCTTGAGCAGCTTTGAACATCAGATACTATGTCAGACATTCACATGCACTACTTCTTTAAGACTCTAACCATGTTTATGCTGGAAAAAATATTAGCTATGACGGTTATGTCTGTAGACCATGACACTTAAACATACTTAACAACTTTGGTAATATGCATTTACCAGAATATCCATGTATTACTTTTCTGTTATAAATACCTGCCATGCACTTAGCAGAGATTATTCACTGTACATTAGAGAGTCATTAATACCTTCTAGGCCTGAAAACATTAATGTATTATTTCAAGTTCAAGGGATTCTCCCTTTAAAAATAACTTTCTAAGCTAACTTCTATAACATGATTCATTACAAATATGTAACAACAAAGATAAGATGTGTTTACAGTCCTTGCATTTCAAATGGATGATTAACAATGAAGTGACACATGTTATTCAGTCTCATCTTGCCAAAATCCACATACTATGGTAAGCTAAAGTCAGCTTCTCCAATCACCTTTTTTTACAGTTCTTCATTGACTGTATGAACATCCAGGTGCATTTTAAAAATATCTATTCTGACTGGTTACAAATGACTTCATACACATTCAAATGTAGTCCTTCTTTATTGCTACCCCTCTCCATCTGGTCATCCTGTCTCATAAATCTGTAGCCAGGTGAGATGGTGTACTAGATTAATTTATTTCCAAATCTGACTCGACATATGGAAATATCTCTGGCTATAGTCTTGTCTTGAATAAAATCAATGGAGACATAAATCATGTTGTAGCAAATATATTTTATTTGAATAGGACTGCAACATTCTGAGAATCACAAAAAGGGAATCTAGCCTAACAGACTACAGGCTAACTTATACACATATGTAAAGTATGAAAGCAGCAGTTGCACAGCTTAGTTGGTTCTTTTAGAATATTTTTCAATCACAATTCACTCTTTTCAGCTAATAGTTACATCATGCAATAATTGTTTCTGTCATCATCTAAATGACAATTCAGGTTGTGAGATTTTTTGGAAACATCTCCATTTCTGAATACATGTTTCTCATGTTCTTATACTTATCATCCATCTATTCATGCAAAATTTGTTATAAAACAGGATCAAAACATAACACTTATCTATTCATTTATCTCTACAATATTTCTAAATGTTTATTTTTTTTCACATTGTAGCTTAACAATTAAACCTTGACTATGCTGATTTATCTCAAACTGCAATAAGCAACTATATTTGATATCCTAGCTTGCATACAAATGATGATTAAAATAATTCTTCTTGATGAAATCTATCCTGGTACTTATGCTTTTGCACCCACTTAACAAAGGCATCTCCCACAGAGCAAAAATCCTTGGATGTGCAATAAAGGTGCAAAGTAAATGCTGAAACTGTTATAGTATACAGCATTCTGAACCAAAATAATTAAAACTACTTGGACTCTAGAATCAACTGATGGATTGAGGGTCAAATATCTTCATACTGAACTAATGGATGATAGACAAAACAAGCCAGGGCCACAGAAGGGTGCACTTGAAGTACAGATGTCTATCAATTCATAAACCAAACCAAAATTAACTAAGCAATCAGAAAACATCAGAGTCTATGGACAAGTTAAAGATATGAAGCAAAAGTATGTTTCACAGCATAAAAGAATGAAACAGGAGACACCACTCAAGTGTAGAAACTCACTGAACTAATATGCTAAAGGTAAACAATGACTAGTAACAGGTGAAGACACAGCATGCTTTTTCCTCCACCCCCAATCCTTGTCTTCTTGCACATTTTATATGTTTCAGGATAGTGTCTTTTTTCTGGTTCAGACTCTAGTTCTGGTTCTTCTTTTCCCTTGACTATTGTTGTATCATACATTCTTCAGTTTGTGTACAGTGAAGTTCTGCCTACATTACAACAGTGTTCACTAATGGTTCTGTAACTGAACATGAAAGCGATTTTCCACAGTTACTTCAGAGAATTTCCAAAAACTCTTCCCATACAGACACTATAAAAAAGAAAAGGAGAGACTGGAGGTAAATGAAGAGACAAAGAATAGAACAAGTTCGACCTTTAGAGGAAAGGAGAATAGAAACATATAGTATGCATACTGCAGAAACTACAACAGATGATTAGTTGTACAGATACAATGAAGTGAAATACACCATGCTTAATATTGGTGGGAAAGTTAACACTTGTAGGTCAAATTGTCTTCTTCAGGTGTAACAGAGACTGTTGGGCAGCTGCTTTCCTCCCATGCCAAATTATTTTATGGGGGAGGCCAAAGTACTTTGCAACGGCTATGACTTGACATCTAAAATGCTAGACATAAGGAGCATGTGTAAATAACCTTCATTCTGTTCCTCAATCTCTCTCTCCCTCTCTCTCTCTCCGATATCACAGAAGTGCAAATCTCACCCTATCTTGACCCATGTTAACGCTCATCCCTAAATTGCAATTGATTTGAAATTCAGCAATACTGGAGTTCAGCAATGTCAGTTTTCATGGATGTGAGTTAATGATAAGTATATGATATTG
Organism: Protopterus annectens; assembly: GCF_019279795.1. Classification (NCBI taxonomy): domain Eukaryota; kingdom Metazoa; phylum Chordata; order Ceratodontiformes; family Protopteridae; genus Protopterus; species Protopterus annectens. The sequence continues at coordinate 1,100,782,446 of NC_056731.1, forward strand.
ATTTTATTTATATATATATATATATATATATATATATATAGATATATATATATAGATATATATATAAATATGTATATAGATATATATATAAATATATATATCACCAGGGCTAACCAGTGAGAAACTCTCCTGTCACTAACATAGAAGTTTTCAACCGAGGGAAAGAATAAGATGAATTCTTTGAGTTCTGATAAAGTCTCAGTGACTAGGGAGGAAAGCACTAAACATAATAATAAAGGGTTATTCTTCACATACTGATAATGTGTTTTTTGAGTAAAAGTTTAATTTGATTTCACACCTATTATGCTTGTCTTCCTTTTATCATTTATTTCATTTGAATACTGGCTTTGCCCCCCATACCCCCCTATTTGTATAAACTAGCTAAGTGGTTTGTAGAATCACAGAGAAAAGAAAAACACCACACACATTTAATCAGTGCTGGAGAGCAAACGCAGATATCTACAGATCTGAGGGTATGACATGATGGTAACCATTACAATTCACATATACTTTGCTTGATTCACTTCCCCTAATAAATATTATGATGAGAAGTGACACCACTGCATACTTTCTATATACATCTACACTTTTCTATGAAATGAGTTTGTAGTGAAATAAGCTTTTAATTAAATTAATTTTCAATGAAATGGGTTTGGTCATGTGACTTTCAATGAAAGGATAGGGAGTCGTGTGTGTGTGTGTGTGTGTGTGTGTGTGTGTGTGTGTGTGTGTGTGTGTGTGTGTGTACATAAAATGCCCCAGTTAGGGGGGCACTGTGTGTTAAGTGATTTTCCCAGGGTCACCCTGTACCCTTAACTGCAGGAGACAGTTCATGAAAAGCTTGGAGCCTTAATCCTCCAAACCAATTGCCTGCCCTCCAATAACTTTTTTTTTGGTAAATCACTGAAGACTGCAGTCGGTCAATGCCACTAATAATGTTTTGTAGTTTATGTAGTTCATAAAATGCATTCTGATGCAAAACCTGTTGTTCTGTTACTTTTTTGTGTGATTTAGAGTAGTCTGCTCTTGTCAGTATGCAATTTGGCAGTACATCTCAGATTTTGCTTTATATTTGATACCCTGCCTTGAGCAAGTCACTTAGCCAGGCAGTGTTTTGGGACAGCTGGAAACCCTCAATGGTTCCCTGAACTGTAGGAAACTGTTTGTGGTAAACAGGAGTGTCATCATATGAACCATGTTCTTTAGGTGGGATCCTTGGTTTCCTTGCTCTGTTGAATTTTGACAGCTATTATTTAGCTGTTTTAATTATTGGACAGCATGGAGTACACAAGTTTAATGCTAATTTTTAGTTTAGCCTGTTTTGCACTGTGGGTGAGCTGTAATAGTTTTTTCTAGCATGTAGTGCAGATGAGTAAGGCTATGAGGTGTTAACATAGCCGGCTTTAGGCACCAGCGAACCCTGCGGTCGCTGGGGGCCCCCTGTTCCTGGGCGGCCCGCATTATCTTACCTTGATATTGTGTAACATGTCTGGCAAACCAACAAAAGCTAGTACAGCAATCTTGTATACTGAATAAACCAGGTGGGTAATAATGCTTATTTATATCGCCTTTAAAATTCAAAAATATCTTTGCTTATAGTAATAGTGTTTTATCAAGCAAGAGCCTTCACAATTCCATTAAATATTTTACCACTAACATAGTGAATATGGCTTAGTTAGTCCCTGCTGGTGGACATTCTCTAGTCTAAAACTAACATAGCCCGCTTTAGGTACCTGCAATACATGTGGCTACAAGGGGGCCCCCCAATCATTTTTCACTGTGTGACGGCCCCACTAAAGCTACTGCTGGTTGGGGGAAATGAGGAGAAAAATGTATTAATTTCATGATTATTCTGTTTAAATTGAACAGGCTGTGCTCTGACCCTGTTAGGATAAAGCTGATAATGAACATAAGCAAGGTAAGCACTAGAGAGATCAGCAGCCCAGAGTGACCAGTGTCCGTGCATACCTTGGATTTTAATCAGAGCTACCCCTCTTTTAGGGAGTTTTATAAATACTTGCAGAATACCACATACTGTAACTCTCAACTTCACTGAAGAATTCAGTGCAATACCAATAACAGCAGAATAAAGGCTCAAAATCAGGAACACATTTTAAATATTACTCTGATTCAATCAAAAACATAACAGAATAACATATTTTGTAGCAACATGTTTTTTCTGGACATTAAGTGTTAAACTCTAATGTCTGGATTTATTGACTCTGTGTAATCCAGAATGATTTACAAGCAAATCAAACTTGTTAGAAAGGACAACAAAATTATGTGCAAAATCAGGGAAGGTCTGTGAAATCATGGGCAGTGACAGGTTTGCATTACTCCTCACTGAGGTAAATAAAAGTAACCCATCCCTGCTGCTGTTTGACGACTGCTTAACAGCAGTCACTGATATAGTGTGCTGGTACCAGTGTTGCACAGCGTATTGCTGAAATAATATATAATGTGTCTGTGTTTGTGAAAATGTTGGTGAGTTTTATCTGAGCGCACACGCAATAATGCCAGGGCACATACATTATTCTTCTGAGTGTCAGTAAAAACTGTAGCTAACAAGAAATTATATTTCAAAAGTAAGTCATAAAATGTATCCCAGAACATTCAGACACTTAGATCTTCTAAGAGTCTTATATATATATATATATATATATATATATATATATATATATATATATATATTATATATTTCTGATTATGCTCTTTAACCTGAGCAGGGCTGTAATATGACCCTGTTAGGACAAAGCTGATAATGGCCTCTGCTCTCAAGTGCACCCATTCTAAAACCAGCCCCATTTGGATGTGTGTGTACAGAAAGCTGTTGTAGGTTATATGAGGTGGGGGCAGGATTGTGGTGTTATTCCTCACAGTCAAATCTCAGAGGTGTGCACATGAGGTCATTAAAACTTGTGTTTGGGATAAAGACAGTGTGGTAACTGTTTCTTTTACTTTTCTCACATACCTCAGAGGTGTCCAAAGAAGATTACTACAGCTTGTCTAGGAACAACAAAGTAGAATACGTTACTATAATCATTATTTTTCACTCTCACAATCACACTTAGGACATATACAGGTGGCTGCCTTTGACAGTTTGGGTTGAGGAGTGAGGAGACCTACTATGTATATGTATATCAGCAGTTCCTTGAAATACATGGCTGTGTTCATTTGAACCTCTGCCTTCATCCCAGTTTAACATCAGAGGGATGCATAAGCAGTCATTTTTTTTTTTTGGGTGGGGGGGGGGGGGTTGGGAGGCAGGCAGTTCCCAGATAGGACCTGTGTATCCAAACAACAAAGGGTTGTTAGTTTATTGTGAGCTACTTTTTTGTCATCTTTGCCTTGGGTACTACTTATGACTTCCTTGAAAGAAAAAAAAACCCATAAAACTGAAATTCTTTTCTTATTTCCTAAATATTTACTACGGTACTGTCTTTGCTCAGGAAATGTATGTTGAAAGGATGCAATGAAAACTAAAGCTGAACAGCAACACAATTTATTTACTTATATCATAATTTCTGTTCAAGCCATTATTGGATGTAAAGGTGTGTAAGAAGAAAAAAAAACTTTAAAATGCACTTCAGAGCATGTAGAAAGTTATAGCTTCTTGAAAATGCTGAAAAGTAAGGCATAATGTGAGAAAAGGAAGAAAAAAAGTAATGTGCATGGTATGGGGAGCCCAAGATGGGGAAGGAGGATGGGGAAGACTGGAGGCTACTGTGTGTATGGGGGAAGTCTGAAACAGAAGGCTTAGGGCACCATTTCACCTAAGTCCAGACCTGTACATAGAGTTGCTGCAATATATCATTGCTGCAACTAAATGCCAGTAACTGTAAATGTCCCTTTTTGTGAGATGGGCCAACACAGTGTAGTACACAAGTCTTGTAATGTAAGAATATTGTAGCTAAATATCAGTCAGTGCATACTACTTATAAAAGTTTGCAGCATGAACTAAAAGGTTCCTTAGGAACGGTGGAAGTGACAGGGTGATATATAGACTGGAAGTGCCTAGGGGGCCCCCAGCTTGATATCTGCTGGGAGCCCCCAAAATGCTAACACCAGCCCTGGGTGTTAAAGAGGTTCTTCCTATAATACACCCTTAGCCTTCCTTTGTCTTCCATGCAACTCTGACCAAGCTACTTCACCAGACTGTAATCCTGGACTGCTCCTGAAAAGGGACATTTGTATCCAGTGGTCTGCCTGAGGCTGTTAGCAAATGCATTACATATTTGTCTTTTGAATTCCACCACCCTTTTCATAGTTGCTAATTAGTACTTCAGTAAATGCTATTTGAATATGAATTCCCAACACGTCTCTTCTAACTTCATAGGCTGCCAGATGCATTTTCACTAAATGTGAGTTTCAAGAGAAGGGAAGTTTACTGTGTCTGATACTAAGTCAGTTTTCAATGAGATGACCTTTCATTTTGTTAAGAAAATGGCTGTCACATGTATTTAATGTAAAATTTGAAACTAAAGCTTTAAATAAAATCCAAATCTTTATGATAATTTTAAAAGTAAAGATGGAAATAGCATGTGCACTGACAGGTTTGAACAGTATTTATGATAATTGGGGAGAGGCCACTATGTAATGGGATACTGATTTAGCTGGCCAGTTCCAGATTTGATACCCTGCATAGGTCCCCATTTGTCTATGATCCAACTCTGTTGACTCTGGAGGTTTATGCTGCAACAATACAGCATTATCAGCCATTCAGGTAGGTCAGGCCTATACTGAATGATGTCAGAGATGTAGCTATTCTTGATGACAGAGAAGACATAGGGAGGTCAAAAATAAGATATAGGTGCCTTGCATGTATGTAATCACCCCCCCCCCCAGAAAAACAGTATGCTGTATGAAGTAATATTTCTGACTTCTGTATGACTTGTAGTTTGTTGAATAAACACTGCTGTGGCAGTTATATTGTCTGTAATTGTTTTGCTTTATTCACTGCACTAAGGAATAAATTAATTTATTAATAGGCCTGGATTGTGTACTATAACCTTAACATAATGCATTTTACTAATGTATATTTTACATTACATTCTTTACAACCTCCAACAACTGAAACGGGGGTAACACATTGCTAAGTCACACATTGCTAAGTCACATAATCTGCATTACTTGGAATGATGATCAGAATCATCTGATCTTCAGCATCTATTGTGTAGCCATTGTTGTATATTACTATGAGACAATCTTCTCTACAAGACTGGATTTTAAAGGATTTCTGCATTTAGTTGAAAACTGTTACTCTGGCAGTTAGCAAAGAGGACTAAAGATCCAACTTGTAAATGAGCTGTGCTTCCTGTGGCAAGGGTTCAGAGTGCGATTATTTCCACCTTCATTTACTTACAGTGTGACATTGCAAGTCGCGTAACAAGACAGTCCTTTTGAGCAACTGGGAATTTTTGTTAGGCTCCTTAATGGTCTGCTAGACTGCATGCCTAGTAAATATGAACTCTGTCATTTACTAGACATTCTCTATTGCATAGCTGATAGTTCAGGAAGTGGTATGGCAATATCATCTGCACACCAACTTTTAATGCAGCATAAGCAATTTATTCTTCAAGGGCACCAGGGACTGCATATGTAGATGAAGTACTAAAGTACAAAGTTGTGTGCCAACAGCAAACTCTGCACTAGTAATGCCTATTCTCTTTAATGTGGAATTATTTAGATGACTTTGACTTCTGCAGAGATGGTGCATATCGACTTAGCATATGTTTTCAGGTAGTTAATATTTCTTACGCTCTTAAAATAATTTTCTATGTATTTAAATTGTGTTAGACATGTCTGGGTATTATGGTGTGACACTTGTGCTTAATTTCATGCAGCTCATCCAAAACTACCAATAAAGTACATATAATTGACTTCTTTATCACAATAAAGGGTGTACACAGTCCACAAAGTATCTATAACTGCTAGTGGGCATGGGAGCCATCTGTGAATGAAACTACCTTATGGTAATATCATCTGGTCATTTTTTTAAATCGTCTTAAATCCAGCTTTGCAGGACTAGTGCATCTGTGTGTGTGTGTGTGTGTGTGTGTGTGTGTGTGTGTGTGTGTGTGTGTGTGTGTGTGTGTGTGTGTGTGTAATATGTGACTTTGGTTTTTATTGTAATTAATTTTATGACACAGGCATTCGAGAAGGATGAGGTCAACAATGTAGCTATAACTGCTGGTGTTGAAGGATGCCTGCAGATAAAATTGGCTGACCCTGCTGAGTTCATAAAGTTAAAAAGTCATTAGTCTGTCTTTGCAAAATTAGTGTGCATTTGTGTAAAGCAATTTTTAAGTCTTTACAGTGGCCGTTTTTATAACAATCAGACATGTGATGTGCACACAGTCAGTAAAGTAGTCTTAATTACTGAGTGTAGATATTAGTGGATTGTAATGATATCAGTTTGAGTGATCTTTTACTGTTGAAGTGTTCTGAAATGGGTATGTTGGCATTATTGGTTCATATATATTGTTTCACTGCTTACAAGAAAATGTTCAAAAGTGCAATTTAAAATATACTTTAAAAGTGTTGCTGTATTAAATAAGAAACATAATTTAAAACAATCATGAAGATGAATCAAAGAACATATGCTTTTATGAATACTGTTAAAATGTGTGCAGGGAGAGTATGATTTGAAAACAGCGAAGTGCCCACGGTACACTTAATCTGACAATAACAGCAGATGGCAAAGTGCCATTAGCCTCACAATTATCATTTGACACAACAAGGTTTTGATGAAGTCACTGTGACTGCAGATGAAAGGGCTGACTATAATAATAAAGCATTATATTTTCTGTATTTAGTTTGCTTTTTTACCTTTAAATTCTTTGAGTTGCCAAACAAACCAGACCTGGTATAATGATGTAATGCTTACATTTTGCAGTTAACATCAATCATGCTACTGTACCCAATGTATATATGAAGTAAAGAAAGTGTTGCAGAAAATGGTATTACAAGTAACTCTGAAATGTTATTGATTAAAGAAAGATACTGCTCTAAGACTAGTTTGGAAATCTGCCCAACATAAGGACTTAAAGAAGACACTTCACTGAATTTATAGAAGCATAAGAAAAATTCTCACCTATCTCACAGCAATTAAAAAAAAAATCTTCGGAGCTGTATGTAGTACACCAACAAGAGAAACTCTTTCCACAGTAAGTAAAATCACTAATGCAATGTTTCTTCTGACCCCATTTACAGAATTCTTCCCAAGTGATATATCTGAACACATGCTTTCCATCATGTGCCATTGGTTAACTTCTCATTATACAATGACTGTCCATTCATATTCAAAAATGAGCATGCTGATTGGCCAGCTCAACCAGCGCGCCCATTGTAAATCCGAGAATATACTAACGGAAAAAGGTCCAGTTGCACGGACTTTTTCCCATTAGTATATATCCTATTTTTTTTGCCCCCAAAAAAGAAAACAGAAGACGTGAAACAAACGAGGGAGATGGAGCAGACGTAAATAAGAGTCGTAATCAGGTACATTCTGCAAAATTAAAGAAACATACCTGATTATCCTTTTATTTTGTCTATCCCTGCTCTCCCGAACTTAGAACATCTCCCAATTTCTTTTTTTTATTTTTAATTAAAAAAAAAAAAGCAACAGAGATCTTCCTTTCACCATTGCTACCTCTGCACTCACTGATGTACTGTGCAAGCATGGGAGCACAAGTCCCATATGCATGCACAGTACATTAGAAAAAGCCCCTGGATACCGGAAAACCGTGGAAGGGCAGTACAGAGGCATTATACAAAGACATTATTTAAGAAAAGTAAGTATTTTTTTCTTAAATAATGCCATTGTATAATAGCAATAACCCAATGGCTGGGTATGGACAATGCTGGATTTACCTACGGTTGGCTTTGTTTGGTCACTCAGGCTTCGCCGTCATGTCCAAACCACACCAACAGTGGATAAATCCAGCATTACCCACACCCAGCTGTGGGTTATTACTTAATTGGTTAATACTCCTAAGTGCAAAAACCTTTTTCAAAGAAGAAGCTACACCTACATATGCACAGTGTAAAAGAAGTAACTCAGTATGAAAACATTCACAACATTATCTGGTCAGCAGAATGAACATAGAGCTTATGCAAAAAAAAAAAAAAGGTTTCACCACTTCTTCTGAAAAGACTGAAACTGGGAAAATGGAAAAAATGAGAAGTAGATTAACAAGTGGACAGTTGTCATTTTTAACTACTTATGAGAAAAGTTATTTTTAAATGCATGGTTTTCTGTGTATTTGTGTGCTTAACAATGTTAATATGTTACTTTGAGCTGATGGTTATGAGGTGTGTGAAGAGTGGAGCCTGAGAGGAGTGAAAAGAAAGTCTTGGTTAAAGATTGTTTTTAGTTTGGATTATCTTCACTTGGTAGTTTGGAGGTTACCAAATGCTTAAAGTAAAACTTATTTCATCAAAAATGTTTTATGTTCTACATTTAATAGGTTTACTACAAGTGCTTGAGTCTAATCCACGGTGGTGCAGTGGTAGCGTTGTTGCCACACAGCAAGAGGTTCTCCCGTTCGATTCTTGGCTAGAGTGTGGGGAGTGCCTTCTGTGTGGAGTCTGTATGCCCTCCCCGCAGTTGGGTGGGCGTTCGAAAGACATGCATAAATGGGTGTGCTTTCGTTGAAGGTTGGACATCGAGCTGGCACTTCGGTCTTCGTGAAAATCTACTGCAAATCATTAGTGGATTGGAGTTCCCCTGTGGTGACCCTTAACCGGGAAAAGCCAAAAGACAAACAACAACAAGGGCTTGAGTCTCAATTGATCGCAAACCACACTTTTCAAGCCACAGCTCGGATAGGCTGCTGCCTGTGCTTAAACTTGAGTATGTATTCAGGCAAGCAGTTGTGGTAAGGGAGTGGATGGAGGGGAAGAAAATTAGAGGGGGGTAGTATTAGGGAGCAAAAATGAGATTTTAGTGTTAGGAAGTAGGAAGGGAGTTTTAGGGTTGAGAGTGGAAAGGGAGTTGCAGATTTAGAGAGTGATCAGGGAATTTAGGTTTAGGATGCAGGTTGCTGTTTTAGATTTAGGGTATGGGAAAAGGGTTTTAGAGTTAAGGAGTGATCAGGGATCTTAGTGTTATGGGGAGAAGTGGAGTTGTAGGCTAAGGGATGGAAGAATCATGCCAGGAACTTGTGGGAGTTTTAGATTTAGGGTTTTGGTTCTGGTAGGGCTATGTCATTTATAGGATCAGGTCTTGGGAGGGCTATGTAAAATGGGAGATCTGTCTGGTGGGAGTTAAAGCACTTGCTTTTTTATATAAGGGGGCAGAGAGCATGTTTACTGTCAGTTACTAATGCACGACCATATGTTGTAGACCCACATTTGTTTCATCTTGTGTTTATTTAAACTATGTTATCAAGTAAAGGGTGGTAACAGTAGATGGTAGGGGCACTCTCTTGTGAAATATGCTGAAATTTTAATGTTGGGCAAATATGTGGTAACTGGGTTTGATGCAAAAGAAATGCAAGCTAATGTACCATTGTGGAGTGAATTTATGGAAAGTATGCCAGAAGAGATACATACTGTAGAAAATTGAGTAGAAATAAGAATTAGCAATTATACCCACACATAGTATTATTGTTTATAGTAGTGGGATGTATATGAGTTTCTCTATAACTTCTATAACCATAGCAAGTGCTCAAAAAGAGATGCATGGACCTTTTCCTTTCTAGTCTCGTAGAGAACTACCTTAAGAGGATCATCTGACATACACTGAATGTGTTACTATGACATACTTAAAGAAGTATTGTCCATTACATATTCAATCTTCCTCCTTTAGTAAAAAGTAATTTTACAGTTCTTTGCAGCAATTAGTGTTATTTATTCTATATCAAAGTATATTATATAAGATTCATGAAAATCTTGTGTTTCTCAAGAAACAATCAACAACATCAGCTTTTTTAGCTCAGTCTTAGTGATAATTTGTAAAATTGTAGACATGTTTAAACTCATGCCATATGCTAGGAGCTTTACCAGGACTTCTATATCACATTCTTCTATTGTGTGTTGAGGGACATACCATCAAATTAGGTTAAATCCAGGTGATATTGGGCTGCTGTCCTGCAGCCCCTCCAAACAAATCATCATCAACCCCTTTTTCCCATTTTCTACATGGGGTCAGGGTGTCATGTCAACTGTTGCTATCTCTCTCTATTCACTCTCCTGCCTTCTTTGACACTCATGCCTGACTGTTACAGTCTTCACTCACACAGTGCATCCTCCTCTTTGCTGGATGCCCTCATTTCCTCTTGTCTTCTTCCTTTCTGTCCCAAATCTTATTTGCCCGATTATTTTCTGCTTTTCTGCACACATGCCTGAACCACCATAACCTGTTCTCTTTTACCTTTTCTGCAATTGGAGCTACTTTGGCATCTGCTCTTATGTCCTTATTTATTCATCTAGCCCATATTCTGCATCCTACCACCCATCTCAGGTGCTTCATCTCCATAACCTGTAGCTTCCTCACCTGCTCTGCCTTCAATGCCAAGGTTTCTGTACCATACAGTAGTACTGGTCACACCACTGTTTTGTACACCTTACTTTTCAGCTTCTTTGGCATTCTTCTGTCATATACTATGTGACACTCTGTGTCATTTGGCTGCAGCCCCTCTATTTCTAGTTTTGATGTGCTCATTTAGATTTCCCTTCTTCTCCACCACCCTCCCAGATATTTGATGCTGTTAACCTGTTTTACTATTTCCCTTCTTTCTCAATTCTCAGCTTCTTCTGTACTCAACTATTTGCTGACATTACAATTGTCTTACCTGTACTCAGTTTCATAGGTTCAAAGGTAGTTACAAGGCTATCGTCCCTAGGGCCTATACAAGCCCAGCCAAAAAGGTACCCTGGCTTTTGCCACCCAAGACAATTATTTTCCTGTGTCCCTGTCAAGCAGAGCCATAGAGGTGAGCCTGGGGTGAATTTCCTATTTCCCATCCAATTATCAAGAATTTTCTTGAAGAATGTTAATGAGGAGCTTGGTTTGATATAGATAGGTAGTTTGTTCCAGAGTATGGGAAGTCTCTGGGACAGGAATCTATCCCTCCAGCATGTTCTGTTTATTGCGGTAACAAGGTTTAGGTTCCTAGAGCATGTAGCTTGGAGGGATTGGGATTTCTTTAAGTGGAGCATGTCCAACAGCTGTGGGATTGACATATCATTATATGTTAGGCAGAGATCACCTCTGAGTAGGCGATATGCGATGGAGTAAAGCTGGAGTTTTTTGAGACGGTCTGCATAGGGCATCTGTTTGAGGCCAGTAATCCTATTTGTGAGGTATTTCTGCGGCCTTTCCAGTTGTTGTAGATGTCTTGTGAGGTACATACCAAAAGGGACGCTGTACTCTATAATGGGTCTAATAAGTGGTGAGTAGAGGGGAACAATGACCTCTTTTTTCCTGGATGAGAAACCTTTTGTGATGAGGTGTGTCATGTAGAAGGATTTCCTGACTACTGTGGCGATGTGATTATCAAAGAAGAGACTACTGGCCACCTGTGTCCCAAGGCCTCTTATCATACTTTTGGTGTTAAGTAGACTACCACCTATGTGGTAGCTCATAGGCACAGACTTTTTACCAAAGGAGATGACAATGCAATTTTTGGCATTGAGCTTGAGGACATGGCTGTAACACCAGGCATCTGTCTCAGTGAGGCCCTTTTGTAGGATGTCCAAATCGTTAGGAGTTTCAATTATGGCTCCTAGTTTGAAGTGATCTGTGAAATTCATTAGCCAAAGACTTTCTGTGTTAGCCTGTACTTCAGAAATGCAGTTACCAAACAAGAGAGAACCCAAGACTGAACCCTGTGGTACTCCATTTGTCACTGCTCTAAAGTCAGATTTGGAGTCTGCTACTTTCACAGTGTGGGTTCTGTCATTAAGCCAGTTGGCAACCCATCTTGTGACATAGGGATTTATATCTAGTTTAGTGAGTTTATCTATAATTCCAGAGTGAGGGATGGTGTCAAAAGCCATGGTGAGATAGGCTGTGTGAACCACCTTACCCTCATCTACGGCTTTGGTGACTGCTTCAAAGAAGTCTATCAGGTTTAGGAGACATGATCTGCCTTTTATAAACCTGAACTGGGTGGGGTCCAGAGTTTGGAGATTACCAATGTCTTTGTCTATAAGTTCCATGATGATTCGTTCCATGCCCTTGCAGACCAGGCTTGTTAGGCTAATGGGGCGGTAGTTCCCGGGGTCCATGGTGGTTCCCCCTTTGTGGAGTGGGATAACTGTCGCTATGTGCCATTCAGTGGGCACAAAGCCTGAGGTAAGGTTATGATTGAACATGGTGCTTAGGTGGGGTGCCAGTTCATTCTGTAGTTCATGTAGAACACAGCCTGGGATGTTGTCAGGTCCCATAAATGCTGTGTTCTTGGCTTTGGATAGTGTGGTTTTTACCTGTGCACCCGTGATTACAGGAACTTTGCATTCTTCCGGTATAGAGATGGGCTCTTTAGGGGGTGAGAGGGGGGTAAAGTTAGCACTGAACCTATCTGCCAGGATGTTGGCAATATCACTTGGTTCTGTATATTTAGTGCCATTGTACTGTAAATCAGAACAGATCTGAGTGTTGCCATTGAGATTCTTGACATAGTTATAGAATGCTTTGTGGATGTCTTTAGAATCAGTGGCGATTTTGTCTTCATAGCTATCTTTGGAGGATTTTTTGAGGGATCTCAGCTTCTTACTGAGGCTGACCAGGGAGTTCCTCCAGTCATCGGATTTTACTCTTTTTTCACAACCGTTTCTTTCTTCTGTTGTAGAGTTTGTTTATGGCAGGGGGCTACCAGATTGGCTTCCTTTTTTAGGAGGATAGCATCTTGGTTCTGTTAGGGATAGCATGATCCATGCACTTGTGTAAGTGCTTAGAAAGTGCATTTGTGTAGGATTCAGCAGTCGTACCTCTATTGTACGTCTGCATGGGTGTCACGAAGTTTGCCACTTCTGTCTTAAGAAGCGTGAAGTTGGCTTTGGAGAAATTTTTTATGGTGGTTTCCCTAATGGGGGGTGGGGGCGGGATGTGGATGTCTAGGCTGATTAGCTTGTGGTCGGATCTGATCAATGAGGAATTGACCTCTGGTGTGGAACACTGGTCACCCATGTTGGTAATGACCAGGTCTTGGTATTGCTGTCCCTGGTGGGGGTGTGGATAAGTTGATCCAAGGCATTGGAATTTATGAATTCCAGAAAATGTTGAGCAAAAGAGTTGGTACATGAGTAGTTTTTCCAGTTAATGGTGGGGTTGTTGAAATCACCCATTATTAGGGCATTGGGTTGTACCCTAATATTTTCCAGTGTATCATGAAATGAGGAGTGGGAATCTTGGGGCATGGTGGGGGATCTGTAGCAAGTTACAATTTGGATTGTGGTCTTGCCAGAGTTAGTTGCACTTGGATAATCTCGGATGCATTATGCAATTAGCCTGGAGGTGTGGATATCCTTAATGAATATGGACATGCCTCCGCCTTTAGTATTTCGGCCCAGGTTAGGTGGCTGAAAGGTGTGGTAAGAATTATAGCCTGGTAATGCGGGGGTGCTCTCTGGAGCCTTGAACCAGGTCTCTGTCCCATGTGCCTTCAGTTTTTCATTCCATTCCCCTATCCTTTGATGATGTTCTTGCTCAGAGTCTGTCTGTGATGCCATGTCATCTGCATAGAGCAACATCATTAATCTGTCCCCTGCAACCTGTTTTCTAATGTAGTCCACCACCAATATGAACAGCAGTGAGCTCAGAGCTGAACCCTTCCTTATGCACACCCACTCTCACTGGGATGCCCTCTGTGAGACCAAACACTATTTGTACTTTAGTCATTGGGTCCTTGTACATAGTCTGCAATAATTCTACCAATGTTTTGGGAACTACAAACCACCTCTGGACTGCCCAAATCAGCTTTCTTAGGACCTTGTCATATGATTTCTCCAAGTCTAGGAATGCCCAGTTGGACTCTTTCTTTAAAACATTTTTTAATGATTTTTGACTTATTTTTATTTCTGAAAAATAGTCAGCTTTGTCATTCTCAGGACTCAAAGGTCCTTCAGCAGCATACCATGTATGTATGTAAGTCTGGTTTCTGTACTGGAAAAAAAAATCACCTTACTCAGATGGGCTGCTTTTTATCATAGGATCATAGGAGATTAGTAGGCTATTGACCCAGAGGTCATTTTAAACCTAACCATTAGAACACAATGTAATGCCATAGATGTACTAGTCAAAACCCGAGATTGTACTTAGTGATGACTACCCATGTCCAGGAGGGTTGCGGGTCTATCCCTGGTAAGAATTTACGATGCACCATCCACTCATCTAGGTTCCTCTTGAACCGTGTCATAGAGGTGCTCTGTTTCACGTGAATTGGTAGCCTGTTCCAAAGGCGTGGCAGTCACTGGGAGATAAATCTGTCCCTCTAGCATGTCCTCTTTAAGTTGCAGGTCATATTTAAGTCCCTGGAATTGGTAGTCCTAGACCCATTTGATTTACGGATATGTAGTTTGAGTCTTGGGTTGCCCTGTAGGTCAGGCATAGGTCTCCCCTAAGAAGTCTATATGATACAGAGTATAGTGACAGTAATTTTAGTTGGCCTTTGTTAGAAACCTCTGCGGTCTCTCTAATTGCTGTAGGTGCTTAGTACAGTACATACCAAATGGGTCATTATACTCAATTATGGGCCGGATAAGTGCCGAGTATAGGAGGGTTATAACTTCTTTTGTTGTCAAGGTAATGCCTTTACTAATCAAGTGAGCTACATGGAAAGCTTTCCTTACAGTGGTAGACACGTGTTGGTTGAAGTTAAGGTTGCGGTCAACCTGTGATCCCAGGTCCCTTACCACTTCATGGGTATTTAGAGTATTGATATTGAGTTAATAATGTAAAGGGACACTATTTCTGCTGAAGAGAATGATGATGCATTTATTTTGATTCACTTTGAGACTGTGACTAATACACCAGTCGCTGGTCTGTGTGAGACCATCCTGGAGTATACTGACATCATTTGGAGATTTGATGATTGCACCTAGTTTGCAGTCATCTGCAAACTTGGTCAGCCACAACCCTTTAGTTTTGACCTGAACTTCTGAGAAGTATATACCAAACAGTAGGGTGTCCTGCACTGACTACTGTGGAACCCTGCTGGTAACAGGTCTGGTGGGTGATGTGGAGTTACCCACTTTGTTAGTGTGTGTCTGGTTTGAGAGCCAATTGGTAAACCATCTTACAATGAAGGGGTTTACATTCAGTTTGCTAAGTTTATTGGTAATATCTGAATATGGGATTGTGTTGAAATCCTTTGCCAAGTCAAGGTATGCTGCGTGCACAGATTTGCCCTCATTAATGATCTTGGTCACACTTTTAAAGAAATCCACCAGATTTAACAGGCAGGATCTGCCCGTCATGAAGACAAATTGGGTAGGATCCAGGGATTGAAGGTCATCTATTCTTTATTTATGAGGTCCATAATGATACATTCCATGGCCTTATGAAAGAGGCTGGTCAGGCTTATTGGTCTGTAATTACCTAGGTCTATTGCTAGGCCACTTTTGTAGAGGGGAATAACTGTAGCTGTTCTCCATTCCACAGGAACAAAGCCTGTGATTTGGCTATGATTGAAAAGAGTACTTAGTGGTGATGCTAGTTCATGTTTTAGCCTGTTTAAAAGACAGCCTGGGATGTCATCTGGCCCATAGAGGCTGTGTGCCTTGCCTTGGATAGGGCTTTGAGGACCTGCTCTTCAGATATGTAAGGTGTGGGGGGGTTTGGGGGAGGCTTTGTTGTAAGTTAGGAGGGGATAAGGGAGTGACATTTTTGCCAAACCTATCTGCTAGAAGGTTCGCTATCTCTGTGGGGTCAGTGTGTGTGATACCATTGGCCACCAGTTCTGCACATGCTTGTCTCCTACCCTTAGGTTATGTACATAGCTGTAAAAGGCCTTATGGTTATCCTTGGCAGTACTTACTAGATTTCTCTCAAAGGAGCTTTTGGAGGATTTGACAAGTTGTCTTATTTGCCTGTTAAGGCTATAGAGGGTGCTTTTTCATTGTTGGGTCCTTGTCTTTGTTTTCTTGGTCAGCAACTTTTTGCATTTATTGTAGAGTTTGTTGATGCTGGAAGTCCACCACGGGGGCTTGATTTTACTTGGGGCTCTGGCTTTGATTCTGTCTGCTACAGCCAGGTTTATACACTTATGCATGTGATCATACAGGGCTTTAGTGTAAGCTTTGGTGCAGTTACCATGTTCTGCTTGGGTGGGGTTTGGACTGGATTTATACCTTCACCTTGGAGGGTATAGTTTGCCTTGGTGAAGTTTTTTAGTCTGATTTCACTTTTGTGAGTTCTGGTGTTAGTTTGAAGGTGACTGATTTGTGGTCAGTTTTAACTGATGAGGGTCCAACAGTCGCAGCAGTCTACCTGTTTGACGTGTTGGTGAGGACCAGATCTAAGATGTCTGTTCCTCTTGTCGGAGTATGGACAATTTCCTCCAAGGCATTTGAATTCACAAATTCAAGGAACTTTTGTGCTAGTGATCTTGGGCTAGAGTAGGTTTCCCAGTTGATGGTAGGATAATTGAAATCCCCATAACTAGTGTGTTTGGTAAAATTTGGATTGTCTTCAGTTTAGTTAAGTAGGCTTCATGACCCATGGAGGGGGATCTATAACTAGCTAGGACTTGAATGGGGGTCTTACCCACTGTAACCTAGACCTGGAGTAACTTCATGGAATTGTCCAGTCTAACTAGAAGTGAGGTGAATTTATCACTAATATAGATTGAAACACTGCCTCCTTTGGTTTCCACACATTCACTTTGTGGTCTAAAGGTGTGAAAGGCATTGTAGCCTTGCAGGGCCAGGACACTATCTGAGGCTGTAAACCAGGTTTCTGTGACTGCACAGACATCTACATTTTCTAGTGACAGAAGTGCTTCCAGGGAGTGCAGTTTTTGGTTTAAGCTCCTAGCATTTAGCAGCTTGATCCTTATTTTGCTCTGATTGGTTCATTTCATGTTGGTAGTGTTGTTTTCGAGAGCTTGCCTAAAAAAGGTACTATGGGGGAGGCAATAGCCTGTGCCAGGTGCAAACTATCTCTGGCAAAGCAGAGAGATTTGCTGACCATGGCTTCCCAGGCAGACAGGAACTGGATCCCCTTGGAATGACACCAAAAACTAAGCCAATTATTGAAATTAATAAGTTTTTGTTTATACTGTGGCATTATTCTAGTTTAGGGTAGTATGCTGCTCAAGGCTAAGGACATGTCTGCCTGGGACACATACTCAGAGAGCTCGACCATGTCTCTCTTCATATAGTCCAGTGATGTACATCTCAGGTCATTCATTCCAACATGAGCTATGACAGAGTCATAACGGTACTTGTTGCTGAGAGACCTGAGTGCATGCATGATTTTGTGAATCCTGGCACCAGACAGACAGCTGACTGTGACTTTCTCGTGAGTGGGACATCCATGTGTCTCACTACTGAGTCTCCAAAAGACAAGAATACTTGTTTTTTGTTTTGGTGGGTGAGACACTGGTGTTGCTATGTGTCATGGGTGCTGTGGATACTATGTCAGCTGTAGTAGACCAGCGTTTTGGAGTTTTCTGGTGTTTCAGTAAGTTTTTCGAGAGAACCTCTGCATATGTGACTTTACATGTGTGATGCATACTATATGTATGAGTAGTGGTATGTATATGAGTAGTGCTACTATGTTAATACGTAGTGGTGGGTGAGTTGACAATCTTCTCCGTGTTACTGTTTTGAGTGAGAGAGAACATGGATTCTAGATTATTGGTGTAAATACATCTCTTGCACTCTGTACTAGACTGTGTTATTAGTAGAGGTCTGTTTGTGTACATGAGGCAATTGCTACACTGCCTTAAGAGACCCAAGTCAATAAGGTTAGCGGGAGAAACAAGGGCAGTCCAACTATCCATAATGCTAGGTTGAAGACTATTGTCACTAGGAGTTGCTTTTCAGAAATGATCACCAAGGAGCTTGGTGAATGGATATTTCTGCCTGGGGTTTTAAGGGAAAATTTGCTGAATTTACCTATTGGCTTTGGCGCACAATTGCTCTGTAGTGTGCAGACATTCCTCCTGCCATAGAATATAGGATAATTATACCTTTTTACACATTTTTTGCCTCTTTTCTGGGGTAGAAACAGAGCTTCACTTGGGGCAGGTTGGGTTGACAGGTAAAGCAATGACAGCCATTCCAGATGGGCTCAGTCAGTATCACATGATGAGTGCCTGAGGCAGTCAGAAATTCAAAACTGAAAGAACATTCAGTGTAGACAGAAATAGATGGTGTGATTCTTGGTGGGAGGACATGTTATTTTTAAGTAAATAATAGTCTGCCAGTCTGCTGTGATCTTTTGCTGATGTTAACTGTGCTGTGTTCAGACATGTTAGTGTCAGAGAGCAATATGATGGCATGTACTTTTTCTTTTATATGCTTAATATTTATATGTGTATGCATGTGTGTGTCTCTGTGTATTTGTGATCTGCAGTGAATAACATTATCTTCTCACAGCAAAAGGTTTTTCAGTTTGGCTGTCAACAACAACGCCTTCTCTGTTGAGTTTCATGTCCTCCCCGTGTCTGTGTGGGATTATTCCAGGCGCTCCTGTTCAATCCCACATGATAAAGACATGCAGTAGGTGGACTTATGATTCCAAGTTGTTCATAGGTGTGTGTGTGTGTGTGTGTGTGTGTGTGTGTGTGTGTGTGTGTGTCTGTGCGTGTGCATGCGTGTGCGTGCGTGCGCGTGCATGCGCGTGTGTGTGCTTGTGTGTGTGTGTGTGTGTGTGTGTGTGTGTGTGTGTGTGTGTGTGTGTGTGTGTGTGTATGTGTCTGCAATACAAAGGAAAGTCCTGGCAATCTGCTTCCACTTCCTACTTGCCGAAGAAATTGACAGCATTAGGTAAATTGATGGATGGATGGATGGATGGATGGATGGATGGATGGATGGATGGATGGATGGATGGGTGGTAAGTGTGGGTGTGTGTATACTTGCCTGCAAAACTGTATGGCTTACTCATGGCATTAGAGCTTCTGTATCTTTTTGCAAAGCCAGTCAGATATTTTTTACCAGCATTATTTTCCTATAGCTTTGTGCTTCCTGGACATTTAGATCTGAACCCTATCTGTATGAGAACACTTGTAATTGTTTTTGATTTATTCTACCACAGGAAAACAAGCTGTGCTTCTGTATCTCCTTTTTAACATAGCTATAATTTTAGAAATGTTGTCTGCTTTCTTTCTACTGAAAACTCAAAAGGCCCTGCAGAAATCTTAAAGCACGGAAAGCAACTTGAGGGATACATCATTTTAAAATAAAAAGAATGTCAGATTTAAACTAAGAAAACAATAATAAAAACATGAGTGGGCTGTATGGTAATTATCAAGGGCCTAACAGGTAGCTGTAGACAGAGCATTTATCTGCATATATGTGTGGGGAAGTACTTCTTTACTAATTGGAAATGTTTCTGCTCCTGAATTATATGTCAACTAGGACATTTACATTGAATGAACAGTATATACTGAACAAGGGCTTGTCATTTATTCCCTCTAAGCATAGTACTATATCTGATACTTTAATAGGTCTACGCAAGTTTTGTAGGAAGCTTTCTCTTAAGATGCTATTCAAGGATAACTCATCTAACCTTTTAGATAACCAACGAGACACCACTGTTTGTAGGAAGAAAAGTACTTTCATGCCCCCACTTACACAATCTGTTGAATGTTTTCTGAAAACATGTGAGCGGGACTTTTACCATTACTATGACTGTCATGGAAAAAAGAGCATCTTTGTTAATTTAAGTGCAACAGAGAGATCCGAGTTGCAAGGTCTTTGTAATGATTCTAGTCTTGTTTTTAAACCAGCAGATAAGGGAGGGGGGATTGTTGCTATGGATGCAACCTTCTACCAGCAGTTAATGTTGAACATGCTGAATAATGATAGTGCCTACAAGAAAATAGAGAAATCGGGTATAAAATCAATAATACAGTATGTCTATGACACTTTGTATGATATGCTGATGACCAGATCCATTGACAAATCTCTTTATGATTTTCTGATGATAGATTTTCCTCTGATACCTATAATCAAAGGTTTGCCCAAGTTACACAAGGGTAAACATCCACCCCCACTGCGTCCCATTGTATCAGGTGACCACTGGGTAACACAAAATGCATCTTTGTACATACAAACTAAATTGGGAGTGCTTGTGAAGAAAGTACCTACCATACTACTTGACTCTTTTAGATTGCTAAATGACCTGAATTTGGATATGGTGAAAAATAAGATAAAAGAAGATACTTTGCTAGTAACACTAGATATTGAGAGTCTTTTTACCAACATCCCCAATGAAT
This sequence comes from Protopterus annectens, assembly GCF_019279795.1. NCBI lineage: Eukaryota > Metazoa > Chordata > Ceratodontiformes > Protopteridae > Protopterus > Protopterus annectens. Next base: position 1,100,802,836 of record NC_056731.1, read on the forward strand.
ATGGCATAAATGCAATAAGAACACATATGACAGAACTAAAAATGGATAATGTGAGACCATGAATATATGTTGTATGTTGGACCTCGTCCTAAACAATAATATTTTTCTCTATGATAATATGGTCTATGCACAAACATGGGGGGTGGCCATGGGCACCCCCTGTGCTAATGCATATGCCAACCTTGTCGTCTATGAGTGGGAAAAGGAATACATCTTTAATGATCCCAGGTTTGATAATGTTGTCTTATACAGACGTTTCGTAGACGACATTTTAGTATTGTGGAATGGGGATGAAGCTACTTTAAATTCATTTATTAACTACATGAATAATACCACCTCTTTCTTTAAATTTACTCATGAATTCTCCAAGTCAAATATCAATTTTTTAGATATCACTATTAAGAAAGGCATTAATTGTGAATTAGTAACTACGCTTTATAGAAAATCCTGCTGGAGGAATGGGATTCTCCAATATGACAGCTTACATCCACGTCATATTTTTCAGAATATAGTGAAGAACCAGATGAGCAGGATATTGAGAATATGTAGTGATAAATCAGATGCATTTAAACTAATTAACACTCAGAAGAAATATTTTATGGATAGGGGATATCCATTGAAGTTGATAGATGATGTGATGAAATCTATATTTGATAATGCTATACCCCAGACCATATCATTTAAACCGTATAGAAAAAAGAAAATGGCTCAAAATATAGAATATGATATAAAATATACCAGTGATGTGCAGCATTTAACTAATATAGTGAGAGGAAATTGGAAGATCTTGTTATCAGATATAACAGTTTCAGGAATACTTAGTGAAAAACCAGCCTTTAGATACACTAACTGTATGAACTTAAAAAGGTTGTTATGCAAAGAAAAACTAGATATTGCACCTATTGATATCAGGTCTGAATTAAAAACAGGCACTTTTCCATGTGGAAAGTGTTCGCTCTGTGGATATATCACTAAGAAGTGTGGCTTTAATGTTCCAGGTATTGAGTTAAGCACAAAACCTACTTTCTATGCAACTTGTAACACCAGAAATGTTATTTATTTAGCTACCTGTAATCTCTGCAACAGCTATTATGTGGGGTTGACTTCGCGAAGACTTAGAGACCGGATATATAACCACGTTTATGATATAAGAAGAAACAGCTCCACCAATGCATTGGCTATGCATTGTAATATCCATCCTAAACATAGTTTTGTGTTTCAGATTCTGCAAATAATAGATCCCAACAGAAGGGAAGGTGACCATATGAACACCCTGGAAACCTTTGAATTAAGATGGATCTTAAGATTAAAAGCCCATATACCACCTGGCTTAAATACTGTGGTTAATATCCAGCCAGCCCTGCTAGGTCCCACATGATTCATTATATTGTTGCTTTACATTTATACATTTTTATATGAACAAATAATGTATTATACTACATTCAACTCATAAGTAAGATTTCTTTATGAAAATTTTCTGGTTCGTTCTAGGCTGCCTATTATGGATAAGTTTTTTGTGTCTCACACTTCCTGTTTGTTGACTACAATATATATCCTATAAACATCTACTATTGATATTTTCACAATAATGACATGCCATGTTCACACTATGTTCATCACTTTGGTATGTCTGATAGTACATTCAGGCACTTTATTATATAAGGAGCCATCTAAGGAGTTAATTATTGCGTGATTTTGGTTCTCATCTTGATGTTGATATTAACAGAATGGTAATATATATCTTTGTGCAACCTGAAATGCTTGTGCACTTTTTATATAACTACCTTAGTTTTTCAATCAATCCAGTCTTATTGACTGAAATGTAGTTTTTGGCCTTTTTAAATTGCTTGACACCATCTTTTTGATAATAACCATGGTTGTTAGTATTTGATATTAATAATATTTATGTATAGCACCATATTTGATATTTGATATTTCTGGTGTCATAACCACTTTATAAAGAAAGAATTTTGGTCAATGCATCCTTTTTCCCTAATCTTGAAAATGCTATTACCTGGTAGATTATGGAATGAGAATTCACCTAGATTGTGGGTCCCGTTCTTGCTATCATACACACAGCGCATATTAGTAGTTTTATATATATATATATATAATTTATCATATTGATAAGATCTGTTTTTATTATTTTTATTTTATTTTTTACTACTGTAAGCTTTGTGGAGGACATTAGCATTTCGAACTTTTATACATAAATTGATATTCATTTGATATATTTACATCTTGTATAATATAATATACACTCCTACCATCTTTATAGCAGATGTTTGCTTTTGATTTATTAAATACACATAGGTGAATCTTGGACCACTCCTAATGTTATCGATTTTCTTTAGTCATAGGGTCTACGTGAGATGAAACAGAATCTATACGTCCCTATGCGTTTTAGTTTAGTTGCTTTACAGTTGCTGTTTTTATTTTATTTTATGCAGCTTGATGAAAGATTATTTAATGTAATCATGATTATTATATTATATTTTATGTTTTAACGTTTTAATGACACATGGCATCATGACCATGTATTTATTAGCACAAAAACAAGAAACATCTATTCTGTTTTTGTTTTCGTTGATCTGAAAATGCGATCTAAAACAACGAAATACCCTGAATCAGCTGCTTTCTATATATGGGCATGACTTCCTTAAGAACGATTAGTGAAGTATATTGACATCAACTATGGATGTTGTCTGCATTTTTTGACGATAATTTGCTTATGATTATTATATTACATTTTATGTTTTAATGTTATAATGACACATGGCATCATGACCATGTGTTTATTAGCACAAAAATAAGAAACATCTATTCTGTCTTTGTTTCGTTGACCTGAAAATGCGATTCAAAACAACGAAATACCCTGAATGAGTTCTTTTCTAAATATGGGCATGACTTCCTTAAGAATGATTAGTGAAGTACATTGATATCAATTATGGATGTTGTCTGCATTTTTGACGATAGTTTGCTTATGAGATCCTAATTTATGAAAAGTCATTAGAAATGAAAATGTTTTAAATGGTGTGTCCAAGTTTTTTGTTGAAACCTAGTTTCATTATGGTAAATTTTGATGAATTTTTCTTAATAATGTGCTGATTCATTTTTAAATTGATTGAATAATTGAAATTAATGTTTTACTATAAAAGGTAGTTAAAACCTTTGTATAATTTGTAACCTGATGAAGCGCAATTTTATTGCGTGAAAGCGCTCGTTCCTGTTTTTCATTAATAAATGACTTTTGACTTATTTCGTGGTGGTTTCAAGCAACTTTTTATCTTCTGGGGTAGAAACAGAGCTTCACTTGGGGCAGGTTGGGTTGACAGGTAAAGCAATGACAGCCATTCCAGATGGGCTCAGTCAGTATCACATGATGAGTGCCTGAGGCAGTCAGAAATTCAAAACTGAAAGAACATTCAGTGTAGACAGAAATAGATGGTGTGATTCTTGGTGGGAGGACATGTTATTTTTAAGTAAATAATAGTCTGCCAGTCTGCTGTGATCTTTTGCTGATGTTAACTGTGCTGTGTTCAGACATGTTAGTGTCAGAGAGCAATATGATGGCATGTACTTTTTCTTTTATATGCTTAATATTTATATGTGTATGCATGTGTGTGTCTCTGTGTATTTGTGATCTGCAGTGAATAACATTATTTTCTCACAGCAAAAGGTTTTTCAGTTTGGCTGTCAACAACAACGCCTTCTCTGTTGAGTTTCATGTCCTCCCCGTGTCTGTGTGGGATTATTCCAGGCGCTCCTGTTCAATCCCACATGATAAAGACATGCAGTAGGTGGACTTATGATTCCAAGTTGTTCATAGGTGTGTGTGTGTGTGTGTGTGTGTGTGTGTGTGTGTGTGTGTGTGTGTGTGTCTGTGCGTGTGCGTGCGTGTGCGCGTGCGTGCGCGTGCATGCGCGTGTGTGTGTGTGTGTGTGTGTGTGTGTGTGTGTGTGTGTGTGTGTGTGTGTGTGTGTGTGTGTGTATGTGTCTGCAATACAAAGGAAAGTCCTGGCAATCTGCTTCCACTTCCTACTTGCCGAAGAAATTGACAGCATTAGGTAAATTGATGGATGGATGGATGGATGGATGGATGGATGGATGGATGGATGGATGGATGGATAGATGGATGGGTGGTAAGTGTGGGTGTGTGTATACTTGCCTGCAAAACTGTATGGCTTACTCATGGCATTAGAGCTTCTGTATCTTTTTGCAAAGCCAGTCAGATATTTTTTACCAGCATTATTTTCCTATAGCTTTGTGCTTCCTGGACATTTAGATCTGAACCCTATCTGTATGAGAACACTTGTAATTGTTTTTGATTTATTCTACCACAGGAAAACAAGCTGTGCTTCTGTATCTCCTTTTTAACATAGCTATAATTTTAGAAATGTTGTCTGCTTTCTTTCTACTGAAAACTCAAAAGGCCCTGCAGAAATCTTAAAGCACGGAAAGCAACTTGAGGGATACATCATTTTAAAATAAAAAGAATGTCAGATTTAAACTAAGAAAACAATAATAAAAACATGAGTGGGCTGTATGGTAATTATCAAGGGCCTAACAGGTAGCTGTAGACAGAGCATTTATCTGCATATATGTGTGGGGAAGTACTTCTTTACTAATTGGAAATGTTTCTGCTCCTGAATTATATGTCTTATCCCTCTTGTGTACTGATAGATGCTTTAGTTCACTGCAGCTGCATTATATATTCCCCAGAGAATGTACATTGAGCAGTAAATGAATCATTTTTTTGGCAGAGAGTGGTAACACATATAACTTAGGAGTATTTAAGGCATGATTTAATTATAATGGTCTGACCACGCAAGTGTTGAGATAACCTATGCTTTTCTGCCGCAGTCCATTAGGTATTTGATCACCAATACTTTTACTTATGTTTAACATTTCTAACATAAATATACATTTTTATTGCTAAGTTCTCTCTTTGGTCAAATGTTTTTCATGGCCAATTTCCTGATTCTATGAAATGTAACATGACCTTAGTCAAATAAATTACGTTTTATGCTAAATAAGTATACTTAATGCAAATATAATTTATCTACAGGTGGCATGCATTGTTTTGAGTATTTAGTATTGTTTATGCTGGCACTTGCTTGCTCAGCATGTCAATTGCTGGAAAGATTAAACTCATAAATAGAGGGCAAATAAGATTATGTTTATTCCCAGAAATAATTGATCATATTTTTGTTTTGTACAGCTTTGTGCAGTCACAGTCAACCAGAATATGCTTAGACATTTAGGGCTTTGTAATATTACATTGGAACCTGTTCAACCATCTTTGCATGTCTAAAATGAACTCTTACTAATGAATGTAAAATAGTATGTTTTCTAATCAGGTAAATTGTTTATAGAAGACTATTTATCATGCACAGTTGTGCACTATCCGTTACTTATGTAATATTGCAAACTGTAATTATGGTAGAAGTTGCCCCACTGTAATATAGCCTCCCTACATTCCATTTAGCCCCAGCCATTCAGTTGCTTCCTGCAGCCCTCACTTGCTTTGAAGTTGCTAATGGTCACTGGTGATTTTTGCTGACCATATTCTGTATATACATCTTTCTCAGAATAGGCTTCTAGTACAAATAGGCGTTATTTGTCCTATAACTTTGCTATCAATTGACTGGCCAGAGGATTTTATGAAAGTTCTAACCTGTCACTATAATAAAATGAAGTTAGTTCAGTTCTGTAAAGATGTCATCTTTTAGAGTAACACATCTTACTTTGTTTTGATAATGATGGATCTAGGAGCTGCAACTGTTTACCACATTGATTACTTACAACTCCAAATATCTTTCTACTGGATTTTGCACTCTCAGTACTTCTCCCTCCCTTATTGTAATTGGTTGTCTCTTGCATTTCTGTTGCAGTAGACATTCTGTCTTTATTGAGTATTTTCTGTCTTTTTCAACATTTGGAATAATTTCTGATTGTACTAACACTGAAGACACTGGTAACAAAGTTTTTTTCATCAGTACCTGTAAAGGAGATAGTCTAATACATTGTAGAGTACTGTTTTGTTACTCCAGCAAGGTTAAAGTATGAAATTATTGATTCAAAAACAGCGGACCATTATCTGAGATAAGGAAATCAGGAATTCCATGTCTAGGAAATATTGCCTCTGGTTTCCTCCCAAAGACATGCTGTAACCTATATATTCCTAATTGTATATTGAATGTGCACAGCTTTGAACAGTCTAGGTGAAAAGTTTCATTTGTCACAAACTCTGGTTAGCACCAAATGCAGAAACTTTTAGGTCTTGCCATCATAGACACAATTTTCTCAACAGTCTTGAATGAATATGCACCCTTAAAATTAATTCTTGCTGAATTATGCCAATTATAATCTTATTCACAACAGTAATCATGTTGTTAAACCATGGAGTAGCTTTGTTTTTATCACTGTTACACCAGTTTGTTCCAGAATTCATTTTAGTTCAGTTACATTAATGCAATAAAAGCTATCCTCAGTTTATCTCCAGCTAGTGAAATTATCTTATGAATTTATCTTAATGTTGAATTAAACCAGAATACATACTTATCCTGCCACAAGTTATCATAACTTTCAATAATATTGTCATCTGACAACTTTTCTTTGCTTCTAACAGTACTTGATGAGGCTCTATTTATTTTTTCCTCATAAAACCATTATTTCTCACTGGATTACTTTGCACATATTGTGCTCAAATGTATGACCGATTTACATTACAAATGTGTGAGTATCTGCCTTGTGAATGTGTGAATTATGTCATACCCAACTGTGTGACTATCTCATCTAAATGTTGTCCACTAATGCAGTTAGACTACATCAGCACACTGTATGCTTTCTTGACAAGCAGTTCTTTCTAGTATATCAGGTTGTTGTGGTGACAAATTAAAATACTAGATGATAAGCTTCATTCTTATAAACACAACATAATCTTTTTTTTTTTTTTGCATCAGTGAGCTTAGTTTATGGCCTAAAGAAGTCAGTAATATAACTGGTAATATACTCAAATAACGAAGCACAGTGCAAGCAATGAACTAATAAACCAAAAAATGCGCTGTGTGAGGACAAATCTGTACCGGACAGCCGAGAAAACTACCAAACAGCTTTATTAAACGTTTGACAATCACCACGTTTTTCGTCACATAAAAATTAGACTTCATCAGACAAATGCAAACAATAATTAATACCTATTTATATGCTGACCATTCATTTGAACAAACCAATAAAAATCTAGTTTAAACAAGATTTTTATTGGTTAGTTCAAACGAATGGTCAGCATATAAATAGGTGTTAATTATTGTTTGCATTTGTCTGATGAAGTCTATTTTTTATGTGACGAAAAACGTGGTGATTGTCAAACGTTTAATAAAGCTGTTTGATAGTTTTCTCGGCTGTCCGGTGCAGATTTGTCCTCACACAGCGCATTTTTTTGGTTTATAACTGGTAATATATTTTCTGTGCTTTGTAATCCCCACGTTTCAAATTCATTTCCTGTTAGGATATTACACGTGCAACTTCTTTACCCATTGAGTCATTTTTTGCAACATAATTGTGTGTCTGTCTTTTTTGGTGGATACAGTATCTGTTTGTATGCATATCTAGGTCATTCACTAAAAGATCTCAGTCAGGGCCAGAATCTAAGTTATCTGTATTTCTGTTTGCATCAATTACTTGAAAAATATTTCTCTGATCATTTTTTTGGTTTATGCATTCTTAAGGAATGATTTAGTAAACCACATTGTCTACATGCTTTGTTCATGACATCTTTAACCATATCATGAAAAACATTGGTTCTTTTCAACTAAGTCTTTCCCATTTTCATCTGTGCAATCACTTCTCAGCCCATTACAACTTCTGACTACCATGCAGTGTTTGTACTCTCTCACTGTATTATAAGTATAAACATTCTCTTTCTGATCACATCCATTTATTCTGCAAACTCTGTTATTTGTATATTTGTTATCTCTTTGGCTGTGCACATATCCACAGCTTTATCTATACATATCCATGTAGCTAAATGGGTAGAGTTATGGCCTCATGTGCAGTAGGTGTAGGGTTTGAATACAGGGAAGGGCAAGTAAGCATTTAGGTCATAACATCCCTGTCCTCCTCCCTTATCAGACCCATTAATGAGTACAATACCCCCTTTGGCATGTACCTTGCCAAGCACATGCAGCAGCCGGAGAGACCACAGAGATTCCTGACCAGGAAAATCCAGGGTCAAAAACACCTCTCCTATACATATAGGTCAAAAGGCCTGTCCCTCTACTCAGTCTCATACAGACTGCTCAGAGGTGACCTGTGTCTGGCATACAAGGCCATCTCAGACCCAGCATTGATGGAGTTGCTGCATATCCATAAGTCAAAATCCACTTGTGCAACCTGCACAAAAGGCCTCAACCTGGTCTATGACATTAATAGAACTTGGTGGCTGGATAGATTTGAGCCCCAGAGACTCCCCCATCTGTGGAATAGACTCCCTCTCCATGTTAAACAGAGTACCTCTCTAGCCCTCTTTAAGAGGAACCTGGCAGATTGGATGGGAAACAGAAAATACACCCCTGGGATCCCACCTGTGCCCCTACTGGACAGGGGAAACAGGTACTGACTTCGTGGGAACATGGATGAAATTCTTGGCTAGGCTTATAAGGGCCTCCAGGCCAATAGCCTAGTATCATCCTATGAATCTATGAACCTATATAATGGTAAATCTTCTTCAGACAAAAGTTCTCAGTCTATCATTTTTATGTCACAAATAATTATATCCCTTATTAATGAATAACAAAGTTTTTCTAATTTGCATTCTATAGCTCTGTATCTTAACTCAATTAAATATGCATGTATTGCTTCTTAATGAATATATGGATAGTCTTTCTTAGGGTCAAAGGACTATATGGAGCTTTGCTCTATAACTGATAAATCATTTATTGCTCATTAGAAAAGCTAAATGTCCTCAATACCTTTATTACAAGGTCTCCAGAGTGATCTCTAGCATTGTGAGGAAATGTGGATACTTGTAGATCTTTAGAGGTGCAACACAAAACCAATCCAGTCTTTACTGCAATTGTTTCCAATTTTCTGCTAGGTGCCTCTGGAGAATCTGAATTAAGTGGTAAAATAGTTGCCATGATGAGATTCTACAGTTTTAATCTGTAATAATATTGCTTTATATCCACTGTCATCAAACATGTAATAATGAATTGAGTAAGAAGCTTTCAAAATGCTTGCTTTGTTTAGCTCCTTGTTTTGTTGCTTTATTTGTTCTAATTTTCTTTTTTTATTTTCTATTTTATTATTAGAGCATTGTTGCTTGCACTCTCAAGTTTCTCCAATGGTCCAGTAATTCTGAAATACTAGAAATAACAGCATTTCTTCATCTGAAAAATGGTTGTGTGATTAGACACAGTCATCATCAGTTCTTGGTGTAGCAGTGTCTGAGGACATTTTACACATAGATCCTTAAAGAACACCACTTGCAGTGGGACTGAACTTCAACTATGGTACCAAGAGATGTATTTGTATTTATTTTCTGTAATGCCTCTAGCTCAGAGTAAGTGTTAAATAAAGAGGCAAAGGAGTCAAGGACAGATGAATGGATATATGTGTTTAATTTATTTAACATCATGGGAGAGAGCTGCCTGAAGAAGGAGATCATGTGACATATACTGCTTACATTCCCTTATTGCATAATTGAAATGGTACTGTGGTATTGCAGGAAGCTTGATAGTCAGAGACAATGATACAAAGCTTGGGGAGGGAACTTCTGAAATGTAGAGGTCTTCCTCCCATTGCAGAAATGCTGATAAGATCAGATCTTGTACACTGTGCCCAAATCTAGTGGACATATTGGGGAAGGAAGAATATGTTTCAAGTGTATCCAAATTAAATATACCAGACTGGCAAATGTGATGGAGGAGCTAAATTAATTAAAAAACACTCACTTGACTTTAAAAGTATACAATTAAAGAAGTGTTATTCAAAACTAGACTATGAAAGTACTATTTCAAGGAAAGAAAGTTGCAGCTCTGTAATACACTATCAGGTGATATTCTGTAGAAAATATCAACAGAAGAGATTAAACTGTGTTTAGGACATAAGGAAACTGGAGTATGGCCAGAGAAAGTGGTTTTGGAACTGCATCATAGCAAAAATAGAAATGGATATCCAACTCTCACTTCAAAACAGAAACTGATATCTAACTCTCATCACAAGTCAAATTAATAATGTCTATTTCTGTTTCCACAGCAACAGGTTCATATTAAATGCTGCCAAAACCCAGACATTTTTTTTCTACCCTATAAAGGATATTCACAAACTACCTAGTGCATGTTATAGACTTGTGGGGGAAATTAAATCTTCTCCACAAATGTCTATAAATGTTTGGCTGCAACCCAACCCCCAGAGCTAAGCTTTTACCATCACAGTCGTACAGCAGTTTCAGACATTCTCACTCAGCTCAGACACTCTTACAAATTTACTAGTCACCTTACTCTAGACTTCTACTATGGTATTGGAATTTTCATTCTTATGCCCTAGCTAGAGCATGTTCTCTCCCTCAGGTCTCTTTGTACCTCTAAAACATCTCTTGCCAGCAGAAAACACAAAGCAAAACAATAAAGGTAGGCTTATTAACCTCTTTACTGCATGTGCTCATCACTCTTTACTACCTTCCTTTGCAACTACCATTTATAAACTCCTATGTCTCGATTTCTGTCCTCAACTAGCCTGCAAAATTACTGTTACTGATAAGTAACTTTCCTGGCCCTGTTCTCCAACAACAACTGATCACCAACTTTCCACCAGCAATACTGAGCACTATTCTACCAGAAAGCTGTATCCTTCTCAACTTATAGGTATTTATAATCTCATTCTCTGTATACTCTTTCTCTTCCACTCAGTGTAAATGTTTCTTGTACACCCTTCTCTAACCTCTCGATTACAAACACGTGCAGCACCTTTCTAGTGTTATCTTTTCACAACAGAATGAATAAGCATACTAAATAATCACTGTAACTTCTTCTTAGCTGTCACTGCATTTTAACCTTTCCAAATCAGAATGTAGCAATACTCAATATGTACTGGTCTGTAAATTTACCTATTTTTATTGTACATGTCTTTTTAAACTAAATAATGGATTTATAAAATGCTGCTTTGATATGCACTTCAAACTTAATTATAACCACTGAAAAAGTTGTTGACTGCTTTTGAAGTCTGTCTGTTGTGAACCGTATCAAATCAATTTCTGTTGAGATAATGCTTTGTACTGCAAATCACACCATATCTTCTTTTCCTACTTATCATTTCCGTCGTTTGGCCCAGGTCATGGATATGGCTTTAGATGTCATCATCTCTCTTTCGATTCAGTGCCACTCTCCTATCTTATTCAACCACTATGCATGAGTGTTACAGGTATTCTCTCATGCAATCCATCCATCTCTTGGCTGGACATCCTCATTTCTCCTTACTATTTTCTGTCCCTCCCAAAACTTCTTCACCAAATATTCTTCTGATTTGCTGTACATATGACCAAACTACCATCATCTGTGATCTTGTTTTTCCACATTGATGGCCTCATTTCTTCATCAGTCCCAGAGTGTATAGCTTACCATAATTCTCAGCCACTTTGTCTCTGTAATCTGAAGCTTCTGCAACTGCTTTGCTTCACTGCCCAGGATTTTGTGCCATACAGAAGCACTGATTGTACCACTGTTTTGTGCACCTTACTTTTCAGCTTCTTTGGTGTTCTTCTGTCACACATCACCTCTGACATTCTGTGCCAGCTATCTACAGAACCTTTAATTCTAGCTTTTGCCCACCCCAGTCAGGCTTTTCATTTTTTCAACCACCCTTCCTGGATACTCTAAACTATTAACCTGTTCCAGTATTTTCTCTTCTACCTTAGTTTTCAGCTTCTAATTCTGCCATTTGTTGCCATGATAGCTGTTTTGCTATACTCAGTTTCATCCTATGTGCCTTTGGTTTTACTTTCTAATCACCTATCGTTATCAAAAGTTTCTGTTCAGAGCTTGCTTGTAGTGTGATATTGTCAACATACAGCAGCTTTGTTGATTTATGTCTTTTGACCTGTTTGCTAATATATCCTATCAGCAGTATGAAAAGACTGGACTTGAGTGTTAGTCCAAACACTGTCCATACTTGTGTCATTGGGTCATTATACATAGTCTCTACTGTCCATGTGAGTCCAAAATTGATGGTTTTGACCCGGGTGGGGGTAGTCGTGATACTTGTCTTGAAATTCTCACTAGTTAGGCAATTATTTGCATTAGATAAAATAATGAATGCCAGTTAGTTTTGCATAAAAGATTGTAACCTGGAGGATTACAGTGGGAAGGAACAGGGTCTCTGCCCAAAGACGTGTGGTTGCTGGAACTGGAGAGGTCAGCTGGGACCTTTTCTGAACGTGGCCTGAAAGATGATCAAGTAATGATTTTTTTCTATGGTACTGGAAAGAAGGTCTCACCAGAGCTTGCAGACATGACCTGACTTATACAGCCTGTTGCTGGAAGGGATGTGTTTGACTGCATTTTTGTGTAACAAAACTGGTGTTGTTACCTGAACCATAGCTAGAACTTTGCCCTTTTATCCACTGATATGCAATTTTGGAGTTGGTATATTTAGTTAGGGAGAGGGTGGGGTGGTGCAGCCTCCAACATAGGAGGGTGTGGGGGTGACCCCCCCACTTTGGTGGGTTTAATTTTGTTACGCTTCTATTTTATTTGCTGGTAGCCAAGTGGTTACTTACCCAGAGAGAAAATATGATGTTCCAGGTGTTTGTCTTTTTAAATTTTAGACACTTTCTTCTCGATGATATGAAAGTCAACAAAATGGTAAGTCAACTATATGAAGTCAACCCATATATATTTTATATATATATATATATATATATATATATATATATATATATATATATATATATATATATATAGATAGAGAGAGAGAGAGAGGCAAACATACATGAGCAAATGCGCCCAACCACTTTCCCAGCTGAATATATCTCACCTGTCATTGTGATCAAGTGAATAAAAAAAGAAGCACAGTATAAAACACTTCGTCCCCCACCAGCTACTCCTGATTTTGAATAACCCTGATTTTGCCTCATACTCTTGCTCCTAGTCTAAAGAAATTTTATTCTGTGATAAATTGCTGAGGATGGTAGTTAGTCAAAAAGCTAGATAATATAGTTTTAATCTTTCTTGCTGTTTAGGTAATACATGTTGATGAAAAGACTCTTTGAAACTGAATTCTTGAGCAAACAATTACATACAGAAGTATGTACTCTCTCTCTCTGTCTCACTCCCATGCTTCCTCTCTGTCTCTCTCACTCTCACACACACACATACACACACACACACACACACTGTCAGTATTGATTTTTTCCTTTACTGTTGTGTATCATTAAACGTGGCTCTTTAAATCACCTTAGCAAGGAGTAAATAAAATTGAAAGAGCTTGTAATTGCTCTTTCAGCTACTTTTCTTAGATGGATGTTTTTTATTTTTACCTTTCTTTTAAATGTTATGCTCACTAAACAACAAAGCTACATATAGAGAGATTTAAAGCTGCCATCTGGTCACTTTTTTCAGTTCTTGCTTCACAGCAGTTCTATATGCTGCTGTGAAATGACGGACATTTTTTATCAAGTAATACCTGTACATTAACACTCAGTGAAAGTTAGTTCTCAAATAGGGTGAAAACGTATATTTAGCTAACTATCTAAGGATATATAAAGATATATATTTTCAATAGATAGCGGGAATTATATACTGTCCTCATAATGAAAGATACCAAAAATTATTAATGTAACATCATTACTTTGTCTCGATATTTTAGACATATTAACACAATGCACGATTGATGTAAAATTGCACTGTCAGTGGAAATATTTATTAAAAACATTATTGCAAGCCCATGCTTTCAATAACAATTTCTTAAAAGAATAATAATTTTCTGTGTCCCACAAATTAATAATGATTATTAAAAGATCATTAAATAAATTAAAGAAATTGCTACTGCAAGATGTTATTAAGAGAAAATGTATTGTAGGAATTAATGGGATTATATATTATAATTATAATAATTATTATATTATTATATATATTATAATATATATAATAATATAATAATAATTATAATTATTATAATTCTGAAGAACAAAGCATGGTAACAAAGAGAATACAAATTAAGGGATTAAATCAGTGTGGTTTCTTTTTCTGCATTTTATCTGCATTTACTTAACATTTGTTTACCAGCAAAACATACTGAAAGGTGCAACAATCTTAATTTCAGCCTAATCTGTCATAATAAAACTTTATCTTAGTTTGACTCTATGGAAGCTGGTCCTATATGCAGCTGAAAACAATCTGTGAAAAGCCACATAGATCCTTGGTGTTTCAGTTATAGTTATGGAGATAACATAATATCATGTAGTGACTCATAAAATGACATCTAGGTTGCAAATAGAGCAATATGCACAGTGCCAATGAGTAGATGGCTCACAAGAACTTAGCAACCAAAGCAAAACCACTTAAAACTTTATACTACCTGGCGGTTAGTTCAGAGGATTAAGGCAGTGAGCTGTTAACTAGCTGCTTCTTGTGGTCCAGTGTTTGATTCACTCAGTCTTCATTTGTCTATTTTGTGTCCTTGAGCAATTTATTAAACCAGACAGTGCTTTAGGACAATTGAGAAATTGGACTAAGCTTCTTAATGGTCTCCCAAATCACAAGCCTAGTAACTACCTATGAACCTTAAAAGAGGATAACAATTTCCTGAATACAATTTATTTATTTATTTATTTACATTTGTTGACCGGGAGTGTCCGACTGGACGTAGGTCCATTTTCAGCGGAGGCCCCGGGAGAAAAGCTCCACAGTTAAAATAAACAGACAGAAGTTACATTGGATTACATAGCGATTAACAATTTAACCTTGCAATTAATTACAAACGTATTTACAGATGAAGAACATAGCACATCAGTAGACAACTAGAATCTTTATCTGCAAAGTACATAACAGACATTAACAAATGTTACAATAAGAAGTTCCTGCTGTATAATAAGTACTAGGCTTATGAGCATCTGAGCTTGCTATAATGCAGTGATACAATGATAGCCTTGAAGTCGGTAAGCTATGACTGTGCACTGAAAACTGAAAGGTTGACTAAGATGATGATTGATCACTAGCAGTTAGTGCTATGTTTCATCTCTGACTAGCACTGGTGATTCCATTTGAAACCATAGAATGGTTAGTGCGTTATATCGAAGAAGACTACAAGGAACTTCAGCAGCAGTT
Organism: Protopterus annectens; assembly: GCF_019279795.1. Classification (NCBI taxonomy): domain Eukaryota; kingdom Metazoa; phylum Chordata; order Ceratodontiformes; family Protopteridae; genus Protopterus; species Protopterus annectens. The sequence goes on from NC_056731.1 coordinate 1,100,818,159, forward strand.
AAAAAATAGTAAGGTGCAATGCTGAACTAATAACAAAAGTTAGCAGTTTGTGACTGTTTTTTTTGGAAAGCTATTCAACATGATGTTGCAAAAGTATGCACACTAGTACAAATGACAGCCAATATTGTTTAAGCAGAAATATGAGCCACTCACAGAGTCATGGTCATCGACCTGTAGGAGGCATGTTTTAATTGTTAATGTAACCACACTCCACAGTATTCCACACAGCAGCTCACATTAAGAACTATTTATTAGTAAATTACAATGATGTTTTGCCCTTACATTACATAGCACATTCAAACATGGAGAAACAATGGTATTTTTACTACCCAAAGAAGAGTAGTCTAAAGCCACTTATGAGGACTGTATGTGTCCAGTAGTGTCCAAGGACAAGCACAGATGTTTCCAGATGTCTTCTCACATGTCTAAGGAGCACTTTCATGCTAGTCATTCTGCAAAAAGCAGAAGGCAGATGCTGTTTCCTGAAATCATTTACACTTTCTGAAGACATTTGACCCAAGGTTTGAGAAGTTCCATAGCAAAATGTTAAATCAACCGAACAATCAGCCAGTCAGTAGAATACACTGAGATAAGACATCAAAATGCACATCTCATGTGATAGGAGTCAGAAATGGGACCTGCATAGTTTTAATATAGAAAAACAATAAGATTAAAATGCTTATCAATGAAACTGCAAAATAACCATAGTTGGAGAATGAATTAAAATTTCAAGCATAATTCTTTTCTTTTTTATTTTATTTGCTGATTTATACATTTCTAAGTTGCTACAGAGTTAGAGGGAAAAAATGATTAACATTTATTTGTTAAAATATCTTATTTCAGTTAAGAATATTGTTTTTGATTGCAAATTCAGTAAATATGTTATGCTATAACCAATGTCAATATACCTGTTTGAAAATACAGTTGCAGACAAATGCCCTGCAGATATTGCTAATTGCTAATTTTTCTGCATCTAACCTTACATTATGTTTATATACATGGGGGGGGGGTTTAATAAAGCCTACATGGTCTTTTTTACCTAGTAGGCATTGTGGCACCCTGCTAACATGAAAGTAAGCAGGTATGCAATTCAGTAAACACAGCTGGGTGGCAAGCACACACATGCCAACATAGAAGTATCCATGTCATGCAAATCACCTCATAAGCAGGTGAATTTCATGCAAATGAGGGAGGTAGAGTGATCCAGCAAGCAGATAGGCAGCCCTGCAGACCCTGTGCTGGTGTCTGTAGTGTACATGGAAAAATTCCGTGTCCAGGATTTTAGACAGACAACGGGGGGCAGTAAAAACGTAGGTAGATGAACAGAAATGGCATAGCACATACAGATATGAGCAAAACTATCCACTGTGCGTCCTAAAACATAAGGGAAATAAGTTAAAATAATTTTATTTTTTTAATGATCTGGGTATGTTTGTGCAGTGCGCTGCAGTGCACAAACATGATTTTTATGAAAATAATAAAAAAAAAAAAAGTGAAAAAAACACATTTAATAGCATGTGACAGAAATGTATTATAGGACCCTGAGTGGAGTATCTAAAATGGTGGAATGGTGCTGTTGCTAACGAAGTAGGGCCTGGAACTGCATTGTTTCCAGGTTGTGTGCACAGATCCCTGTGCAAATGATGTGGGGTTACTGAATAGCATAAATGGGTATCCATGTCCCCATATCCATTCCGTGTAGACACAGAACCATGTTGGTGTCCAGAGAAGAGGTGGCTGACATCAAGAGGGGTGTGTCTGAGGATTTGTAAGCTCATTGGTGCCTGTTTGTGCTGTGCACCACTGTGCTCAGCCGGGGGGGGGGGGGGGATACACTGACTGCTAAGCTTTATTTACCTTTGTGACATGTGTTACCATATGTTTGCACAGCATGCCGTCATGCTGAACGTGACCTTTCAGGGGTGTACACAGTGACTGCTAAGCCTTGTTTACCTTCGTGGTGCTTGTTTCTGCATGTTTGTGCAGTGCACCATATTGATGAGAGTATCTAAAAAGCAATGATGTATTAATTAGTTGTGACCCTTGTTTAACTTAAACTAGGGCCAATAAACAATGTTAATGGTATACTAGGCAGGTGGAATGCATCAAAAGTAGCCAATCACACAGTCAGCACCTACAGTAGAGCACTATAAAGTATGCATACACCCTACATTCTGATTGTTCACCCATACTCTGTACCATTAAAGTATAGACTGGGAATTTTAAGTGAAAGAATGTTAGGGGCAGTTGCAGGTCTGCTACATCTGTATGTGCTAGATGCTGAAGTCAATGCTGCTGCTGTTGCTGACAATAGGCCTACGTAGAGAAGGAGAAGAGAGTTCAGGCCCAGGGTAACCTTCTAGGAGCTACATGAGCTGGAGATTGTAGAGTGCTACAGGGTGGACAGGGGCATACTATAAGAACTCAATGAGCTCTGCCACCCTCAACTCAGACCCAAAGCCAATAGAGGGGAACCCATCCCAGTAAAAACAAAGGTATGTGTAGCCCTTAGGATAATAGCCACAGGTACCTTCCAAAGACCAACTGGGGACATGATGGGTGTCTCACAAGCATCAGCATCCAGGGTATTCCATCATTTCCTGGATGCCATGCTAATACATGCCAGTGAGCACATTTATTTTCCCCTCACCCCTGAGGCGAGGGCCAGCAATATGCAACACTTCTACTGTGTACCACACTAACCTGAGTTACTGGGTGCCATAGATTGCACTCATGTACACATCAAGGCACCACCTGGTGAGCAGGGTAGAATCTACATCAACCATAAGGGGTACCACTCTGTCAACTGCCAGGTCATGTGCAATGCACAGGACATTATCATGAATGTGTGTGTGTTGGCAGCTCTGGCAGTTATCAAGACTCCCATATCTGGCATGTATCACAGCTGTACCAGATGTTTGCTAGGGGGGACATCCCACATGGCCATTTACTGTAGGATGCTGGCTACGCCCCGGAACTGTAGATGATGACAACCATCAGAAATGCACACACATCCATGGAAGAATGCCATAATGAGGCACACACACAAACTAGGAACATTATAGAGCATGTGTTTGGGCTGCTGAAGTAATGGTTCTGGTGTCTCGATATATAGGTTCATAGGTTGGTACTAGGCTATCAGCCCTAGGGCCTATACAAGCCTAGCCAGAACAATTCCCTGGCTATTTTTTCCCACACTATTTACTTCCCTGGACCCCTGTCTAGCACAGCGACTGACGTGATCCCCGGGGTGAATTTCCTTTCTCCCATCCAATCGTCAAGGTTCCTTTTGAAGAGGACCAAAGAGGCACTCTGCTTGACATGTATGGGCAATCTATTCCAGAGTCTGGGGAGTCCCTGGGTCAGGAACCTATCCCTCCAACATGTTTTGTTTATTGTGATGACAAGGTTTAGATCCCTGGAGCGTGTGGCTCTGAGGGATTGGGATTTCTTTAAGTGTAGCATGTCCAACAGCTCTGGGTTTGACATGGCCTTGTATGTTAAGCAGAGATCGCCTTTGAGTAGACAATATGTGACAGAGTATAGCTGGAGTTTTTTAAGGCGGTCAGCCCTGCAGTATTCTCCAGCCACATGTGTACATATGTTCACACTATGTGCCATGCTACACAATATGATCCTGTGGAAACAGCTGCAGCAGGATCAGCAAAGGGAAGGGATACACAGTTCCCCACCAGTACCTAGTTCACCACAGCCACACTCACAAGAGGACTCATAGGAGAAGCCCCCTGATGATGTCCCTGTAGGCAGATGTAGGTGTACCCAGTATGCCCTGGCATTGGTAAGAGACAATGCATAGCACATTCACTGACAACGTAGAGCCATAGGGACTGACACGTTACTCCTACTCACATACATATAGTAAACATGTTGATGCAAGGCAACCCACACAACCTGTACTTATCCATGTATTGGTTGTGTACTGCTTACATCACACAGAGCCAGCTACACACTAATTGTAGGGATTACTATAATATATACATTTTTTAATTTCTCCACGTATTTTGGGTTTCTAATACCATGATGAGAATGGACCCCATTCCTAAGTAAAAGTACAATTAAAGTTCATGAAATTAGTATTGTTTCAATATTTGATGTCAGCCAAAAGTGCTCTTTAGAGCACCCACAATGTGCCCCTGTAATGACTCCTTCTGCAATTTGTATGGAGTTACATGGATTGGTAACATATCTAAATACGATTATAGATTCTTTTTTATAAGACCCGTTGCTTCTACTACTATTAGAAATGTCTGGGTATCTTTCTTCCACATTGCTCTCATTTCTGCCTGCAAATGCTGATATTTTATGACTTTGCATCTCTCTGTACTCAAGACACTGTAGTCACTGGGTGTGATGATTTCAGTGATCAATGCTACTCTTGTCTTCTGTTCTTGAATCACTATATCCGGTTTTCTAGCATCTATCTTTTGAACTGTTGGTAATGGGTGGTCCCATGTGATATAAACTTCATCATTTTCTATGATGCTTTGTGGCTAATGTTTCCAGTCTTTTTCAGCCACTTCAATACCATAATGTTTGCACAATCCCCAGTACAACAATCTTGCCACATTATTATGCCTTTCAGTATACTGTCCTTCTGCCGTTAGTATGTCGCAACCTGCTTATGTATGGATTTGCTGCTGTTATGCAAGGAAATATAGTGGGATAATTGGACAGATGTAACATCCATATACGGGACTACAGATACCCAGTCCAATAGTATGTGCTTCTTAATAGTCAGTAGGCCTCATGGCTGGAATATTCACTACATCAGTCAAGGGAGATGTTAAACAGTGGGCTCACATGATATTTGGACTACTGTATATCCCAGCAGATCATGTGTCGTTGTTTTCCCATCCCCAATACAGTAGTGTACCCATACAACTGCTTTAACAGAAAATCACCTATGGTATATCAGTGGACCAGGCAATCTCAGGGCTGTAACACAGGTATTGCTCACACCATTGTATGTCTCTGCTCATGCAGGATAACAATGTATATATTTATGCTGTTGATTGTGTGATGAATGACTCCTCTTTGTCTGGTGACCTGAGTGGCTCAGTGGACTAGGGAAGCTAGCGTGGGTGATGGTGTTGATGGTTCTAATTGGGAATTACTCACATCTTTTGCATGTGAGGTAGTACTATGTTGGTGTTTTCACAGTCTGTCATACCTCTTACTGCAAGAAATCTGGACAAAGCCAGAAAGAATGGAGGGTCAAAGGCCCAAACATAGGGACAGATTTCAAATATTGTCCCCATACACCTAGAAAGTCACTGGAAGTAAAGGTGTTGCATTATTACATACTGTATGTTCTGAAGGATATAAAGTTGAAACACAAATATTTGTCTGTATTTAGTATAATGTAGTGATGTCAATATTCAATATTCACCAGAAGACCACAGATGTATGAGGAACAGACCAAACATATGAGGCAAAACTCTGGACATTCTGTGGAAATCAGGACAGTTGAGAGGTATGCCGACTGTCATTTTGTTGGTGGTGTAACATTAACAATCACAGTCACAAATTAAATACAACACATAGCTGGGGAATGCTGTGGAAAGTTTGAGTGAAGTGCAGTACTGCAGAAACAGGGTCAGAAGTTAATGGCTGTAACGTACAAAATCCCGGACTGGATTACAAGTAGGTGTGGACTGGAGTCACCTTATTAGTATTGGCAGTCCCACTGGGCATGCCCATACACTTAGGTAAAATGAGAGCAATCCTGTTGTCCCTTCATCAAAATGACCTGTTATGTATGTGTCTATACATACAAATATATGTATACATATCCATCTGTTACTATCTCTCTCTCTCACATGCATTGCATATCTATCACTATGTAGTGTCAAATAGATGTGTACAGATACATATAGCTATCTATATTAAAATGATACATACACCCCCCATATATCTACATAACAGATATACATATCATACATACATGCAGCTGTAGTTATATACATCCCTGTTATATACAGACATATGTGTATAGATGTCTGTATTGTCAGACATACCATAATAATTGTGAGCAAATCTCCACTGTCACACAGCCATACTGTTGCTCAAAGAATCCAAGCTAAGGATGCAACAGTACAAATTCCACTTAACTGCAGACCCCTGTGCCTGCTGGATGTCACCATGTAGACAGATACAAGTGAGCAGGTGCTGTAATCTATAATGTTGTCAACGCATGTATGAACAGGGCAACTTGTTCCTGCCTACAGGTATGTCTATGTAACTACAAGCAGCCACATATGGCCATACTGGTAATTGCACACACATAGCTAGGATAATTACAGTTATCCCACTGCTAAGATACTAGATGCAGATAACAGTATGAAGCAATATCACACCACAGGCCACAGATGATGGTCAACATGGGCCTAGTTTGTATAATGCACAAGTACTGTGCCTGCAATTATACATACAACAGACTAACTGTGTGGTGCATGATATGTACTGTGACTAGATAGCTAGGGGCTCTAATCTCACTCCAGCCGACTTGGTGCATGACTGTGTCAGTGCATGTGTGTGTATCCTCCTGCAAATGAATTGACATGCCCTCATGGGCTACCCACCTGCAATGGTTATGCACTTTTTGGCCCTGTAACTTGCTGCTGGCTTCCACACTGCCCTCTTCTACAAGGCCTGACGATGTCAGGCACCTTAAGACTACAAGCTGACAATGTAATATCAGATGTAAGCTGTAGTATATGCAATAAGTACTCTGATCTATAGTGTATAAAACTATATAGGTAGGGGTTTTAATCGCACTCCAGCCAACTTGGTGCATGTGTATATATCCATATGGCATAACCTTGGTAGCCTAAACATATGTACAATTTTGCAGTGTTTTATTTGTATCAGGTGATGCAGCCCCCCCCAAAGAACTGACCACAACAAGGCCTGCAGATGTCATCAAGCATAATATGTCCTAAAATAATAGTACTAGCAAACATGAGGTGTGTTGCATGAAACATGTACTGTGATCTGTAGCATGTACCACTACATAGGTCAGTGTGCCTACATACATACAGCCAACCTGCACTACGTGTGTGCCTTAGTGTGTCCTGTATGCACTGATTGGAAGTGGTGCTAGTCTCAATGTAGCCATGTGTTTGTGTGAGCCTGGTAGAGCATTTTACAACATATTATGGAACCATGGGATGTATCACTTGAACACAGAAAGTACTGTAGCCTTCGACTGTCACTGGTCAGAAAAATGTGGATGCATTCACTGTTGTACAACCAATACTGACATGTTTAGGATGTACATTCCAGACTGGTACTGGTATACTGAATGTGGCAGTCATCACAGCTATCATTGTGTGCAATGGCACCCTTCCCATGTCACTACACAGGCATATTGTACAACTGTAGCAGCCACACAGGTTCCAAGGTACACCAATACACATTGTAGAGAAGATGTCCTATAGAGTCCATGTCAGGACCGTACATTTATAGTCTGTCTCTAAAATGCTTTGGAGGGGATGTGTATGGCTCCATACAGGGAGGTGTCAGTTCCCCCTGTGTACCTCCCGTGTATGCATGACAGCACTAATATGTGTCACCTGTGATACACACCAACAACATCAGTGTGGTATGCATAGTACATGCTGGTGAGACAGGTATGTAACACAGGCAGTACACCCTATATGAAATAGGCCCTCCATACATGTCACGCACACATCTGCTGTGATGCACATCATATGCAGGTCACACATGGGGATGCAGAGCACAACAAACATAACTGTTGCCAGGCAACTGTTGGTACTGGACACAGGATATATGTAGATACGTCATCTCCATAAAAAACCTGGTGGCACCTATGAAGGGTAGCAGACCTTCTTCTAGATTAGGGATGCATGAGTATGCTGAATGCCAACATTGTCCTCCTTGTTCCCCTGTTATACACATATGAACCTATGGAGCCATGCAGTTGTAGTGCTGTACCTTGCTGATGACATAGTATGTCTGCTATGCTGACATGCCATCCTTTGCTGCTTTATTTCTGCTGTGTATCCATAGGTTATCCCAACAGACTCCTGTAACAGAAACCTAAACAGGCCCATGACACACCTGTTATTGTGTAACTATACAGCCAAGTCAACAACATACAATATAAGGACCACATAAGGTACACAACTGTATGTGGCATACTCATGACAAATGCCAGCATACAGTATCTCTTGCTAACCACTACAAGTGGCATGGTGAACCAACACTGCATTACACAAGTACATGTTAAGTAATATAGTCACCCTGTGCATCAGACCCATAGGTTCATTTCCCTTCATCGATGTTAAGGATGACAGAGATGTGGCACAGGTGTCATCACTTACACAGGGTGTTGTGTGGGGAAGCAAGAGGCCTAGGCTGGCCCAAATTGTAGACAGCATGTGTGCGAGTCAGGTGGGAGCATGGAAGATGGACCATGGAGAGGTGCTGTGTGTGTTTGTAGGTGACCTGCATTTGACAGTGGGATGTGAGTATGTACATGTACATGGTCAAGGTCAGTGCTAGTCCTACATGTGTGTATTTTGGACAGCTTTGGACTGTACATGGTAGAGTTGACAGTTCACTGTCTCCGGCCTTGTACACAGGAACTGGCTCTGCCAGGAGTTGCACTGGAACATCCATGCCCAAGGTCAGAAGTGGTGCTAGTACCTGACTGTGACTGCTGTCTGCTGGGACCATGTCCCCCACACAGGAGCATGAGCCCATGGCCTGCCACATTGTGGTGTGGACAGCATACTCCCCTCTGTAGTACAGGATGTATTACCACTATGGGAGAGTGAGTGTGCACGACTACGTGGACTCTCAGCAGATGGTGTTGCTGACTTATATCCATGAATCCGACGCTCAACTCCAGCCACACATTCCAGCACAGACAATGTGTTGTCCAAGACAAACACTGTCTCAGCCCACCATCTGTCCATGGCATCACTGAACTGATCCAGTGTATGAGCAATGTGGTAGAGGCTGTCACAGATGTCAGACTGTGCTGCATTCATAACCCTAAGCATACACCTGGTGCTTCATTTAGAACATGCCTGTGCCTCCATGACGGTCCAAAACATGCACCGGGTGGCCCATGATGTGACACCTGTGACAAGTGCGGACAGACAGCAGGCCTCCTACAAGCAAACCTGTCAATCCATCTGTGTGGGACCTCTCCAGCTGTCTGGCTATGGCCAGTGTCTACACTCACTGGAGCTATAGTTGCCACACTTTCCTGTTCAATGTCTCCACCCTCTGACTGTCCAATATCTGTGGCATCTGAGGATGGGTATGTGTGGGCATACAGACTTTGTACGCTAACAATAGGGGCAGAAGAATGATGTCTACATCTGGGACAGATTCAGCCCCCAACACTCCCACCTGTGCCTCACTGTGACCACCAACATCATCAGAGTCCAAGGAGACACTGACATCATGTTTTGTAGGAGAGAGACTCCAACCCCCATGGTCACCTGCAATAAGAATGAAAAAAGTAGTACATTAATACCTGCACTATTGTGTATGAAAAGCATCTAAGACTCATAACAACAAAGACCCACAACTGGATTAGGGGTCAAACAACTTCCTTCTCCGCCTTCGTCCACAAAATACTATCTCAGAACACAATCCAAATTCAACTCAGGACCTTTACAACAATCACTTGATGTAAATCAAGTTAGACATGACCAGTAATATTTAACTTTTACTTACTCAGTAAGACACTATAATTGACAAAACACATAAAACCCAGTACAACTCTCTTCATAATTATATGAAAATACACATTTCACAGCCTAATACATTTGCCTTCAACCTGTTGTATTTTAAAAAAACAATTTAGATTCCTTGCCTCTTTTTAAACTAGGAGCCTTATCTGCTCTTACCTGTAACTGCCAAAGTGTATCTGTTTGTTGAACTACAACTCCTGTGACTACCCCCTCTCGAAGCTTTAGGAACCTCTTCCAGACTGGCATTTAAAACATCTTACATTGTTTACACACATAATTACATGTACATAAGACATTATTCCGGCCCCTAACTGTACTAGACTATAATTGTTCCTTTACAAAACAAGTGTCATACTTACCAGGGGCAGGACCATGGCCTTGGGCAATACCTGACAGACTTATGAAAAGTTGAAGGTGGGGTAATTTCAGTACCACTGCATGTTGCAGCACAACAAGGTAATACGTCCATATATATCACATTTACAATAGCTACTGTGTTACTTGTTGCATTGGTGACAATCTGCATATGAGTGTATACCCAAGGTTACACCCCCTCAAAGAAAAAAGACCTGACTCCCCACATAAAAGTATCTACAGCCTGGCACACTGACTGCTACAGTATTACAGTGCTGATCACAGTAATCTTATCTGCATGCTTCTCAGTTGTGGAAACTGTGGCACCCACCTCCATGATGTATGGTGTGATGGATGCCTGGGAGCTGTCATGTGTACCTAGGTATTCCAGGAATTCATCAGTGGCTGAGTGCTGTTGTTTCACTGCAGGCTGTCCACTGGTGGCAGCATGATCATTGGCTATATCTGCTGCCTGTCGATGTGCAGCATTAATCATATGGATTGCCCAGTGTCAAACCTACTCATATGACCTGCCCTGCTGGCCTGTGGCATTAACATCATGGACAAAGTCTGACCACAATACAGCCCACTGTTCCCTAGTATGTCTCCGCCTGGATAGCAGGATGTCATGATGCTGCCTTAGTCCTTGCAAGGTTATCTGATTCTCTGCATCTGAGAAGGGTGGGTGTCATCTGTGGTACATTATTCCTGAAAGACAACACAAGGGGAACACATTACAGGATCAGATACATGGAATTCCACTATGTACAGATACAGCAAGGGCAAAATGGCTGGCACTATCCACTGCTTGCTCACTGTGATGCCCGTGCCCTGGCCCAGCAATCAAGGAGCCTCAATCCTCACCACTAACACCAGTGAGGGACATCTCATATAGGAGGAAAGGATAACAAATACACACAGTAAAGTGCAATTTCCCTTAAGAGCACACAGAGATCACAGTCCGAGGCTGGTCACTCCCTTGCTCTCCAGGTCCCCAATAAGACTCCTCACTGGCACAGCTATACGGTCCAGATCTCAGCGTAGTGGACTAGCTAACACCTCCAGCACCATCTCTGTCCAACCAGTGCTTCATGTCCCTGCCCAAGTAGCTGACACACACACACACACACACACACACGCACACACACACACACACACACACACACACACACACACACACACACACACACACACACACACACTTTGAGAAGAGTTTATACAACCAAACAGACACTCCTGGGGAAGGCTGGCACAGGTTCTCCAGCTGTGCCCCTTTTTCCCAGACTATACGGTAGTACCAGCTGCCACCACCCACTAATATTTATCAGCTACTCAAAGGCCCTTAAAAGGATTTCCAATTATTACTGTGCAATTTTATTATCCAATTGGTAGTATAGCCCAGAGCTAAAGCTATTAAAGCTGTTTTGTACAATTTTACCAAAGGCATGCAAGTACTCTAAAAAGCTTATCTCTACAAAAACAGCCCCAGTTGAAAGGGTTTAAAAATATTTAATAACAAATAGTCAAAACACAAGACAATACTTTTTACTACACAGTGCTAGTCAAGAGTTCAGAGATCACAGAGAAATACTTAAAATAATTCAGTAGTGCAGTTCTGACATCACAGAAAAAAACTTAGTCTAATATTTCTAGTTTCTAGCTATTTCTAAGAGAAAACACAAGTCTAAGATAAACTTACATACAGAGCAAGACAGTGCTGGTGAGTTGGATCATCATTCTTCACACTTCCCTAGGTTCCCAGGCTAACAGAAACTACATTTACATTCTTCACCTCTGGGCAGAAACCAGAGCAATAAAGGACATTTATGCATCCAAATTCTGGCCATTAAATCTGGCCTTAAAACAATAGGCAGAATGCCTCACTCTAGACTTACTGGCTCCGAGTTTTTAACATCAAAGGATCACAACATGCTTTACTTGGTCAGTAGAGTGCACTGTTGTTACATTTTTTTCAGATCCACATGTAACACTATTTTTACCATTTAAGACAACAAGCCTGTGGTTTACATTAATATTTACAGATGACAGAATTATCTCCAAAATTCTATTGGCTAGGCTGGCAATCTTCATCTATCTTCACCCAATCTTCACATATTTCACCCACTGGAGAACTCAAACTACTTTTTCAAGTGACCATTGAGAAACGCTGCTTGAGCGAGTTAGGTCTATCTGTGTATACCTTACCCCATTCCCTGTCTTGAGAGCCCATCTGCATTGGCATTGCTAATCCCACTATGGTTCTGCATAGACATATCATATGCTTGCAACCCCAAGCTCCATCTTAGCAACTTGGCATTTTTCTGGCTGGTTCTGTTTAACCATGTTAGGGGGTTGTGATCTGTCATAACAGTGAATTTCCTTCCATACATATAAGGCTGCAGTTTCTGCAGTGCCCATACTATGGCTAGACATTCCTTTTCTACAGCTGCATAGCATTCCTCCCTGGGTTAGAGCCACTGACTTTGATAAACCACTGGGTGCTCTTCCCCCTCTGAAGAAATCTGGCTAAGTATAGTCCCCACCACATGGTTTGAAGCATCCACCTGCACAACAAATTTGTTACTATAATCTGGACTGGCTAACACAGGGGGGTCCTCCCAAAGCTTCTTTAAACCTCTGGATTGCCTGCTCACATGCTGGGGTCTACACTACTTTATCTGGCCTGTTCTTCCTTGTCAGGTCTGTGAGGGGAGCAGCTATGGTACTATAACTTGGGACAAACTTTCTGTAGTACCCTGCTGTCCCTAAAAATGCCCTCACCTGCTTTTTAGTAACAGGTGAGGTAATGCCTGAATGGCTTCCACTTTGGCAGGTTCTGGCCTTATCTTACCACTCTCCACTCTATGAACTAGGTGGGAGACCTCTGCCATACTCACCTGACATTTGCTCGGCTTAATGGTCAACCCTGCCCTCTGTAGTCTGCCCAACACCTCTCTGACATGCTGAAGGTGCTCTGGCCAGGAATGGCTGTAGATGGCAATATCATCTAGGTAAGCAAGGTTAAATCCTCCTGCTCCTGCTAGGATATGATCTACCTGCCTCTGGAAAGTTGCTGGGGCATTCTTCATCCCAAATGGCACCTTTGTGAACTCATACAAGCCAAAAGGAGTCACAAAGGCTGACTTCTCTCTAGCACAGGGAGTCAAGGGCACCTGCCAGTAACCCTTGGTAAGATCAGTGGTTGTAGGATACTTAGCCCCACCCAGCTGCTCTAGGGCCTCATCTGTCTTAGGCATGGGGTAAGCATCGGATTCTGTGTGACTATTTAATTTCCTGTAGCCCACACAGGACCTGGGCTGCCATCCTTCCTTGGCACCAGCACCACTGGGGATGCCCAGGGACTGTTGGATTCTTGAATCACCCCTAGTCCCAACATCTCCTGTATCTCCTCCTGCAGAGTCTGTTTCACTCTCTCAGGCACTCTATAAGGGGCCTGCCTAATAGGCCTTTGGGGTCCTGTATCCACCTGGTGCTGCCCCAGGTGGGTGCACCCTGGTTTCCCAGTGAACATGTCCCCAAATTCCTGCAACACTGCTCAGATTTCTCAAACCTGGGTAGAAGATAGCTGCTGGGACATTGCTACCCCTTCCACTGAGGTATCAGCCCGAGCCACACTGAGGAAATCAGTCCCTAGATCTCCCTCAGACTCCTCCTGCAATCCACTGCAAATGCTCAGCACAAGGGCCTCCCTATCATGGTAAGGTTTCATATGTTAACACGGTACAATTTGTGCCCCTGCCTTCTGCCTAGCAGTTCTACCATGTATTAAACATCACTTACCTTTCTTACCACCTTGTAGGGTCCCTCCCAAGCTGCTTGTAGCTTGTTGTGTCTGACAGGAATGAGAATCATTACCTGCAGCCCCACAGCATACTCTCTAGCTTGAACATTCCTGTCATACCACACCTTTTTCTGTTGTTGGGCTTCTGCCAAGTTCTCCTGGGCCAAGCCCATGAGTTCTCTGAGCCTTGTCCTGAGGTTTAGGACATTTGCCACAACAGACTCCTTGTGAGACTCGGGCTCACTTTCCCACTCATCTCTAATTAAATCTAGAGGTCCCCTCACCCTATGCCCATACAGCAACTCAAAGGGTTAAAAACCTGTAGATTCCTGGAGAACCTCTTTGTAAGCAAACAACAGATGGGGCAAATATTTGCCCCACTCCCTCTTAAACTGATCTGCCAATGCCTGTAGCATGGACTTGATGGTAGAGTTTACCCTCTCAACAAGACCATTAGTCTGGGGATGGTAGGGGGTAGTGTTCATGTACTTCACCCCACAGGACTTCCACAGACAAGCCAGCAGGTCTTACATGAAATTGGCTCTCTGTCAGTCAGTATTTCTTTTGGGAAACCTACCCTGCTGAAAATCTCTAACAAAGCATTTGCCAAATTCTCTGCCTCAATGGAGGACAAAGCCACTGCCTCAGGGTATCGTGTAGCATAATCCACTACCACTAGGATATACCATTTCCCTGTGGAACTTGGGGTACTCAGAGGACCCACAATATCCATGGCTACCCTCTGAAATGGTTCCTCAATCACAGGCAAAGGCATCAAAGGAGCTCTCACCTTGTCTCCTGCCTTGCCTACCTTTTGGCACTGCTCACAGGTCCTGCAGTACCCTATTACATCTCTGGAAATTACAGGCCAATAGAAGTTCTGCATAATATGCCTCTTTGTATGTTTTATGCCCATATGACCTGCAAAGGGAATATCATGGACTATGGCTAGAAGTGCCAGACGGTAGGCTCTAGGCACTATCAACTGCTGTACTCTCTCACCTTCTAGCCCTTCCTCAAGGGTCCACTGTCTGTACAGTAACCCTTTGCCCCAGTATACAGAGTACCCATTTCCTTGAGAATCAGGTGCCTCCCTAACTACCTGACTCAGGCCTTGCAGTGTAGAGTCTGAGAGCTGAGCCTGTCTCAACTCTCTCCTTGTAACCCTTCCCAGCTCCCCTTCCACAGGAAGTCTGGCATCCTCTGACAGTGGTGCCTCACTGTCAGCCTGGGTACTACTACTCACCTCTACCTTTGCAGTCACTCTGTCCAAGGGAACATCAGTACCCCCAAGCAGTTGTGGCTCACCTTCAGTCTCACTGCTTACAGGGTAGCTCCCTCCCTGACACAAACACCTCACCAGTCCTAGCTGCAAGTATGCAGTCTGTCTGGGTCTCCCCCAGGCTACCAGACCCACATGCTTGTCTCCTAGCCTGATTATGTTTAACTGCACAAACACATGGTACTGCCTCATCCAAATCCTTCCCTATCAGGACATCTGCAGGATGGTAGTTTGGTACCCTTGTTGTCTCAAGACAACTTACTATTGGCATTTTGTCTTTCCCACTTACTGGCTCCCTCACCTTTTGTTCCCCACCTTGCCTCCATGGACACCCGTATGCCACTGGTTGCATTCAAAACATTTAACCCTAGCTCCTGGACGTGTACCTGGACTAGTGGCTTCCTCTGCTACTGGCAGATTCTGTTGGGGCAGTCTGTGCTGCCCACTGTGAGTTCCTTTAGACCCATGAGCAGTACTGGAGGTCACTTTCCTGTGCATGGCTGCCCTGCTTGCCAGGTGTAGGTCTCCATTCTTCCCCATCTCATCTGAAGTAGCACATTGTCTATCAGCTAACCAGATCCTCATGTCCTCAGACAAAGTGCTAAGGGTTTGTTCCCTCACCAAAACGTCTGGCAGCCCTTCAAAAATGGTGACCTGACATCCACTCACCCACCTATGGAAATAAGTGCTCAGTTCAGCAACATATTCACACACACTTTCATCTGCCTTGTGTCTATGCTCACAAAACTTTTTCCTATACATTTCAGGTGTTAGCTTCAACAATTCTAAGAAGTGATTTTTAACAGCAGTATAATCAAAACATGCAACGTCAGACATTTTTGACAAGACAGTTACAGGTTTACCATGGAGTAAGGGTGTCAGGAACCGTACCCAGAGCCTTTGGTCAACACCATGCTGTTTGCATACCCTCTCAAACATATGAATGAAATTATCAAAATGATCCCGATCTTTAAACTGCAAAGAAATTTACTGACTTTTTGTGCTTCTGAGGTCCAGTTATTCCCTTCCCCATTACCTCCATGACTCTGGCGAAGACTCAGCATTTCCCTCTTATGCTTCCTCTGCTGCTCCTTTTCCTCTGCTTCCAGGCATAGCAGTTTCTCATTCTCCTAAGCCTGTAGACTCCTCAGTCTCTCAGTTGCTTCTATCTCTAAATGCCTGGCCTCCAACTCAAGTCTCTTTAGCTCCAGATGGATTTTTAAGTCCTCTGCAGAAAGGTTAAGTTGTCCATTCTCTGGGGGTATTATATCTCCACTGTCAGTCTGATTGTCCTCATGGTTGCTGTTTTCTTATGCAGTTGTAACCAAGGCTGCAATCAGGTCTGCCTTAGTCAGGTTTCCATGTACCAATCCCCTAGCCTGGCACATCTCCACCAGCTGGCTCCTTGTCAGCTTTCCATACTCCTCTGCTGACATGCTGCCTGCTCACCCTGACTAACCAAGCTAACAAAAGAAATAAAACAATTGTGATCTGAACTCTGAGTATTTACTGCATGACTGAATTAGAGTACAAAACACCTTCAGAGCTCATTGTACGCAAGCTACAGGAATTCACTCTACCCACACCACTACAAGCCACTTAGTATTTGCCAACCAATTAATATGTGGTATGGATATCCCCACCACTGCCAAACAATTAATATGTGATGCCCATGTCCTGGCCCAGCAATCAGGGAGCCTCAATCCTCACCATTAACACCAGTTGGGGGCATCTCATATAGGAGGAAAGGATAACAAATACACACAGTAAAGTGCAATTTCCCTTAAGAGCACACAGAGATCACAGTCTGGGGCTGGTCGTTCCCTTGCTCTCCAGGTCCCCAATAAGACTCCCCAATGGCACAGCTATACGGTCCAAATCTCAACCTAGTGGACAAGCTAAAACCTCCAGCACCCTCTCTGTCCAACCAGTGCTTCATGTCCCTGCCCAAGTAGCTGACACACACACACACACACACACACACACACACACACACACACACACACACACACACACACACACACACACACACACACACACACACACTTTGAGAAGAGTTTATACAACCAAACAGACACTCCTGGGGAAGGCTGGCACAGGTTCTCCAGCTGTGCCCCTTTTTCCCAGACTATACGGTAGTACCAGCTGCCACCACCCACTAATATTTATCAGCTACTCAAAGGCCCTTAAAAGGATTTCCAATTATTACTGTGCAATATTATTATCCAATTGGTAGTATAGCCCAGAGCTAAAGCTATTAAAGTGGCTTTGTACAATTTTACCAAAGGCATGCAAGTACTCTAAAGAGCTTAATTTATCTCTAGAAAAACAGCCACAGTTGAAAGGGTTTAAAAATATTTAATAACAAATACTCAAAACACAAGGCAATACTTTTTCCTACACAGTGCTAGTCAAGAGTTCAGAGATCACAGATAAATACTTAAAATAATTCAGTAGTACAGTTTTGACATCACAGAAAAAACACTTGGTCTAATCTTTCTAGTTTCTAGCTATTTCTAAGAGAAAACACAAGTCAAAGATAAACTTACATATAGAGCAAGATAGTCCTGGTGAGTTGGATGGTCAAGACAAAAATGGTTAATGCTCTCTGATTCTTTCTGTTTTTAAAATCACATTCCTGGTTCACATTACATCATTCTTCACACTTCCCTGGGTTCCCAGGCTAACAGAAACTACATTTACATTCTTCACCTCTGGGCAGAAGCCAGAATAATAAAGGACATTTATGCATGCAAATTCTGGCCATTAACTCTGGCCTTAAAACAATAGGCAGGCTGCCTCACTCTAGACTTACTGGCTCCGAGTTTTTAACATCAAAGGGTCAGAACATGCTTTACTTGGTCAGTAGAGTGCACTGTTGTTACATTTTTTTCATTTCCAATGTAACACTATTTTTACCAGTTAAGACAACAAGCCTGTGGTTTACATTAATATTTACAGATGACAGAATTATCTCCAAAATTCTATCTGGCTGTGCTGGCAGACTTCATCTGTCTTCACCCTATCTTCACACTCACACATGGCATAATCGACAGTGTGACAACATACTATGTGTGTGGATACAACCAAGATTGTACAATTACTGAGGTATTTCCCTGTGTGCCATGACAGCTTCTGCTATATGATCATACACTCTACACTCCAGTCCACTGTGGTGTGTTCTTTAAGGCCAACCACACAATAATATGTCTTAAGAGCAGTGCCACACAAATAGCAGTGTGCTATAACAACCACTATATAGGGACAGTCTGACAACACCAGTGTGCTACACTGACAAAAGACAATGCCACCCTGATGTATTGTATGTCCCCTGTAGGCGTAAGTCAGTAGGGTATCACTGACATGTCATTACCACAGGTCTACGAGCAGCTTACTGCTGAAAGTCTTATTCTCCATACCTCTGTCCTCGCATCTCAATCCTGTTATACACAAAAACAATTGCATACCTGTTAGAGTGCAGTACTCTTCTGTTGAACTGTGTGTCTAGTAAAGTTTCACAAAGGTATGCTCTCTGTGAGTAAGGTCTTATACAGAATGGCTCCCCATAGCCAGCTGCATGTCTTTTAAACATGCTTCCCATCAGCAGGTGATTACCTCTAAACCAATCTATGCTAATTGCAGCCAAAACAGTTGAATTGCACTAACATTAGCCAATGGCATGCAACCACTGTGCAATATATAAGGCCTTCATGTAGACCTGGGCCCATTTCTTAGCTGTGGAGATGGACACTATTGGGGTGAGGAGACTACACCATCACAGAGGGTAGGTCTGTAGCAGAAACCTTTACATAGAGCTGTGTGTATGACAGGCTGCAGCTGCTGCTGCAGGTAGTAGACATAGGCAGAGAGTGTGAACACTTTGGAGGACAGCAAGCTGTAGGTATCTGTGTCAGCTGTGTCAGCCTTGGTGTAGTGGCAGTGCCAGGGTGAGGGTATCCTTTACACTCCAATTAAAGCATGTGTTTAAGGTGCAGATGTTAGGCAACTGTGTCAATGACAGAGTACTAGGCAACATATAGTACTGCTATGCAATTATGTGAAGTGTGTCCCTACCTGCAGGCCCGAGACTTCATGCATTGCAAAGTGGTTATTTAATTTGCAATGTTTTGTGTGGATAAGGAGTGTGTTAGTGATCCATTAATTGCTGTCTTCACAATAATGTAATTGAAATGCAGCACAATACTGCATTTGACCCCAGGATTGTGTGTGGAAAAATGTACTGTATGCAAGTCATTTAACAGAGTGAGCAACTGAGTCACTGCTATAGCAGGTATACTTGCTAGATATATGCGTACACATACAGACTGTGACATACATTTACTATATCCATCAGTATGTGCATGGCTTTATATGGATGTATTTCTGCACTAGAGTTCCAGTTGAATATGTATTTTGCCATTAATGCCTTAGCAGGTGACTTTCTATATGTTGCTGATACAAAGGCACATTTACCTCCTATCGCAGGCCTCAGTTACATCCATTATCATGTGTTTGGCTGTCTACTGGTATACTATTGCACCAAAATCCAAGGTACACTCTCATTTTTTCCATTTCTGTTTATTCCAGTTTGCGGATTGTGGCGTGCAGCTCCAATGAAACACACTTAATGACTGTAATTGGCAATTATTATGTTCTGTTTAAACTAGCTGTTTTAAGTAAGATTTGTGTGGCTTGGTGGCTTAATGCAGTGTGCTGCAGGTGTGATGGGCTCATATTCAAAACATGGCAGAGGTGTTTATTTTGTACATGTGACTTACAATGTTAGAAAAATAGTCATTATAGCTCTATTTAGCTGAGCTTAGTGAAGCAGGGGGAAAACATATTGAAAGGCAGGTAGGTATGTACAGTAAAGGTGTAGGAAAGAAGCATAGCTATCCATTTCTTGTACAGAAAAAACTGTGCACTTTGACAGAATATGCACATGGATTGGAACTGTCACCCACAGAGAGGGGGTAAGGGCAACATAACTGCATTGTCAAGCCAATTGGACCGAATTATGTGTGTCTAGTGGACACGTGTGAAATGGAAAGCTAAGTATTGGAAGATTTTTTTTTGGGACAGGTGCCTATTTTTTTTCTAAAAGGTGAGAGTGGAATGCCAGAGATTGGACATAGGTACATGTGGGGGAGATAAGTTGGGTAGGCGAGGATGCATTTGCAAATAGACAAGACAGCAGATAGGGACAGTGTGTAACACATGAGGGGGTGAGCACCTTTGACAGGGAGGGTGTTGTGGAATCCAAGTCCCATGTCCCTCCAAACAGCAGCGGCATGACTCACATCCCCACCCATGGGACTGTTGACACTGTTCCTTCACTGCCCTGAGGGTGGCTGTGCTGGAGGCTGGGTACCAGGGCATGGCTGTCCCACCAGGGTGTCCTGCATGTCCTCAATCTGGCAGAGGCATTGGTCATAGCCACGGTGGACTATCCTGTCCACTAGGACCAGCAGCTCATCCTGGGTGACTACTCTCCCTCTACCACCACTCCCAGAGGGGGACTGGGCCCCATCACCTGGAGCAGTACTACCTAACAGCAGGTAGTGCAGGGACAGCAGAGGAAGCACCACTGGCCTGAGTCTCATTCATGCTGGGTCCCAGTGCCACGGCAGGCTGAGGCAAGGTAGGGGGATCAGCTACAAGCAGCCTGCCTTAGTGTGCTCTGGTACATGAGGTAAAGCAATAAGTTAACAACCAAACCATTATTAGTATTAACAGAATGAACATCATATTTATTAATCCAAATGCATATTAATGTCTATTATGTGCAACGCATTATGTAACATAACAGTCAGTATGGTAACAGCATCCCAGTGTGAAGTAAACCATTTGCCAACAAAATATGCAAATATTGAATTATAATAAAACATAATAATCAATCAGATTTTCCAAAGTATAGATAGTTTAACAAAATATGTTAATATTAAATCATAATAATACATTGCAATAATGAATAAATTAAGATAAGGGGTGGGGAGAGAGAGAAAAAAACATTCTATTAGTGACATTGCAGATGATATCCCTGACAGCACTGGTCATACAGACGTCTACAGGTGTGCACTTACAGTTGTGATTACAGTGACTACAATTCTCCTATAGCTGCTGTAGCATGTACACACATCTCAAGCTGATAGCATGGGACAATAAGGGCCAAGCACTAACAAATGCAGGTACAGGACTACTCAGAATGGTTTCACATAATGTGGACTTATATGACTACCAGGGTGTTCTGTAAATGGATTTGGTAATACATTGTATTCCAGGTAATAATTTATCTGGTAAACATGTGACAGAAGTATTAGTCAGTTTTAATTATGTTATGACAAATTGTGACACTTGAGAGGCATGTTTGTGTACAGTAATTAAACTAGACAGCTGGTATGGCTTAGTTGACAGGCATGGGAATAGAACCCACTAGCTGTGACTGCAGGGGGACATCTGAAAATAATTTAATAATTGACTGCAGCAGTATAGTACATACATGCAAGAAATATAGCCATACTGGGATTACACAGTTTTATTTCTGAATCAACAATTCTGATGAACATATTCTTGCTATTGAGTGTAACATTCTATGAGATCTAAACACAATATCTGCACATAATATGGGCTAACTCACCCATAACATTTTTGTGTTCTTGGGGAGAGAGAAATTGTGAGCATTACATGACTCATATTGAAAATGTAGTGCTACATAGCACTGGATTCGAACCCAGGACTGTGTGTGGCAAAATGTACAGTATACAAGAAATGTAACAGACTGAGCTACTGAGACACTACTGACTACAGGGGGGCGGATACTTGCCTAGACATCACTTGGAAACATACTATGAATTGTGCAAAACAAGTTACAAGACTTTCCTCTAGCATTCTAGTACTGTTACAGTGTTATACTAGACTGTAGTGACAATAGAACACACTTGTATGACATACAACCATATTGCATATATTACTACAGTTTTATTCCACTTTCAACAATACTGGTGAACACATATTATTGTTATTAGTTTGAAATATCTGTGAAGTCCACATACATTTCCATGGAGTGGGCTACCTCACACATATGCCTTTATTACTTGAAGTCTGTGGAAGACAGAGCATTATGTGACCGGCATTGGCCTAGAGACAGCCTTGAGCAGTACTGTGAGTTAAACAATACAGTTTGTAGCCATTAGATTTTCATTCTACAGCTATTACAGTGTTATATTTGACTACAGCAACCTTACCTTACAGACTCACTGCATACAGCTCTACTGCAATGGTTATGACAAGACAATTCTGATGTACACAATTTTCCTTGCTGTTATTGGTATTGTTTCTTGTTTTAATTGAACTACAGTTGTTATTATTCATTAATTGCACTACAGCTCTAATTCTACATTTATTGCACTACAGCTCTAATTCCACATTTATTGCACTACAGACTTTTTGTATATACTTTATTGCAGTTAATGCTTTACTCATTCTTGCTCTTTGCACTGCAGTTGGCATAATACATCCATACACACCATGCTCATGGCACACCCTAGCCAGGTGCCCGACATGAGACTCAACATTGCAAGCCCTCTTAGCTGCAGATGTTGGGAAGAGAAGCACACCATTATGCATACCAGTTTTGCAGCCATTCAGACTACATATTGGTAAAACAGAGGAAAAATTACTTACATATTTGTTGGGCATCCCCTGCCCTCGCTTCTTGGACCCAGGTGTCCAAGGTTCCCCTCTTTTGCCTTTTCAGGTCGTCATGGTGGTGACAACACTGCTCACCTGTGTGGAGAGTACCAGTGACACTGGTGACTTCTCTGGCCAGTCGGTCCCAGGCCTCTGCCTTACACTCTGAGCCCTGGAAACCACCCTGCAGCAGCCTATAATCATGGTTTTTGACAAGGCCAAAAGCTGACACATTCTCCACCACCACCAGTCATATCAACAGATGATTGAACTCCAATGGAGTCTGCAGTGTTCCCACCTAGTGCACTTAATATAGGCTGTTTTCCCACCTTTACATGTCATTGAGAAACATAACAAAAAAAAAAAGTGCCGTGTTGCTTAGCAGCTAGCAAACCAGCCAAGCAGAGCTGAGGGGCACACAAACATGCACAATCATGGTTTTAGTGAAGCTGAGCCCCATTACCATGTTTATTCAGTGCTTAGCAGGTTTAAGCTCAGTTGCGCAGAGTGCAGCGAAGCCATATTTTAAAATTGTGTCCATAATGTGTGCAACAAAAATACAGACATGTTCTGACTTCCATGTATTCGAACCCTGGACCTACTACTGAATGCAGCAGCAGTAACTCTACTAATTTAGCTA
Source organism: Protopterus annectens (assembly GCF_019279795.1). Lineage (NCBI taxonomy): Eukaryota > Metazoa > Chordata > Ceratodontiformes > Protopteridae > Protopterus > Protopterus annectens. The sequence goes on from NC_056731.1 coordinate 1,100,841,678, forward strand.
TGTGGATATTAAGAAATCCAGTATACCTTTACATATACCATTGAGCTACCTGTTAGCAGTGATGAGCACCATGCTGCACCATGCAAACATGCTTAAACACACCAAAAATTAAATAATTAATTACATCCGGTTTCTATTTTTAGATGTCTGACAGGTGCTGGCTATGTATGTATGAACACCGCTCGGCTTAGATGTGCTCCACTCCATGCCATGCAATTGCCAAATAAAAAAGAATAAATAAAACACATAAAATGTTACATCCGGTTTCTATTTTTAGATATCTGGCAGGTGTCAGCTGTCTACATTTCATACCACACTGCTCAAACATGCATTTTAAAAAAAAACAGACATCAATTCAATATCCATGTTCCTCAGCTCTCCCTCAGCAGTGCACCATCATTAATATGCATGGCACGCTGCTGAGGGGGGACCGTGGCTATGTCCATGGATACATTCCATGTAGGCTCTACACATTGCCCACACAGAGTTTATTAAATCCTGGGGTTAATGTATTATAATAAATTTAAAATACACTTTATCAATTTCTAGACCATGTTTATGCATAACATGTTTAGCTAAACCATTATTGAATTCCTTTATTTCTACAGCCCTTAAATGGTCGTACATTCTTTTATTAAACTCCCTAGTTGTCCTACCAATATAAAACACAGGACAAAGTCCACATAGGGCAACATAAACTAAAAATGTAGACTTACAATTATATTCATGTAACAATCTAATATTATAATTTCTAGCTTCTATTCTAACTTCTTTTCCTTCAAGATTATATTGACAGAATCTACAACTGTTCCTTTATATTGTTTCTATAAAAATACGCTTTTAGATTATTTCCCCTTTTGGGAACAAAAAATGGTCTACCTTTATAATGCCTTTTAAGTCAGTGAAATTTGTAAGGAACTTCCGATTATTTCTCACTATCTGTTTAATATTAGCTTCATCTACTGAATTTTGCAAAACACATGCTTATTTATTTATTTATTTATTTATTTATTTATTTATTCCAGTTTGGTGACCGGGCAGGTCCACTGGACTCGAGAGTCCATTTTCTTTTTCTTTTTCGCATTCCTAAGTTACTTATCAGATAACAAGTTAAAAAATAATGTTTACATTGCTAAGCTGTGAAGGTTCGCATAACAAGTACATAACATATAGAATTTTTTACATTCCTAAGTTACTTATCAAGTTGAAATAACAAAAAAACGATTCTTTTACATTGCATACAGTATATAGTTGTGAAAAAAATTTATAGCAGGAAGGGTGGTAGCTAGAGAAGGAATCCAATACTAAGTAGTTAAGATTATAAGTAGTTATAAAGGAGAGGAAGAGAGACATACGAGTGAGCGGCTGGGAGGAGATTGGTTATAACTTATAGTCAGAATATAAGAGAGAGGTTTGAAGGGAAAGGAGGTTAGCCAGGAGAGAAGGAAAGGGGGAGGTTGGGAGGTATGGTGTGAGGAGTGTAGTTACATTTTCTGTGAAGAAGCAGGTAGGAGTGTAATAGTCTTTTAAAGGTGTTTAGGTTGTCACAAGTTCTCAGAGTGGAGGGCAGGGCATTCCATTTTTTAGCTAGGGTGAAGGAGAGTAGAAGCTGACCAGCAGGACGCTTTGGTTTGTAAATGGAGATGAGGTTTTGGTGAGTGGATCTAAGGGGTCTTGGAGGGCTGTAAGGTTGGACGATATTAGATAAGGCAGGGCAGCTGGTGGGTTGATATAGTAATTTGTGGGCTGAGACTAATTGGAGGAAGTCTAGTTGATTAGGGAGTTCTAGCCAGTTTATAGTTAGTAGGGAGGAGCAGTGGTGGGAGGAGGCTTTTGCCTTAGTGGCAAATCTGGAGATTTTGTTGTAGCATACTTCTAGTCTGGATGTAAGGGTGGAGGATAGATTAGTGAGTAGAGGGGCACCATAAAGAAGGGATGGGAGAAGGTAAGTTGTGGCTAGGGTCAGTCTAGTAGAGGGAGAGAGGAAGTGATTATTTCTGTAGAGTAGGCCGAGTTTTATGTGGGTTTTCTTGATGTTGAGCTGGATATGGGTATTGAATTTTAGGTTTTCGTCAATGGTGACTCCCAAGAGTTTGGTGGAGGGAACAATATCAATGACAGAGTTGTTGAGGCTAGTAATTTTGAATGTGTTTTTGTCAATGTGGGTGGATTTTGAGGGGGAAAATAGGAGGATTTTAGTTTTGTTGGCGTTTAGTGAGAGGTGGTTTTGGTGCATCCATTTTTCAGTGGTTGAGAAGGCAGATTGAGTTAGAGTCTTGAGTTCAGTTTGGCTGGAGTCATAGCAGATGAGAGTGGAGTCATCTGCATATTGGACAATTTTGGTGAAGGGAATGGCTTAGTGGAAATCATTAATAAAGATGTTGAATAGCAGAGGGCCAAGAATGGAACCTTGGGGAACTCCTGTGGGTGTTGGAAGGAATGTGGAAGAGGATTTGCCCCATTTCACAGCTTGGGACCTGTTAGAAAGATAAGTGGAGAACCAGGAAAGAGTTTTAGGTGAGATGTTAAGGTTAGATAGATGGTTAAGTAGATGGGTGTGTGAGATGGTATCAAAGGCTTTAGAAAGGTCTAATAGAACAGATGAAACTATGTTACCAGAATCTCGGGCCGAATTGATAGAGTGTAAAAAGGAGAGAAGGGCTGTGTTAGTATTGTGTCCTGGGTGGAAGTCATGTTGGGTAGGAGAGAGCAGTTGATGTTCAGTTAGGAATGGCAAGAGCTGTATGTGAATGCATTTTACGAGAAGATGATACATGCTGATGTATAATCCTTTGTATTTTTATTTAAATCCGAACTTTTTGTATTTGAACACTCATGATTTAACTTCCTTTTATTTTTTACTTCATTCTTAATTTCACTCATTAAATCATCTGGGTAGCCTTTTCACAAAATCTTTTCTCCATCATTTCACATTCTACATTAAAAAAATGAGTATCATTTGTCAGCTCACTTAGTCTTAAAATTGCCCTTTCGCTATATTTCTTTTAAGGTCTTTATTATGCACAAATGCATGGCACTACTGGAAAGAACAGCACAATAAGAATTAAAAATAAACCAGCCTTTAATGCGATAATTAATGCTCTATATACAATCCACAATATGTTTTAATCTACATTGAACAGACTTCTTCAGATAGCATACATGAAAACTGTGATTGGTTAACTAGATGAAAACTGTGATTGGTTATACAATGTTTGTTAATTAGATGAAAACTGTGATTGGTTTAATGCCTTTTGCAAGGGGTATAAAATGCGTGGATTTATGATGCCGGTGGTATCTGAAGAAGTCTATTCAATGTAGAGCATTAATTATCAGATTAAAGGTTAGTTTATTTTAAATTTGTATTGTGCTGTTCTTTCCAGTAGTGCCATGCATTTGTGTCTGTTACTGGTTTTGTTGGTGCTATATTTGCCCCTTTATTATGCACTTACATATAAAGTAGCACTATCACCTATGCAACCAGAGGCAACCAGAGTTTGATTAGTGGTCCTAGACAGTCTCAAATCCTGACCCTGTACTTGGTCTCCTGCAGACTGTTACATGGCAATCTATGCCTATCCTACAAAGCATCCTCAGATCCTGCACTGATGGATTTATCGCATATCCACAAAATAAATAGCATCAGAAATACCCATTCTAAGAACTTAAACCTTGTCTGTGACATAAACAGGACATGTTGGAGGGATGGGTATGTATCTCACATTTTACTGCTTCTCTAGAAAAGGCTTCCCATCCATGTGACACAGATCTCATCCTTAACCCAATTCAAATGTAACTTGGACCAAAGGATGTGAAATCCCAAATTTACCCCTGGTTTAGCACCTATCTCCCTAATGGGGACATGTTACAGATAGGGCATGTCTGCAAAATAACTTGACTAAATTGGCCATTTGGGTACAGGAGAATAATATGCTGATAAATACATCAAAAACTAAGCATATGAGATTTGAGATACATAAATTGAAAGTTGAATATTTAATACAGTACACAGTGATTGAAATTATAGATTCATTTAAAGACTTGTGCATATGGATAGATCCAGCTTTGAGTTTTTCTAAACATATCAACCAATTAGTTAAAGATAATTATAGGTTGTATAAAAAGATTTATAAAGTCTAGGAAATTAGAAAAAGTGAAGTAATTGTTTCTTAGATTAGCCCCAAACTTGAGTGTGGAATAACAATATGGAAACCTTATAAGAAAACAAGCATGAAAACAACTGGAAAGATTATAGTGGAAATATACCAAGATAATCCATATATATGAAAATGTAAGTTATTATGAAAGACTAAAATATCTGAATTTGTACAGTCTCTCATATGGATATTTAAGAGAAGATCTTATTCAGATGTATAGGGCATTTAGAGACAATTACCTCTGGGAATGTTTGGGGTTATCAAAATGTAGCACAAGATCTTCAGACAACCCATGCAGAAGATTCTACAGGAATGAAAAATGTACTAATTTCTCTGAGAGAGAAGCTGATGCATGGAATAGACAACCAAATTACATTAAATCAAGAACTAGTTTATATATTTTTAAGAACAGCCTGGACACATTATGGGAATAACTGTTTTGGTATACTGGCAGCCAGGAAGGCCATTAATGCCCATGCTTGAAATATTTGTATGCATGTATCTATGTATGCAACACTTAATGTGTAAAAGTCTGTTTCATAACCATGAATTTCCTTTAAGTATTGACACATGGCAGCAATATGTTAAATTTGTAAGCACAGCTAGGCTTAAAATGGCTCTTGATCTGATAGCCTAGTAACCACTTATGACCCAACAAGAAGGAGAGGGTCTGTAAAGAATTTTATATCCATAAGAAAATTTTATTAACCAAATTCAGAGTGCTAGCTGGAAAAAAACTTATGTATGTCAGGAATTAACCCATCCAATCATGTGCTTTACCTTTTCTGATTTTATGAATATGTTCCTTAATTTCATGTAATGAAATTGATTATTTTATTGCTTCAACTTTTTGTTTATTTTGAATAATATTGATGTAATGTGCAACCATACCTGTAATGAAATATTATCATCTATTGAGGCATCAATTGGTTTAGTTTAACATAAACCTCTTTACAAGTCAGCAACATTTCTTCTACATTCAAAATTTTCTGTTTTTATGATTGGATTATAAATGTTATCAATTTGGTTTCCCTTATATACCAGTTACTCCTACTAGCCAATCTGTGTAGCCCTGTTGGTGACATTACACAGGAATGTAAGCTAAACCTTTTCAAAGTAATTTTGGTTTTGTGGTTTAGTATACATCAATACTATTTGGTTAAAATCTCTATAGTATCAATACTTTTCTTGATCCTTTTCTGCTGAATTAATTTGCCTTTTTTATATATCTTCTTCTATTTTTAATATTTTATTGTATCCTTGTTTTAAATTTCTTATACCATCTACTTATCTTTTCATTAAGATATATATATTAAAGAATTATCACAGAATAATTTCATTAACCTCATTATTGCTGAACATCTAATATTCTTCTATTTCCTTGATTAAATATTTTAATATAATCTACTTTAGTGATGTGTGATGACATTCTATATGCTAGTTCAAAGTCTCTTGCATCCATTGTTATCTTTATGTTGCATTATGATTAAATGGGGATAAGAACTTTTATTAATGTCTTCAGTTTTACTGACTGAAGCCATTTTGTAGAGGGATAAAGCATTAACTATGGTTCAGACAACCTGAGTTCAGTTAGTGGCTCAGGAATCTGAGGCACTGACAGGGAGGGATTGGCATGACAATCTCAAGGGAGGAAAGGTGTTCATTTAGGCATTCCCTGAAGTGAAGCATGGTCCATAGAGGGAAGTAGCTCTCAGGTATAATAGGTGACCACAGGGGGTTATACCAAGGGGTAGGACATACATGCAAACATTTCCAAGTGGAAGCAGTCAGTGGCATGGCCCCCAGGATGCACTTTGGATCTACCATCCTCTCTTATTGTTTATTTATTTATTAACATTTGATTACCAGGAAAGTGTAAATGGGTAAGAGCCCACTTTCATAGGAGGCCAGGGAGAAAAATTCAAAGTCTTTCAAAAAATTTTAAGAACAATAATTTTGCAGTCTTCAAAAATAATACAAAAACATCTACAGTTTAAATAATTATACCAGATTAGACAAAATATGAAAACACAGATTAAGACTAGATGCAAATTAATATTTAGAGAAATTATAGCCAGTTTATAGAAAAATTAAAGATAAGTTAGTATAATACAAATAGGAATAGCAATATGAAGTGAGAGGAAAGTAGGCGTATGGTATGTTCAAATAGAAAGCCAGGGTAGAGAAATTGGTAGAAGTAAGGAAGTGAGTGAAGAAGAGAAAGTAAAGAAGTATAAGATATAAATATGTACTTGTTCACATTTAGAGACATCATGTATCCTGGTGTTGAGTCAGATTATAGCTAGGAAGTCTTCTAGAATGATTTTGAAGGGTGAGATGGATGGTATTGACCTGATGGATACAGATAAGGAGTTCCAGGTCTTAGCAACTTTATACAAGTACAGAAAATGCCCAGCAGATTGGATAGGTTTACAGACAGATAGACAGGTGTTTTGGGGCAATGGATCATAATGACTGACTGGGAACATAGCTGTACAGAATGATATTTAGTGCTGGACGAGCAGATGGATGCTGGATAATTCTACAGGTGGTAAGAAGCTGTGTATATATTGGTTGATGGGGTTGTTCTAAGGTTTTAGTGCTATACATTGGTGGGTTCTAAAAAGGGTATTTGATGAAAATTTAGCAACTTTGTTATAGCATTGCTCAAGTTTTGATTTTTGTGTTTGACAAAACATTCTGTGTACAATACCTTTTTCAAAGTGATGTATATTAGTCATATCACCCTTTCTAGGCAACAAAAAGACTGAATTATCATGACCACAAAAAATAAAAAAAAAATGATTTCCAATTTATATAGAAATTCATTCAAGAATGGATACTGCCATTCCTAGTTTAGTTACAAATCTAGTCAAATTTTCAAAGCTAATCAAAACTTAAATAATTTTACTTTGGGACAGCTACTGTGACTTATTGTTTAGCTAGACATTCCTTTATCCTGTTGCAATAAATCTCATTGATGATTATTTATTTTAAGAAATCAAATATCCATATTTTCAAGTATTTGAGCTTATCCAAAAGTAATATAACATGAAATAAATCATAACCTTCTTACTAATAGTATTCTCTTGTATCCATACACATCATCTCATACATCTTATTACATATTTCTACTCTTTAAGCTCTAAGTATTCTTTCTATATATTTTATGCATCACTAACAATATGGCATCAAAGCAAGCATCTCTATGCATTGTAAGCACAATTATTTTCATTGTTGCTGCCCATTTATTGCTTATAAAAATAACCATCTTCATCATTGTCAACAATTGTTTAATGGGTTATAATATTGTTGTAAAAATCATTCATATTGTATATTTCCGTGGTAATGATAACTTGATAATTTTGTCACTACTGGTAATATACAAGAGAACTTTTCCTTTGCTTAAAGCAAAAGGTAAGTAAGAATCAACTTACGCAAAACAGAAATGAAGCAAGAAAAGAAAAAAAAAATATTGAAACTATAAAGTGTCCTATTTATAAATATTTATAAATTCCATTTATTGTTTATATTTTGACATTACTATTTAAAATCTCTAAACTTGGAATCTCAAGAAATATGTGTTTTGTTTTCCTCCTTGCAATTTGCTGTTTCAGTAATTTTCATAGACAACGCATAATTAAACAATCATCATAATGTACTAGACTATCATTTCATTCCATGTAGTGTAAATATGCATCATCATCACTATGTTGTCCTTGTAGCTTTGGTTAAATTGTTTTAGGTAACACTTTGTAAAACAGCACTTAACTCTTCCATACTACCTTGTGATCCCCTTAAAAAGTTGACGGAGACTTATGAAAGCCTTAGACACCTGATATAATATAACAGACAGAATCACACTATTCATATAATTTATATTTCATTTAAAGTTTTTCAGACACTTAACAGCCTATGTAGTTCCATTTTGATGTTCAATATAAGCTGTCTATAACCTCAGTCTGGCCACAACTTATATTTGTAGTTAACCCAAAGGTAAATGTGTACTCATCAGGTAAATTCACAGCTTCCAGTACTCTACAGGTAAGCTGGCACTTCACAGGTAAAGCCATAGCTTCTGATTATGGTATCACCAGTAGTCTCTACTCCTGGCTTGCAAATCCTTCTTCATAAGAGACCAATGTCTGTGCCTGCACAGACTATGAACCTTCTTTTTTAATAGCATCTCAGCAGGAAATTCACATTCACAGAGAAGGTTTCATTACCATATCATCTAGAATTCAAACAACACGGTTGATTAATATAAGCTTTCCTACTACCAGAAATTGCAGTATATAAGTTCCTTACACAAGAGAAACAGTCACTGTGCCATAATATATTTAAAAGAAATGAAGCCTCACTGGAGGCTTAGATGTGATTAGTGGCTTGGGTGCATGATGGCACAGCTAAGAGGATGAGGTGCCCATTCTGGGAGAGGGGGTGGGGCCAGGCTAGATTTAGCTGCCTTTCTCAACCTGGTCACTGTCATATGACAGGTATGGAGTCACTAGCATGGTAGCCAATGCACAAACTAATGTGAATGGGATGTGGATGACTGAAATGCATGAATGATTGCATGTGAACTCACAGAGAGACATAGGCAGTTGCTATGGGGATGCAGGTGACCATGTTACCCTCAAAGGAAGGGATTAGGACCTTACATACAAATAGCTGTCACTTACGGGATGTTACTAGCAAGACCACCAAACTCCCCTATGTTGGCCTGAATGATGGCTACTCTAGGTGACTCTCACCTTATGGGATCAAAAGGGATTCTGACACCCTTATTGAATGGATACGCCTGAGTCCAACATGTGGTAGCTTGATGGTCAGTAGAGAGATGGAGAAAAAAACTTCAAAAATATTTAACAAAAATTCATAAGACATATGATCACAGATCAGAAAGTCACACAATGAAGAAGTACATGTTATTCATACATGTCAGCATTCTTAAAGCAATTAGCCTTAGCTATCAGTTGTCACATAGGATCAGTTCCTCTATCCAGAGAAAGTCAAAGGCATCTGCATATCTCTCTCTTTACACACATATATATATATATATATATATATAGAGAGAGAGAGAGAGAGAAAGACAATATAACCTAGTACCAAGGAAATGCAGTTTTCCAGTACCAAGAAAATTTAGTTGTCCAGTCTCAAGGGTAGTACACACTTTCGTTAAGGAAGAACAAATCACCAAAAAGGGAAAACTAGCTGTACAGGAACAACTACTCTAGATATTGGCATAAGAATTACTAAAACAAACCATTGTCACAACATCTTATGTAAGATCCATGTCAACGATCACTTTGCATTCTTATTAAAAATTAGAAAAAAAGGATTCAAGCTAGAATTGTTTGTTTAAACCATGGTTAATTAAGTTAAAAGAAGCGATGAGTGCTTTCACCCTTGTCAGAGCTTCGTCATATCTAAGTTATACATAGCAGTAGCAAGTAATATATACTTTTCTATTTTCCAAATAAATGGACATGTAAATTACAATGAAGGCTTTATTTTAGGATCACTTAACCAGATGACATTCAATGACAGTGACTGGAGCAATGGCACATTCACAGCTTGCATCTTTATTGTGATTGATGCTAACTCCTTATCTAAGTACAAAATCACTGTATACCTAGGTGTTGATCAGTGTGCTAGATATAACGTAAATAACAATGTGTGTGTGTGTGTGTGTGTGTGTGTGTGTGTGTGTGTGTGTGTGTGTGTGTGTGTGTGTGTGTGTGTGTGTGTGTGTGTGTGTGTGTGTATGTGTGTTTATATACAGTATTTATATATATTGTACTCAATTTCTTCAAAACACACATTTTCGATGTTCCAACCATTGACCATTAGCGTGCACAGGAAAACAACCTCAATTTATGCAAAATCTAATTAAAAAAAATAAACAAAAAACACCCTATTACCTATATATATATACTAACTCTGAAATCACACAATCCCTGTTGAAAGAACATATTTCCCATTCCTTTGGATTGTCCATTTTCACGTATCTGTCGACCATCTGCATTGTCAACTAAAGTGTGTCAATAATACAAAGGTCAAGTTAAGCTTTAATACATATAGGTAGAGTTAAATATTGATAAATATAAATATATGTATTGATAGACATAAAGCTATAGATATGGATAAATGCAATTTTCCTTATAAGACATTGATCCATATATTCTGTATTCCAAGTTTTCTAAAAATAAATAAGAGTTTAACTAGATGGTGAAATCGCTTTCATTACCTCACCTAAAAAAATGTGGGATAAAAACAAAAAAAAGGAATAAGGCTTGCAACTGTTGTGTTCTTTCTTGTGTCAAAATTCATATTCACCAGATGAGATTTTTCTGTGGTAGCAAGGTTTTCAAATATTGATAGATGTTGCCAGTTCACTTACTTATTTCTTGCTCCTGAAAGGGAATGCAGCTGTGTGCAAATGCTTTCGTAAAAAAACATCCCATCTAGATACTCCCACCTTTAACCTACCATCATAGAAACATGCAACATACCTCAAAGACAGGTGCAACAGTGCCAACAGGTATTAAGTGAAATATAGAAACTGTTACAGGTTATATAACACAGGTGTACACAGGCCTATAACTTTGTTTTTATCCTATGACCATCTGCCACTACCTCCATTTTGCAGCAGTCAACAGATGTATGCTGCTGCAATAAAATTCAAATTCTCAGCATTATTTCACAAAAATAGACAAATGATAGTGAGTATGCCAAGACATTGATTACTTATTGTGCTTCGTGCAAACAATCGTGCAATAGAAAACATCATTAAACTGGGCACACCCATAAAGAAATACACAGATTACTGGATAAACATTGCCCACCCATCTCAAAAACAGGAAATATCTTAACATGGGTCTTGTGATACTATTTTTTACCAATATGTAGAATTACACCCATTAAGATCTGTTGAATAAGCCATTCTTGACTGGACCAAATATATTAAGAACAAAATAAAAGGCATGCACCACTATATTTGAATGTATGCAATGTAAGTCAAGTTCCTCTTGATCTATTCACCAACTGATGATGTAACACAAGATTTAACTAATTACACCAAATAAGATTTCAAATCACAGTTGTCAGCCAACACAAACCTGAAGAGATAATCTGAGTATTGTGTTTGAATGAAGATGGCTTCCATTAAAGAGATTACAAAACCTGGCCTTTCTCTCTTCAGTTCAAATTGTAAGTAATGCTTGTTTTTGAGAAACCAGTCCTGACTTTTAGCATTCTTTACATACTCAATAGTTACACCTTGCCAAACTTGAACACCTGCTGTGTTTGTAGAGCTGTATATCAGACACTGATTTCACAGAAAGAATTGCATGTGAAGTGTCATGAAGCAGAGACTTGCAAAGATTACATCAGCAGTATATTACAATGGTAATCCATCCCCCTAAAGGAGTCTGGGGTTCAAAAACTTGTAGACCTGTTAGTGTTCACACAAGTGTAAGTGTGCCATGTCAAAATCTGTTGGGTAAGCTAGTCCTGTCTGTCACTATTGTCTTACACACAAGCATTATTATTGCCTATCTAGGCCACACTGTGTAGAAATGCTTATTGACTGCTAAAGCCATGAAAGAAATTATAAGTATAGTTTTCAGAAAGCACACACTTGAAGGGATGACTTCATTGGTGGGTTTGAAGTCATATGACTCATCTAAAATGTGTTTGAGTGATCAAAATGCTGTAGCCATGTGTTGCCCCTACATCGATTTATCTGCATCACATCTCTTGATGAAGACATTATTACCAATTTTAGTCATCTATTACAAAACCATAACCACAGTAGTTGAACATTGCTGTATTTGAACCCCTGCCTTTCTAACTCCACACTCTAGAGATCTGTGTATTAAGTACTACTGCCACAGGAGACTTTAGGTTCATAAGTTCATAGATAAGTACAAGACAATCAGTCTGCAGACTATTGCAAGCCTAGTCAAAAAGCCTTTTTCAGACTTTTCCTCTAGCCTCAAGGAGGGCAAGACAAGATAGACCAGGAAGTTGCCCATCCAGTTATCTATGTTTACCTAGAAGGTGACAAGGGTGGTACTCTGCTTGACATGTAGGGTAAGTCTGTTCCAGAAGTGAGGGATACATTGGAATATGAATCTATAATGCCAACGTGTCTTATTTATCTATTGATGAAGGCTTAGTTCCTTTAATAGAGTATTTGAGGTACCACTAGCTCTGCATAGGAATAAAAGATCAAATCTAGAAATTGCCAATGCCTTCAATACCTACTTTACAGAGACCATTCAAACCCTGGCCACAAATCTAACTTCTACAAACACTAACCTACCTAATTCCCAACATGACAATCTTCCTACTTTCAAGATAAAACCCATCTCAATCTCCTTTATCCAGAAACTAATTCACAAGCTAAAACCCTGTACACCCTCTGATGACAACCTTCCAGCTGAATACCTTCAACTTGCATCCAGAGCAATTGCTCATCCTGTAGCTATTCTCATTAACCGTACTATTTCTGAAAGCACTATCCCTAATCTTTGGAAAATCTCACACATCATTCCCTTACATAAAGGAGGCAACTCTAATGAGTACTCCAACTATATGCCCATAGCACTACTCTCACCCTTAGCTAAGATCATGGAGAAATGTATCCATCATCAGCTAATAGATTACCTTACCAAAAATAACGTCCTGGCCAGCTGCCAACATGGCTTTAGACCCTTTCACAGCACCACCACTGCCCTTCTATCTTTCACCAATACTATTAATACCAACCGGAACAATAACTACCTCTCATCTGCACTCTTCATTGACCTGTCAAAAGCCTTTGACATGGTCAATCACTCCCTACTTATAAATACCCTACAATCCCTCTCTCTGGATTCTAATTCTATCCTTTGGTTTAAGTCTTACCTCAGCAACCGAAAACAAGCTGTTTTGTGGCAAAATCACTTGTCTTCATATCTCCCTGTTCTACTAGGAGTTCCTCAAGGCTCTATTTTAGGACCCCTTCTCTTCTCTCTGTTCATAAATGATCTTCATGTAGCTATTCCTCAATCCACCTGCATACAGTATGCTGATGATTCTACTATCATCTGTTCTGCAAAGTCTCTTCCTGAGCTGAAATCTGTAAGCCAAACTGTCTTCTCCATAGTAGAAACTTGGTTCCAAAACCGGTGCTTACTCTTGAATGCCAAAAAAACCAAATTACTTCTGATTACTCCTAACAACAAGACACCTCCCATACACTTCTCCATCCTAGCTAGTAATGGAACCCTTATATCACCTGATCTGACCTGTAAGTTATTAGGAGTTACAATAGACAATAAACTCACTTTTGACAATCATATTAATAACACCATTAAGTCCGTTAATAGAAAATTAGGCTCCTTGTATAGGATAAGACCCTTCCTCACCCCAAAAGCAAGAACTACCGTTGCCCACTCTCATTTACTCTCTACCCTCCTCTATGCTTCTCCCATTTACACCAATTTAAAGCAAAACAATCTCAACAAACTTACCAAAGCCTACAACAGTATTGCAAGGTTTGTAACTGGTAAGCCCTACAGAACCCATCACTGCATTAACCTACATCAGCTAGACTGGCTTGAACTGCAAAATGCTGCTACTCTCTCAACTAACTACTGCTCACAAAATCTTCTACCTTCCTAACAACACACCTACACTAAACAATCTTATAACACCCTATAATAATCTTCATTCCCTACGCTCCTCTAATAAACTCCTAGCTTATATACCCAAATCTAACAACTTAGCTGGTGACTCCTTATTCTCCACCACCACAGGTAAGCAATGGAACATGCTGCCACCCAACCTAACCTCTATTTCCTCTTTTCCCCTCTTCAAACTTAATCTTAAAAATCACCTAAAACTACAATGGTTATGCCCTTGCTGTAACCCTGACTAATATTCTACTATTAGCCTATAACCTATCTTCTCTCTCTTCCTTTACATTACTACTCTTTCAACAAATGTTATGTAAATGTTATCTTCCACATTTTTAACCCGATGGTTTACTTTAAAATGTTACGTTAATTCCTTCATAATGTATGTGGCATTGCCTCTGATTGCTTTTTTTTCTATATTATGATTAAGTATCTGGAGCTTTTCTCCCCGGGCCTCTACTGAAAATGGAAATATCTCCAGCTAGACTAGCCCAGTCAACAAATGTAAAATAAAAAAATAATAAATCTTTCATGGCACGAAAGGTTAAACATAGATCTCCATGGAGGAGTCTGCAAGAGAGTGAGTATAGAAAAAGGGCTGCCAGTCTCTCCTGATAACTAAGATTTTTGCGGCCACTGATCTTTTTAGTTATGAATCTCTGAGGTCCCTCGACTTGTGTGATATGTTCAGATAAATACATGTCAAAATGTGCATTATATTCAATAATGTGTCAGATTAGTTATGATTAAAGGGGAATTAAGACTTTTTGGCTCTAGTGGAGATGCCTTTGGAAATTAAATGGGTCAGATAAAAGCTTTCTGAACTACTGTGGAGACATGAAGGAAATATCAACAAAAGTATCCAGGTCCCTTACAACTGTGTCTGATTGGAGGGGTGCATCTCCTATATAGCACATGATATTGTTTTGTTTACCAAAATGAAGTATGCTGCATTTTTTACATTTAATTTGACACCGTTGTCCTTGCCCTAGTTAACATAGTCAAAGCTGTGCTGGATCAATTGTAAGTCAGTTGAAGCTTGAATAATAACACCCAATTTATTATAGTCATCTGCAAAGATAGTTAATCATAAGCTAGAAGCGCTGGTCTTTAGGTCTGAGAAGTATATGCCAAATAGGAGAGGGCCCAAAACTGAGCCTTGTGGTATACCACTGGTAACTATTTTGCTTTTAGAAGTGGCTCCTGCTACTCTAACCACATGGGTTCTGTCAGACAACTAATTTGCTATCCATTGCACATTATAAGGATTTATATTTATATTTTACAACTATATCGATAATTTTTACATGAAGAATAGTGTCAAAGGCCTTTGCCATGTCTAGCTATGTTGTATGCACTGCATAACCACTGCCCACTGCTTCAGTTACTTTTTCAAATAAATTAATGAGGTTAAAGAGGCAGGATCTTCCTTTAATAAAACCGAATTGATAAGGGTTGAGGGTTTAAAGATTTCAATGTCCAGATTAATGAAGTTTGAGATAATACATTCTACAGTTTTAGATATGAGGTTAGTGATACTAATGGGTCTTTGGTTACCAGGATCTGTGCTTGGACCACCATTGTGTAGTGGCATTACAATAACAGTTTTCCAGGCTTCAAGAATGTAGTCAGTGGAGATGCTTGATTAAATAGCTTAAGTAGGGCTTAAGAACAGGCAACCTTTTATGTCATCAAGGCCCATGGATGAAGTTGTTTTGGTTTTTAAAAGGACTGGGAGAACTTGTTCTGTAGTAATTAAAGGGAGTGGCTGATATTCTGGAACCTGTGGGATAGCTATAATTGTATGTGGAGTAAAATTTGCACTAACTTTGTTAGCTAGGACATTAGCTATATCCTTTGAGTCAGAGAGTGTAGCATTATTGTGAACTAGCTCTGAACATTGTTGGGTGTTAGTTCTTAACTTCCTGACACAGTTAAAGAAAGATTTTTAGTTATTTTTGATTTTAGTGATTATTTTAAGTTCATGCTCATCTAAAACAATCAAACAGCACAATATAATCTTATTTTTTTGCAAATTCCCTTGAAAGTATAAGAAGATGGATACAGTAGGAAAATAAAAGAAAAGGAAATTAGTTGTAAAGTAAAGATGCTTCCAAAAGTGTACAATACACTTTACATATTTATGAATGCTCACATATGCCCTAAAATTTATTTTGTGTGAACAAAATCCTTTAGGCATGTCAGTGCTCACACAAGGGTGAGCCTGCCATATCATCATTGGTTGGTCAAGCCAGTCTTGTCTGGTACTATTTTTGTAGATACAGATTACTCATACATTGCCATATCTGGACCCCCCTCCCTATATATCTATGTGCACGCTCTGTAGAGCTATGCATTAGTTGCTTATGCCACAGGAGAAGTCTTATTTCAAATATGACATCCCTAGATGAGGATTATGAAAATGAATGTACTAAGTTATAAAGTATGTTTTTGGAGCGAGGTTATCCTAGTGAGCTTATTTCTAACATGAAAATGGAGGTTACTCAAGGCAGGAAGGACAAATACAGTCCAGTTCTGGGTATTGGTGACAGTTTTATTAACAAGAAAGTCACAACCGCACAAGTTGATTCAGATTACAGTAGAGCATTTGTTACTAATTTTAGTGCAAATGCATACCAGATTAAAAGCATAGCTGAGAAAGACTGGAATAGATTATTGGAATTTACTGACCTTCCTAACCTGAAGGACAAACCTGTCAAAGTAGTTTTCAGGAGAGGACACAATATTAAAACTTTACTGGAACACACCAATAATTTTAATGTTTATTCACACTAAAGGAAAGGTACATATAAATGTGGGGTGTGTGCCCACTGTGTCTATATTGCACAAAAGGAACAAGTCCTAGTCATTGACAGGCAGAAATTGCTGACAGCACATTCTTATTCCAACTGCAATTCCCAGAGTCTTGTTTATCTAGTTCCCTGTGGTGCCTGTGAAGGAAAAACAGAAAGGCAACTAAAACAAAGGATTTATGAACACATCAACGATGTAAGCAAAATGAATAACAGCCATGCGTTGTTTAGGCATACATTAATATGCCCTAAAGCAAATTTTTCCTTCTTTGTGATTGAAACTGTTCCCAAGGATCTGTGGGGCAGACTCTGGGAATCCAAGTTGGAATATAGAGAAACATTTTGGCAGATTGTACTTGAGGCTAACAAACCTCCAGGTTTAAATGATAGTATTTCCTTAGTTCCCTTGTTAAAACTCAGATCTGCCAAACTTTGATCAACTTACTTTGTGGTATGTTGAATGTCTTTCTTGCATAGTATAAGCACTTTATTATACACCTATATTTATATGTATATTTAAAGATATTTTTACATTTTCTATTTTTACATTTTTATATTACAAGAATTCATGTTTTTATTAGAGGTGTATCCTTTTTATTTAATAAAGGAGTCTGTGTTTCAACATTTTCCAGGAGTTTTCTCTGGTGCCTTTCATTCCAGTCCAGATCCATTGGTTATTTCAAATATGAGACAGTACACATTTAAAGGGATGACATCATCATTTGGTTGCAAGGCAGATATTTGGCTTAAAAGAGTTTTGGAAGACTTCTCTCTGTAAATGTTTCCACTGAATGGAGGCATACATGCCAGATTTGTTGGATAAACCAGTCCTACCTAGCATTATAGTTGCACACACTGATATGAATTCAAACTACTACTTATCTAACTCCTCAATCTAGAAAACACTGCATCAACTGCCAATGCCACAGGAGAAGACTTATGATAAATGTGAGCTAGAGCACATTTGAAGGGATGACATCATTGTGTCGCAAGACAAATGTCTGGCTTAAAAGTGAGCAAGGAAGTTGTGGGTGCCTTCTCCTTGAGTAAATGTTTTTACTGAGTGGAAGTGTACACACCAGCTTTGTTCAATAACCCAGTCCTACCTATCACTAGAATCACAGACACTCTTACTAGTTAGTCATTGCTGGATTTGAACACCTTCCTATCTATGTACAGCCTCTATAGGCATGTGTTTAACCACTCAAACCACAGGAGAAATCTTATAAGTACAAAAAGGAACTAATTTGAAGGGATGATGTTATCACTGTGTTGCTAAGCAGATGTTTGGCCTAAATGGATTGAAAATGTTGGAGGAGCCCTCTCCCTGTGTAAATGTCTCCTGACTGAAAGTGGACACAACAGATCTGTTGGATAAGCCAGTCCTATCTTGCCCTAGAGTCATGCACACTCATAGCAGTTAGTCATTGCTGGACTTGAACACCTGCCTATCTAAGGCCACAATCTAGAGAATACTGTACCAGCAATCAATACCACATAGTGTACTCTCCAGCTGTATTAGAAAAGCCAGTCCTATTTAGCACTTGAGTTACATATTCATACTAGTTAGCCATTGCTAGATTCAAATATTTGCCTATCTACCAGTCTAGACAATACTGTATCAATTGCCAGTGTTACAGGAATAGTCTTATTACAACTGTCAAACAGCACATAGTTGTAGGCTACACGACATATGTTTTGGCAAATTATCAACATGGTGTGACAGACAGACAAAACAGCAATGTGAGGATCACAACTTACTACATACTGTAGCAATAACTCATAAATCATGTCATTCAATGAAACTGTGTTATGAATGATATCTATGTGTAAGATTAAGGTGTATTGAGCAGTTATATGATGGGTGGTACTTACAGATGTCAATCAGTGGAGTGTCACCCATACATTCCTAACTGTTCATCTGAAGATCAATGTATGGAATTCTGGTTTTATTTTGGAATCATTGACAAATCTTTGTGATATGTGCACAGTTCGTAAGTTAACTATGGGCCATACATGCAAAACAGATACACTGTACTCATTAATACCACAGAAAGCAGAATTGTAGCTGGTTCAACCAGCAACCTATGCTAGTATCATGAATTAGCACCTCTTCCCCTCAGTTAATCAAATTCTTTCTATAGGCACACCAACTTCCTTCAACATATTTTATTATAAAAAATAATTTTGTCTTTTAACCTGTAGCAAACTGTTTCTTACAGATGTAGCAAACAGTTGCTGCAGTTTATACCCTGCCTGCACAGAGCACTATGGCACTCAGGTTTTAATTTAAAAAAAGTCTTCTTTTTAAACTGTAGCAAACTGCTTGCTACAAACGTAGCAAAGAATTCTACAGATTATACTCTGCCTGCACAGACCGCCACTCATGTTTTAATAATAAAAAAAAATTCTTCTTTTTAAATTGTAGCATATAGTTGCTACAGTTTATACCCTGCCTGCACAGAGTGCTACGACACTCTTGTTTTAATAAAAATCATTCTTCTTTTTAAAATGTAGCAAACTGCTTGGTACAAATGCAGCAAACAGTTGTTACAGTTTATACCTTGCCTGTACAGAGTGCTATGGTGCTCATGTTTAAGATTAAAAAAAGTCTTAATTTTAAACTGTAGAAAACAGCTTGCTACAAATGTAGCAAACAGTTGCTACAGTTTATAACCTGCTATCACATGATATTACAGAACTTAGGTTTTAGTTAAAAACATTTTTTTTACTTTTAAATTGTAGCAAACAGCTTGCTACAGTTTAAACCACACACGGAGTACTATATTAGGTTTGATTGCAAATGTAATACCATTGAAAGGAGATTGGGATTGGCTGTTCATGCCCCCTAGCACTTTGCACTGGGGCAGTTGCCCCTCTCACCCACCATAGCTATGTTACTGTCTGTAAGTATATATCCAGTTGTATTACTTCATTGGAGCACACTTGGAAGAGTAATGTGTTTCAGTGCAAAAATCCTTTACATTATGAAGTATACGGACAGCATCACAGTGAACTTCTACTATCTTCACCACAATAAGTCAATACAACTTATACAAATGATACAAGCCACTGATATTACTTTCAGTTTGTCATAATCACTTGTTGCCACACTCATTTGTGTAACTGATAGCAAAATATTAGCACATATGTAATTATTTTTGAATTTTTTAACTTAGAACCTGAAGTAGCAGAGGTTCTGATAGGATTTCCCTCTCTCTTCCCCCCCTTGGCTGACCTGGTGTGACTCAGTTTGAACTTCACATTTACCTACACTAACATACTGCAGCTCCTGCATAACTGTGTCTACAGGATTGCAATTGGCCACCACAGCAGAAACTGTTTACATTCAACTTACCTCTGGTGTCGGGTCTTGAGTCAATCAAGGTATTCCTCTAACCACTCCTACTGCCTTCTCTTTTCACCCCCCCCCCCTTTCCTCATACAAGTTAAACTGTTACAACTTAGTACAGGCATCATTTTCAAATCTAGGTGTTTAGGATTTCCCTCTCGCTTCCCCCTTGGCTGACCTGGTGTGACTCAGTGTAAGTTTCTTCACTGTATGTTTTTTTAATGTTTTTTTTTTGTGTGTAACTGAATGACCTGATGCTAAATTCTAATTCTGCACAGACTGTTCTATTTTTTTGTTGCAGAAGCTCTATAAGTAGCTAGTGACTTTATTGAATTTCTGTGGTAATATTTGTGTTTAAAGTGAAACTGTACCTAGAGAAAGTGTATAATGAGAGCTACTATTTGCTGCTTATGTTTTTAATGTTTAAATTGCACACACACATTGAAGAAGTGTTTTTATGACCTGAATAACTTGTGCTAGCTTTACCTGAATTGCTTTTACTGACAATTTTCCAGTTGTACAGTTGTGAACAATTGATTTAGTTTTACTGGTATATCTTTAAAATCTGGCAAGTGTTTGTTATTTACTGCATTGCTCTCCTACTAAGGTTTCTTAGCTATTAATCCTAATCCATTCTGAAGTGTGCTACTTTACCCCCGCCCAAAACCTTTCTGAATGGAGTATTATAAAATAACTTCCTGTTGCTGCCTTAATGCTTACCCTAGAATCTCTGCTTTTCTCTTTTCCTAGTTGAATTTCACATTTACCTTCACTAACATACTGTAGCTCCTGCATAACGGTGTCTACAGGATTGCAGTTGGCCACCACAACAAAAACTGTTTTTCCCAGCAATTAATCAGAGTAGGTTACACATATAAAAAGCATTTGTTAAGCTTTCTCTTACAGTGCTGTGTAATTAAACAAGTCACCATTTTGGTCAGCCATAGGGCTCTTTTCTACTTGAGTGTTTGCCTCCTTCCCCTGTAACTAAAGTACACTGACTCTTACATTTGTCTCTCTGAACATAATTTTTACAGATATACCTTGTACATTTCTGGCTTTCTAACACTCAGACATATATTCCTGTTGAAAGTTTTACTTACTTGTCTGACATTTGAACAAGTAACCCTTGTAAAAATCCTCAAAATTGTATACTGTTGGTCTGTCTTTCCTGCTAAACATAAGTAAAATTAAAGTGCTGAGTGCAAGTAACATTAAAGTCCTGAGTGCAGATTTTAGGCCCTTACATTCAAATTACCTCTGGTGTGGTGTCGAGTCAATCAATGTATTCCTCTAACCACTCCTACTGCCTTCTCTTTTCCCCATCCCTCTCTTTCCTCATACAGGTTAAACTGCTACAACTTAGTACAGGCATAATTTTCAAATCTAGTTGCTTAGGATTTCCCTCTCTCTTCTTCCCTTGGCTGACCTGGTGTGACTCAGTGTAAGTTTCTTCATTGTATGGAGTTTTTTACTGTTTTTTTGTGTGTAGCTGAATGACCTGATGCTCCCACCTAAAGCTCTGCAAAGTATACTCTAAACTCAAACCTACAGCTAGCACATACCTTGCAAGAGTATAAAACACAGTCTAAAACATAGTATATAACTTAGTGTAAAATATAGTTTAAAAATACAGTTTAAAAACACAGCCAGTAGGTTAACACTAAATACATACCATACAGCTCCAGGAAGCCTAAGAAAACACTTGTAGTCACTCTTAGCCCCGCTCCACATGCCCTTGCTTCCCCCAATTACCACCCGCCCCCAGTACCACTTAATTTATAGTTACTCGACCACACCCCTTGTTATAGCATCCTATCAGCTTTCACCTAACATACTCTCTCCACCCTGTTATAACATCCTATCAGCTTTCACCTAATATAGTTTCTCCACCCACTCTATTACCTCAAATTTACCATCAGATCTTCTGCTGTTGTGCCATACAAACAACAGATCCTAACTACTATACTCCTCCTCTCATAATGCTATACTCCTCTTTGCTACCCATTCTGCTGGCCACTTATTTACTCACCTTGTATGAAAACCAGTTTCTCACTGGTTATCAGTACCCAGAAGGCCATACTATCATCCCAGCTATAAAGCATCCCACCTTCAGCCATGCTAATAATAATGGGTCCAACTCAACATCTTGTTCACTCTTTCAGCATACCAACCCCTGGCACATTAGCCCTAGATCTAGACAATACTACAAATGTATAAACAAACTCCTGAAGCTTATCACTAAACACAGACCTATCCTAATACTTGGTGGTGATATTCACCCCAACCCTGGCTCATCCACTTCTGATATATACACACCCCCTATTTGTAACCTAAGCCATAAAACTATAATCAATAGACCAACTATCTCCTGGCCTGTCATCTCAATATTAGAAGCATTAATAACAAGGTACATGAACTTCATGCACCCCTGGCTGTCCACTCCCCTGAGATTCTCTGTCTATATGAAACCTGATTAAAACCTAACACTACCAACAATGAAGTGTTACCACCTGGGTATAACATACACAGGCTGGATCATGTTTCCAGGAAGGGGGGGTGGGGTAGCTATACTCTACAAATCTGGTTGAATGTGACCATAGATGTTACTCAACCACCTCTGATTAATAACTCCGAAAGTCTTGCCACTAGATTGCAACTTAACAAAAGTAAATGCATCAACATCATCTGCATGCATATTCCCCCAGGTAACAATATAGCCACACTTGAAGATACCCTACACTGGCTATCATGTCATTACCCCCAAGAAACCCTACTAATCGGAGATTTTAACATAGATTTGGGCACCTGTTCCTCAAAATCCTCATCTACCCATATTAACCTGCATGCATTTACACAAATCATAACCACCCCTACCAGGCTAGGTAAACCCAACCAAAAAGAAAGCATACTCGACTGGGTACTCATAAATAGTAACCCCCAACTGTACACCACTGGTACCCTCCCCGATGACTTAAACCACCACCTTCTCACTTATATAGTTAAGCAAAAAGCCATTAATCCCCAACAACCCTTACTCAGAAAAGTCAGAAACAAAAAAGACTTTGACCCTGCCCAATTCCAACAGGAACTTAACTCCTGTAACTGGTCTATTCTATAACACCTCCCCTTAGAGGAGGCAGTTGCATATTTTAACAACAAATGTCATGAAATCCTTGATTTGCATGCACCTGCCCGTTCAAAGAGAACAAAAGCAAAAACTGCACCATGGCTTTCTAAAGAGTCTAGACTAAAAATTGCCAGTAGAAACAAATTTTGGGCTTTATGGTGCTCTACTAAAGCCCCCCAAGATCATGTTAAATACAGGCAAGCTAGGAATTAAACTAAAATATCCATTTTACAAGACAAAAAAACAATACTATTATAATTTACAAACAGCAAACCAGAACAATCCTTAGAAGTTCTGGGCAGGTCTGAATAATCTACTTCATCCTGGAAAAACCTCTACCCCTATCCCTGCTGCTACCATTGACAAACCCCCCCGAGGATGTTTCAGATAGTTTTAACTGTTTCTTTATTGAGACAATTCAAGCCCTAGCTAGCCAATTACCTCCTACCTCCCTTGGACCTTATAGTACCATTCCTAAGAACTTACTCTTGTTCAGCTTCCAACCAGTGTCCACGTCACTTATCGGTACCTTGATCAAAAACTTAAAACCCACCACACTCTACGCTGATCAACTCCCCATCGAGTATCTTCAAAAATCAGCTGATGCTATTGCCTACCCAGTATCAATACTAATTAATCAAACCATTGCAGAAGCTAGAATTCCCACCATTTGGAAAACATCCTATGTAATCCCACTACATAAAGGAGGCTCCTCCACTGAATTTGCCAATTATAGACCAATAGCTATATTTTCTCCACTTGCAAAGATTATGGAAAAATGTATACACAGACAACTCATGCACCACCTAATCCAGAATCACCTCATGGCAGATACCCTACACTGCTTCTGTCCACACCACAGCAGTACTTGAGCCCTACTAGCTTTTACCAATACCATAAAGAATAACCGTAACAAAAATCACATATCCTCAGCCCTTTTCTTGGATCTTTCCAAGGCATTTGACATGGTTGACCACCAACATCTGATTCACACCCTGCAAACTTTCTGTCTAGATTTCTAAAGCCCATCAATGGTTTAAATCCTACCTCAATGGGAGACAGCAGGCTGTTCTTTGACAGAACAAGCTCTCTAACCTACTACCTAACACCCTTGGAGTACCACTAGGCTCCATACTAGGGCCCCTACTGTTTTCCATCTTTATTAACGACTTGTATACTGTCATCCCAAATGTCAGCTGTATCCAATATGGTGACAACTCCACCATGATATGCTCAGCTACATCTACAGAGTTATGGTCTGCTACCCAGTCCACCTTTAGTACTATAGAAAACTGGCTCTCTGAACGTTGATTGATACTAAATCCCAAAAAAAACTAATATGCTGTTATTCTCACCAACAGAAAGGTCTGTTGCTTTTACCTTTACCTTTACTGTAAATGCAAATGATAGCACAATAATCTCTCCCGACCCCTCTACAAATCTATTAGGTGTCATTATTGATAATAACCTAAAATTTGACCTACATGTAAACCAGTCGATCAAAACCATCAATAAATAACTAGGGTCACTTTACAGAATAAAAGCCTTCCTCACCCCTCCAGCCAAAATTGCCATAGCTCGCTCTCACCTACTTTCAACACTTCTATATGCATCCCCCCTTCTCTCTAATCTAAACAAGACTGTACTTAATAAACTCTCAACCTCTTATAATCCCATTGCCAGGTTTGCCACTGGCCTGCCTTTTAGGACACACCACTGCATCAATCTTAACCAGTTTGGGTGGCTTGAACAACCCAGTCTAATCCAATATAACCTACTGATTATGGCTAATAAAATCCTTTATAATCCAGATAATACTCCGGCACTTAAAAATCTTATCACCCCCTCTAACAATCCACGACTGCTTCGATCCTCAAACAGACTACTAATTCAGACAATCAAAATTAACAATGCAGCCGGTAATTTCCTCTTTGCAAACTCTGCAGGCAGAGCCTGGAACTCACTTCCAGCTGATATTACTTTGCTCTCCTCCCTAGGCCAATTTAAAACTAGACTCAAACAACATCTGGCACTAAACTGGCTTTGCCACTGCTACAAGCCTGGCTAACTCTCATCAAGAATGTGAAAAATCTATTAATCAGATTACTGTTGAACTTACCCCTGACTGTCACCAGGGAGTAACTTTAATCTGTTGAACTTGTCTATTCATGTTTGCTTATGTATTCTTTGTCTATACCATATGTGTAATATTCATTGTTTTTATTGTATCTGCTTACCTTGGAGTTTTTCTCCCCAGGCCTCTGCTGAAAATGGACATGAATCCAGTTGGGCTATCCTGGTCAACAAATGTAAAATAAAATAAATAAAAATAAATAAATAAATAAAATATTATACTCCATGCCAGGTGTCGCACAAAGGAAAAGTACAGGCATATTCACATTTTTATTTCTGAGCCATTTCAGCCCATGTGTGTGTGTTGTGTTAATGTTTTGTGTGTCATCATTACAACTTGTTATAATCATTAAAATAAAGTCTTCAAAATATAGAGCAAGAAGGAAAATACCTCTCAATTGTCCAGATTTTCTCAGAATGCCCAGATTTTTGCCTCATATGTTTGCGGTAGTGTTGTCGCCTCACAGAAAGATGTTGTCCCGTTCGATTCTCAGCTAGAGCGTCTTCTGTGTGGAGACACGCGTGAATGGGCGTACCTTCACTGAAGGTTGTGCATCAGAGCTGGCAATTCGGCACGTAAAAATCTGCTGCCAATCATTAGCAGACCGGAGTTCCACTGTGGCGACCCCTAACCAGGAAAAGCCGAAAGACGCAACATGTTTGATCTGTTCATCATAAAATTTGTTGTTTTCTGGCAAATCGTTGAGGACTGAAGTCACTACATAATAACAGATCTTTGTGTTTCAAACTTTATATCCTTCACAAAATGTGTGCTAATGTAAAACCTATTACTCTAGCAACTTTATAAGAGGTGGAGATGTATGAGCAGGAGTGGGACACTGGTAGACTAATAAAGGTATATGCAGGAAACTGGTGGAGGACTAACATATCTATCCAGAACTTCAATGGAAAAATGGTATGAGAAGGAAAACTTCATCTAATGTTTGACAATGCTGGATTCAAACGCCAGCCGATCTTCATCAACAATCTCTAAACATTAGCATTATCTGAGCACATCACTAAGGAAGGGATATTTCAGCTATTAAAAGTCACACTTTTGAAGGGTCATTGAGTAAAGCATGAAGAGACTCACAGTCATGGGAATATAAACATACTGTATGGTGAACATTAAACCCTGGAGCCGGTTATACATATAACTCTCTCCACATTGTACTATCAATATTGCTTTCTGTTATATGGCTAAGCACAGTAACAGTAGGGGCACCATATTAATGCAGTGAAGGAAAAATCATCAGTTTTTCTTATAGGATGTTAGGTCTCATTTACCCTCACATAACATTGCTGCACTATGCCAAGCATCATGCAAATGCTGAGGACACTATGGGAAGAATAAAGGAATGAGCAGGGTATTGATGGGAGACCTATAGCTAGCCATTTCTTCACAAGCTACCTGTATTTGTACAAACAATTTGAGGAATTTGGATAGTCACAACATCAAGGGTGTATCACAACAATTTAATAATATTGTGTGGCCAATTTGACCAAAAATCAAATGTGTCTCTCACACACACACACACACACACACATATATATATATATATATATATATATATATATATATATATATGGTTTACTATCACAATGCCGACGTGCACTTGCACGGCTATGACGTATTCGAACAACAGATGTTCGAATACTTCATATTTTGGCAGGTGATGTGAGCGAACATTACCATTGCGAATGGACTGTGCATTCGCAATTCTAACGTTCGCTCATGTGAGGGGTTCGCGGTACAGAGCGGTTAGGGAAATACATCCCTTTCCTCACTGTAGTGCGATCTCGGAGTTGGAATATTAAGGTAGGGGGGTGTGGGGGTGCAGGGGGGCTTGCCCCCCTGCATAACTGTGAGTTTAGGCTAGGTAGGTAGGTAGTTATGGGACGGGTGGGAGTGCTGTGTATTGCCGTAAATGTCGCGAGCGACATTTTCGACAATACACAGCTGTTTTCGACTTTAGGTTAATTCGGAAATGTTCATTTCCGATGTATAAATTCAAAAATGCAGACACATTTTTTTCTGATTTTCGAATTTATGATAGTAAACCATATATATATATATATATATATATATATATATATATATATATATATATATATATGCAAAGTGAAGTGCTATGTGTAGGGCATAATTTTTGGTGGGATAGGTGCCTTTTTTATTTTTTTGAGAGAGAGAGAGGAATGTTGGAAAGGTAGTTAGGAATAACAGAGCTAGGTAGGTAGGGTAGGGAAGAATAAGTAGAAGATGCAGACATACAGGATATAAAAAACAGAGAGGGTGGTGATAGAAACAAAAAGTCAGGGACACAATGACTGGGGATAGATGTGGGATTTCAGAGGTGCATTTTCATTCAACATGAGTAAAGTTGGAATCTAGTCCTCACCCTCTGAATTGTCACCACTACCTCCTATCCTAGACACTGTGGGCAGTGCTGGATGGAGCAGTGATTTGCCCATTCAATGCAGGATTTGTTCCATTCTGCCAGTGTGAGCACAAAGGCCTCTCTCCATTATCTACTCAGTCAGCCACTGGACCATGCAGTGTCTGTTATATAATGTCTGCTGGGAGAGAGTCAGCATCCACAAGACAGAACAGCCAGTACATTGTCAGATGTTAGCTGACATGAATGTGGCCATTCCAGATCCTACTCCTGCAGTTGCACTGCATGACCCTGGCTGGAAGTCCAGGGTGCAACCTGAATGTAAACAATGTCTGCTAGACAAGCTTTTTTCAGCTACATCCACAACAACTACAACAAGGCCAACAAAACCTGGGTGTGGACACATTGGCCATTCATGGATAAGTGTAAGTAATGCAGGTTATTCACGTGGTTGGGGATTCAACAATAAACTGGATACTCTACCTTGCATGACTCATACTTGCCCAGGACTCAAGGGCATAGTGCTAGCACAAATGCTTTGGCTGTGTTCCTGCAGACTAACACATTGTACATCTCACACAAAGCCTTAATATTCTTAATCACTGACTTAATATTTAGAAATTCTGGCTCTCACAGTGCAAACATGCTTTGACCTCATCTCACAAGCGAGTGCGCGTGCGCGCACACACACACACACACACACACACACACACACACACACACACACACACACACACACTTCTTTGTCATCAGGCTTGCTCTCCTGTAACCTCCCCACACATACCTACAAACTCTGTACAAGTGATAATGATTGTGCTCTTCCTTTTCCACAGTTTTACAACTTAGGGGTACCTATGTATGATGCAGAGAGTAGCCAGCTAATGACTGCTTAGCTCAAATTCTTGTTTTCATCAGGATACATAATAATTTTCAATTTGTTTTAGTCTGCTTATCGTCAGCAGTGTTATTAGTTGCAGTAGTCATATTTGTACTCGTTGTAGTAATACAGTAATATTAGGCATGTTACTACTGCTTGCTCAGCCCCTTGGGCAGATGATGCTGTTATTGCCATGATCCCTGCTGGTGTGTATGAATCAGGCTACTTATGCCTGATACACAATAGTGAGCAGGCTAATCATGTTTTTGGGAAATATCTTTTTTAGTTCTACTGCTGGATTGCAACTTCTCATTTGTGTCATAACTAATTCTATTTCCATTTGTAGTTGTAATGTTCTATAACTATGCATGATCATCTACTTGTGTAGATGATGGTGACATTGCCCTACCAATTGTATTTTTGTTTGACATGGGTCTGCCTAGACTTGATATACAGGATGCAAACCACAAAAAACTCGACAAATATTAAAAACAGGGTTCGAAAAAACGAGCCTCTTCCAGAATTATCAGGATATCAGAGAGCAGATACGAAAAAAATCAGATCTATCTAAATTATCTTCTGTATCATCTTCTGATAAGGTTATGTTTTTGGAGGCTCAATTTTCCATTTTTTGTTGATATACAGGATGAAAACATAATACATATGAAAGAAAATATTTCTTTTCCATTTAAAAGCTTCATAGTTGGTTTGCTCTGTATTTATTTCCTTATCATCAGCCATATATAGTACATTCCTGTATAGTTGATCGGGTTCATCACTCACCTTTGTTACTTCTGCTGACAGTCTTAGGTTGGAGTTGCCTATGTCTGATGCAAACAGTAGCCAGCCATTACACAGGTAAGCAAAGCTAGCAAGTTTGCATGAATCACTGTTACTGTTTGAATGTGCATAGTTTCTTTTGTTTTAATTAAGTGTTGAGAGTGTGTGCTGTTCATTGCCTCTTAGACAGTGCCATAGCATATTGTGCATGCCTCCATCTGCTATGAATGCCCCCAGCTGCAATTTCCTCATCTGACAACTCATCTGTGTCTGCTGGCCCTGATCGTGATGCTGGGAACTGTGGTCACTTTTCTGGGGCACCCTGTTGCAACTATTTTCTGAGTATGGTGTTATGTAAAATTGTCCAGACATTCAGTATTTTGGCAAAAGTGGCAGGGTCATATTGTAGGGCACCCCTAGATGTATCTAGACATCAGAAACATGACTTGAACATTAGCTATTTATATTTCCATTAGCATATTCAGCTGCTAACCCTTGTTTTGTAGCTGGCCACTATGGGTATGACTGTTTCCTGAACTGCAAACAGCTGGTTCATCAAACCTGCTCAGAGCAACATGTAGGCATTCATGATTCATAGACATTGTCTTTCTTACACACTTCTATTTGTTGATTGAGTTAGTATATTATTTCTAAATTAAGTACATGGCTTTCTATACTGAGGGTTCTCCCGGGCTGGGTCTCAAAACATGTTTGCAAATAGTGCCCTACTCTGGTGAAAAAAAATCCAAAAAGATAAAGTAGACAGATAGATACCCTCCCTTTGTTGTAAAGCATAATTCTATATACAGCAAAACTAATATGGTGGGGCAAAGTTTGATCTGAATTAGTATATATTATTGCAAGACAATAAAACAGATTATGTGTGTAAATTAAAAATATTGTAATGAAACTGTGAACTATAAACACTAAACATGTTATGATAAATTGCAACATTCTGCTACCATGTGCAGCCTGTTGTACTGAATTTATTTGTTTATACATGTATTTGTGCTTGTGTGTGTATGTGTGTGTGTGTGTGTGTGTGTGTGTGTGTGTGTGTGTGTGTGTGTGTTGCAGTACAAGTTGTAAAAGATAATCACTGGCACCTAAGTAGTCATTGAATGATCTCTGTTTTCAAACTGTTAATGACTGTGTTAATAGAGAGCAGCAAATGTAGGTTCATAGGTTCATGTGTGTGTACTAGGCTAATGGCCCTGGAGCCTTTACAAGCCTAGCCCATAGGATTACCTGGCATCGTGCCACCCGACCTTAGTTCCCAGTGCCTCTGTTGAGTAGAGCCACTGGAGTGATCCCCGGGGTGAATTTTCTATTTCCCATCCACTCATCAAGATTTCTTTTGAAGAGGGCCAGTGAGGTGCTCTGTTTGACATGTATAGGAAGTTTATTCCATAGCATGGGCAGTCTCTGATGTTATGAACTTGTCACACCAGCTTGTTCTGTTGATTTTGGTAATGAGGTTGAGGTCTTTGCAGCATGTGGTGTGGAGGGATTGGGATTTCTTTAGATGTAGCTTTTCTAACAGAGCTGGATCAGACATGATTTTGCAAGTCAAGCAGAGCTTGCCTCTAAGTAGGTGATATGAGACAGATAATAGTTGGAGTTTTTTGAGTCTGTCCATATAGGACAAGTGTTTAAGGCCTAGGATCCTCTTTGTGAGTTACTTTTGCGGCCTCTCCAGTTGTTGAAGGTGTCTAGTAAGGTACATGCCAAATGGGGAATTGTACTTGATGACTGGCCTAATGAGGGAAGAGTAGAGGGAGACAATTACCTCTTTCTTCCTGGATGCAAAACCCTTAGTAATGAGATGTGCCACATAGATGGACTTTCTGACCACAATGACAATGTGGTAGTCAAAAGAGAGGTTGCTGTCACTCTGTGTTCCCAGATCTCTTATAATGCCTTCTGTGTGCAGTGGACTACCATCGATGTGGTAATTAATGGGAACCGTTTTTCCCCAAAGGGGAAGGCCATGGTTCTGACACCAGTCGTTTGTCTCAGTGATGCCTTTCTGTAGGATGTCACCATCACTTGGGGAGTTAATAATAGCTCCCAACTTGCAATTGTCTGTGAACTTTGTCAGCTAGAGTCTCTTTGTGTTGCTTGGACTTCACAGAAGTAGACACCAAACAGGAGTGGACCCAAGACCGAAACCTGTGGGACTCCACTTGTAACTGGTTGGCAGTCTGACTTGGAGTCAGCTACTTTCACACTGTGGGTTCTATATGTGAGCCAGTGTGCAGCCCACCTAGTGATATAGTGATATATATAGCATGCCATACTGATTCATCAGGCAGCTTTTCATCTAGACAAGTCAAGAGTGTTTACTACCTTCCCTATCTTGGTGCTGTATCATTTAGATCATTGCAGAATTTGCATACATCATTGGCCTGCTCCTGAATCAGTGTTGTGCTTGTACATGAAAGACTTTTTCTTGTTATCAATCATTGCAGTGAGAGTATGAAAGGAAGAATATTTTTAAGTAACCTTTCAATGTTTTTTCATGGGATGAAATAATAAAATTAAATAGGTATGAGAATGGAAAGAAAGAAGTAAAGCGAAGAAAGAAGAGAGAGGAAGGCAAAAAAGGAAATACAAGAAGGAAGACATATCAATGAACTTTTAGTGGTTTGCATGGAGAGAATTTAGCACTGTTGACACATGGTAGAGCAAGGCATGCTGTTTTCTTATGTTTACATAATACATGATTTTATGTCTTACACCTCTGCACCCCCCCCCCCCCGTATCAGTGGACATGTGTATCTGTCTTTCTCTGTTGGTCTGTCTTGATAGACAGACAGATTTAGATATAAATACATATATGGCTTCAGAAAACCAAGCAGATGATTAACAAGGTTGTGTGAAATATGTTCATTGCATATTTAAAGGAAGTCCTCCTTAAAGGCTTGCCAGTTCACAAAAGCAATTCCACGTGTTATGGTGTGCATTAAACAGATATTACCACACACCCAGGCTTCTAACAGGCTCACGCACTAATCTTATTTGTTAATCATTAATTTCCCAGTTACATTTCCTCATTATCTCATTTTCTTGGCTGTGTTTACTGTTATTAAACTTGAACTACAAAATCACCCTTCATATACAGTCTGCTTACCCTGTTAGTGTGTTTCTCCTTTCCTCATGGTTGTGTGACCATGGAGTCAGGCTATTTAATTAAGGGGGTATGGGGTAAAATCCTCCACTGGGGAAGAAGGGGAAGCATGAATTTGAATTTTGTTAAGGGAGGAGTTCCTTAATTTCTTATGACTGAATGCCTTTCGTGGATCCTAATTCTCAAGGATGTACTTCTGATCCTCAGAAGGAAGAGTCTGAAAGTGTGAATACGGAAAATACATACTAAGTCCAAATCTGTGCTACCTTGAAATATTCTCTTATACAGACTTAGTCCAAGTTTGTTTTTCCTTGAAATGTCTTCCCTAATATTGAGGTCCAGTAGTTTCAGAGTTATTGTATATCAACAGCTGGGATATGGGAGTACAACCTCCCATGCTGGGGAAAAACAGTCCATTTCAAGTTTATTTGTATTTCTTGTACAATTGCATTCTTTTTGAAGTTGCAGGATTCACAACTAGCACCTATGAAAGGGAGCCCATTAGATGTGGCAAGACAGACAAACTTTCCTCACCCTAGGCATAGATTCCAGCTTTTCCTGGGGGATCCTTAAGCATTCCCAGTTTAGTTCAGAGCTAGACTCCTTTCTGCATATCTTGGGTTTGCTCAAGATCCTCCTCCTGTTGAGACTTATTAACCTCAATGGGATCAAATCAGGACAAGACCACATGATCTCTTAACCACCTCAGCTGGCTCCACATGATCCACAGGGGAAGTGTTTTAATAACTGTCTCTAATAGATTGGCATGTTTGTCCTTCTGCCACACAGAACAGCCCAGTAACCCTGTGGGCTAACCTCTGTTCCACCACTGCACAACAGCCTCATTCTTCTTGTCAGTGGTCACAACTTCTGACTATGGATTAGCATGGGATATAAAGTGGCTGGTAAACTGAGAACTTTGACAAAGAGCTCTGCTTCTTCTTTATGACCACAGAGTAGACAGAAGACTGTGACACTTCCTGTATCAATTTGTCATTCTCATGCTTTAAGAACTCAAGGTACTTCAGCATATGTCTTTCACCCCACCTGAAGAGTATAATTCTGTCTCTTCTGAGAGGGTACTTCAAACTGTGACCTTGTACAAGGGCAGCATAACATTGCTAACATACAAATCAGACATGTGGTATAGTGTCTGCTCAGCCTGCTGAAATCCTGGTTGCGTCGGCTATCTGGCTGTCTGAGGGAGTACTGCAGTATGTCTCCCACTATAGTCTGGCAGATATTCTGTACCATACAAGATGTCCTGTGACATTCTGCAGACCAGACAGCATCCCTAGAGCCTCTATTAATGCAGCAGCAGCAAAGCAGAACACATTAGTTTTATTAAAGTATTTTAACTCATAGTTGGTACGTGATATTCTTCTGAACAACCCTGGCCGTGACAACTGCGTTGGTTCTTTTTTTTGTTTTATATATATATATATATATATATATATATATATATATATATATATATATATAATTTTATTTTTTTATTATGGTCTGATGAAGCTAGTGATACTAGTGAAAGTGCTTACCGAATTTTATGAATAAAACGTTTAGATTTTATACGAGTGGTTTCTGTTTTTATATCAGGACATATGCCTGTGTTTCGGTACAGGTGTTTTTCGTTTCTTGTAATTAATTAAGTAATTAATTATTATTATTTTTTTTTAACCAGGATTAATTTTTGAAGGGTTCACTGCTGTGAGAAGAGTTGCATAGCCATGAATTAGGCATCGAACAGTGCTGGCAGCCTGAGCAAAAGATCACCTAATTAAAGAGAAGCATAGCACTAATTGGTGAAGCAGTGCTGGGCTGATGAAATGTACATTATAACAAAGGCAGGCTGGAATGGCCAAGCCAGTGTGTGCTCACCGTCATGATGTAGTGCTGTATGACTGCATCTCACACTCATTCAGCACAAGAATTATAGCATGGCAGCCAAATGATAGATGACTGCAGCTGCATTAAGCAAAGTGCCAAGCCAGTTCATCATAAAATGGGGAGGAAAGGAGGCAAATAAGAAAGTAGGTAGAGCATACAGTGAGGAAAGGTTGTGAATGAGATAAAGAGAGTAGCAGGGGCATACAGACAAACCTGAAATAGACACAGACAAGCTAAGTAGAACTTAAATGGTTAGGAAAATAGACACAGACATACAAGTATTGGGCAACTGGTGATGGGGTAGGCTTGACAGCAAACAAGGAATGGGGAATGACAACATAAGGGAGATAAAACATCATGATGGGAATACGAAGGGGTTCTGGCATAGCTGTATATCAGGACAGATCAGGGAGTAACAAACCAAAGCACTACTTACCTGTGTGGCTGATATTAATGACTGGTTACTTCCCCAGTGGTCCAGTGAGTGAGGTCTGCCAGCTGTACATTTCCACAACCTTCTCCAGAAGGTATTCTATGTTGCTAAGGTGGGTATCTATGTTGTGTCATACCTCAGTAGCCATCAGCCTCCTCAGATGATACCAGGAGACTAAATAAGACCCCTCCAGGCCCTCTCAACAAAGGAGTCTTCACCTCTTCCTAAGAAATGGCCATACAAGACACCATTGACATCTTGAAGTCACCTCCAGCAAGGGAACTGTCGCCCTTTTGCTGACAGATAGCCCTGGTGGCCATTGTTGACTCATTGTTAGAGGCTTCAAGTCACATAGACATAGACACAGGTGCGTACATTACCCCCTCCTCTTCTACATCTGGACCTACAGAAGGATAATGTAGTGAAAAAAATTATTGTACGCATATGCCAGAAACAGTGTCAATAGTACACATGCCTTTGGTGCTGGAAGATTGGAAGACTATGTGTTCTATTCCCACCCTAGTTGCTTTACAATATTTACATTGCAGTGCAACATAAGGAAGTGCGGAAGTGCTGCACTTCTGATTGTGTGGTCCTTCAGATGAAGCATTAAGCCAAGGCCCCATCTGCCGGAACTGGTGGTAGCTCAGGTGGATGTGAAATGGTGCTTATAAAAAAAAAAAAAAAAAGAGTAGAAGAAGTTTCCAAATTTCCCCTGTCAGCATGAATATCACCTCAGGTCTCCCCTGAAAAGAAGACACTGGTGTAGTGTGATTAGCCCAGTGAACTAAAATATAAATTACAGCTCAGTTATACAGTATCTTAGTAAAGATGTCACGCACATCCTGCTGCTGACAGGAGAAAATCATTCCTGCCTTCTGTAAAATTGAGACATGTAAAGTTCTCACATTCTCGCTACTGGAAAAGAAGCATACACTCTTAGGTATACATGTAAAACAGTTAACATCAAAAGGCAATATGACTGCTAAATGTAAATGTATATACATACACACATGCATATACAGTAGTGTATCAAAGGTGAGGGAAAGGGGTCAGTTGCTCCAGATGCAAAGTGTTAGGTGGTGCAATCGAGAACTTCTGCATTCTGTTTTTGTGTACTTAAATTATGTTACAGAAAGGGTCTTCTGGACTTTGTGAGCTGGGGGGGTGGTATCTGTGGTAAGCCAATTGATGCTTTTGTGCCAATCCGCTTTATACAGTAAAAGCTGAACTAACTCTGTTTTTTGATCTTCTGAATAGCTGAAGGGGCATAGATTTGGGTGCTGTAGTAGAAAACCATGCTTTTGCACCAATTAGCTTTTTACAGTAAAAAACTGAAATTAATTTTTTTTCTCTTTGTATGAAGAGCTGAGGGGTGTAAAATTATTTGAAAGACTGGCAATGACACTAGTTGAACTAGCTGCAACAAATCTATACACAGGAATATCATGCAAACAGAGAGCCAGACGCATATGCTGACACAGTATATATATATATATATATATATATATATATATATATATATATATATATATATATATATATATATATATATATATATATATATATATATATATTTGTGTGTGTGTGTGTGTGTGTGTACATATATATATATATATATATATATATATATATATATATATATATATATATATATATATATATATATATATATATATATATATATATCCTCCAAAAAAGGAAGCCAATCTGGTGGTCCCCTGCCATACACAAACTGTACAACAGAAGGAAGAAATTTTTGCAAAAGAGAGTAAAATCCCATGAGTGGAGGAGCTCCCTGGTCAGCCTCAGTAAGAAGCTGAGATCCCTTATAAGATACTCCAAAGCTAGCTATGAAAACAAAATTGCCACTGATTCAAAGGACAACAACAAAGCATTCTATAGCTATGTCAAGAATCTCAATGACAACACCCAGATCTGCTCTGAGTTACAGCACAACGGCACGGAAATTACAGAACCAACTGATATTGCCAAAATCCTGGCAGATAGGTTCAGTGCTAACTTTACCCCACCCCATAAAGGGCCCATATCTATACAGGAAGAATGCAGAGTCCCTGTAATCACAACTACGCAGGTAAAAGTGCACTCTCTAAAGCCAAAAACACAGCATCCATGGGACCGGACAACATCCCAGGCTGCATTTTACATGAACTTCAGAACGAACTGGCTCCCCACCTAAGTACCATGTTCAGTCATAGCCTCACATCAAGCTTTGTGCCCACTGGATGGTGTACAGCAAATGTTATCCCACTCCACAAAGGGGGGAGCCACCACTGATCCTGGGAACTATCGCCCTATTAGCCTGACAAGCCTGGTCTGCAAGGCCATGGAACGTATCATCATGGAACTCATAAACAAAGACATTGGTAACCTCTAAAATCTGGATCCCACCCAGTTCGGGTTTGTGAAAGGCAGATCATGCCTCCCGAACCTGATCGACTTCTTTGAGGCAGTCACCAAAGCCGTAGATGAGGGTAAGGTGGTTCACACAGCCTATCTTGACCTCGCCAAGGCTTTCGACACCATCCCCCATTCTGGAATTATAGCTAAACTCACTAAACTAGGAATAAATCCCTATGTCACAAGATGGGTTGTCAACTGGCTCACTGACAGAACCCACACTGTAAAAATTGCACACTCCAA
Organism: Protopterus annectens; assembly: GCF_019279795.1. Lineage (NCBI taxonomy): Eukaryota > Metazoa > Chordata > Ceratodontiformes > Protopteridae > Protopterus > Protopterus annectens. The sequence continues at coordinate 1,100,879,116 of NC_056731.1, forward strand.
ATATGACCTCAAACCAGTGACAAGTGGAGTACCACAGGGTTCAGTCCTGGGACCTCTCCTGTTTGGTATCTACTTCTCTGAAGTACAGGCTTACACAGAAGGCCTCTGGATAACGAAGTTCGCAGATGACTGCAAACTAGGATCCATAGTCGAGTCAACAAATGATGTGGAAGTCCTACAGAAGGGCCTCGCTGAGACAGATGCCTGGTGTCAGAGCCATGGCCTCAAGCTCAATGCTTAAAAGTGCATTGTCATCCCCTTTGTTAAAAAACTTGGTACTTATGAACTACTACATAGACAACAGTCTTCTTAACACCGAATGTGTGATAAGAGACCTTGGGACCAGGTGGACAGTATTCTGTCCTTTGATAGTCACTTTGCCACAGTAGTCAGGAAGTCCTTCTATGTGGCACACCTCATCATAAAAGGGTTCTCATCCAGGAAAAAAGAGGTCATTGTTCCCCTCTACTCGACACTCATTAGACCCATTATAGAGTACAACGCCTTTTTTGGAATGTACCTCACAAGACATCTGCAGCAGCTGGAAAGGCCACAGAAGTACCTCACAAAGAGGATTACTGGCCTCAAACAGATGTCCTACACTGACCATCTCAAAAAACTCCAGCTTTACTCCATAGCATACCGCCTACTCCGAGGTGATCTCTGCCTAACATATAAAGGTATGTCAAACCCAGAGCTGTTGGACATGCTACACCTAAAGAAATCCCAATCCCTCCGAGCTACACGGTCTAGGGACCTAAACCTTGTCACCACAATAAACAGGACATGCTGGAGGGATAGATTCCTGTCTCAGAGACTTCCCATACTCTGGAACAGGCTACCCATCTATGTCAAGTAAAGTTCTTCATTAGCACTCTTCAAGAAAAATCTTGATGAGTGGATGGGAAATAGGAAAGACACCCCGGGGATCACTTCTGTGTCTCTGCTCGACAGTGGTACAGGAAAATAACTTTCTTGGATTGTTTAAGCCAGGGAACCTTGTTGGCTAGACTTACGTAGGCCCTCGGGCTGATAGCCTAGTACCTACCGCGTGCGCGTGTGCGCGTGTGTGTGTGTGTGTGTGTGTGTGTGTGTGTGTGTGTGTGTGTGTGTGTATATATATATATATATATATATATATATATATATATATATATATATATACACAGACACACACACACACACACACACACACACGTGTTGGGTGGGTGCCCTAATGGTTAAGGTGTTTGCCTAACAAACACAAGGTGCAGGGTTTCAGTCTCAAAAGGGATAATTGACTAGGCTTAAAAAAAATGGCTCGCAAGGGCAGTTAGCTTAGTATTAACCTATGAATCTATGAATATATATATATATACATATATATATATATATATATATATATATATATATATATATATCATTCCATAATTTCATATATGTTTCTCTCCCTAACCTCTGCCTTTGACAGTTAAAGCAGGTCAGGGAGGAACTGCTTCAGATCACAGCATTGATTCTGGCAGCAAGTTGGGGTTCTGGACTCAGCAGTGCTTGAACTCGCTATGTCACTCATTCAGGTTCACTTGAGGAACAGCATTATATTCCTGTGATGGACATTCATTACTGTAAAACTGTAAAACCCCAGAATTTTGGTAAAGTTTCAGCAGACTTGCAGCTTTACAGAATTAGGGAAGACGTCCTGCCTAGTAAACTACCTCAGCAAAAACCACAAACCATATGGTGGGATATCATTCAGATGTTTTGATGTACATATAACGGGAACCCAGCTACATGTCATATTACCATGTGCTTGTGTCTGTGGGGGCTGGCAACCATGTACAATTGAATTCTTATCAAGGGGCATACTTCAGTGGGTTTAGGCTTACAAGCCACATGTTGAAAGATGGTTATTGTATATATTTCGGGGAGTGGCTGTGTGTAGCAATAAATGCCATTAATTAACAAGTACATAAATGGAGAGAGACCATAGCCATGGTTACTGTACAGGTGGGGAGGATGGCATAGCAGTAATTGTGAATGAAAACCAATGTATAAAGGGGATTTTGGCAATATGTATGGACATCATACAACATACTATACATACCCACTAACTGACATGTTGTGCCCTCAAGCGTACATTTACTTACATGGTAACATAATGTAGGCAATGTCTAGAAAATGTCTCCATACAGGAGAATAAAGTGCTACTGCAAACCTCTGCATACCTGGCATTCTCTTCCTGGACAAAGATGCAACATGCAGGTTATGGGAGAGTCAGCCATGAACTGTTCCAAGTCAGATACAAAGACCAGTGGTGGAACATCATCTCTGTGACCTGTGGATACCCTTTATTATGACTGCCATCTAGATTGTGGGCCATGGCATTCCTCCTGCTCCATACCTGGAATGCCTTATCAGACTGCCCATGCACAATCCCATAGTTTTGTGACTCTCTGTCACCTGTGGACACACAGATTGCCACTATGTGCATAGGCTGGGTGTAATAACATAAGCATCATTTTTTTTCTGTTTTGTCTGTGTCATGGCTAACAGTTGTGGACCAGTTACTAGCTCTTTGCCAGTGCTGCAAGGTATTGTACCCATTACTGCTTTGGCTATAGCACTGCTGCAGCATGTTCCTTTCCTAACTCTCTACCATGCCTTTCCATTGCTGGTGCAACTGGTATAGAATTTCCTGCTAAATTATTATCTGCTGCTTCAGCTGTTTACACAAAGTCATATTGTGCAGCATTGCACATGCTTCAAAAATCTTGCAGCAGATTTCAAGACTGCATTGCCGTGCCCCACATAGCATTACTAGGCAATGAAATCATCCCTTGAGTAGGACAAACACATGTGCTACTACATTATGCATTTTAGCATCTCTTTCATAATAGGCCATTTCAGGCAAGATCTGACAGCCATGAATGGGGGTCATCTACCAGGGTCTAGGGCATACCTAGCACAAAATCCTGCATGCATATGTGGCCTGCTCCCTGTTTGGATTCTATTTCTGTATATAGACATATCTGTCTAATTTTGTCATTCATCTGCCATCTATCCACTCTCAGGAGCCTTTGGTATACATCTGATGTGTGCTAAGTGCATGAATCATGGGAACTTTTCAAATGGTGTGTGGACACATTATAAATAATTCCCTGAGCATTATGAGCGACCTGGCAGTTAAGAGAGTGTATGCACTTCCTGCTGATGTATCACAGTCCCTCTCGACCAGGTGGGTCCTTGATGGCAATGACTGCTTATAATCAATAGCTACCAGTACCTCAGGGAAGTGGGCAATGTCACAAAATGTCCAGATGATGCTGGTTTTCTCCTCTTTAGCCCTGGTGAAACAGATATGCTCCACCACATGCTGCAGCATAATGTCTAGGAACTGGCTTAGAATCTGTGATGATAACACCTTCAACATCTCTAACACGTCCCCATTAGGTAATTGAAAGGTTGCTGTAGCTAAGATGGTTAAACAACACAAATACTACAGGAGTGAGCATACCATGCATCCCTCTTGATTCTGTTTGAGGGTTATACAGTACAACAAGATCCCTTACAGTGTCCACGTCCATATGATAATGGTTCTTAATGTGCTGCTCAATGAGCTGGTGGTATGCAGGTGTTATCTGTACACCTTCCATTGGCATGGATGGTCATGACATTTAATAAACTGTGGACAATGGCGCCAATGGTGACCAGTAACCCATGCTGCTTTGCTGCTACTGCTGCTAATCCAAGCATCATCCCATTCACATACACCATGACTCTTGGTATAAAAAACAGGCAACTGCCATGCCACAGGTGGTCTGCCATTTTTGGCTAGCGACATTTGCATACAACATGTGGCTCACTTACATAGATGTTTTAATTTTGATGTCATCAGGCAATCATTAGCATGTGATGCATGCAGCACTATTTTGCCCCTTGTGTACGTACCTGCACGGTATCTTAGAATTGCCCATGACTTCTACATAGCAGCTACCTGTGCTAATTTGCACAATGCATTTAACATATATGATTCCCAGTCTAAATTAATAAATATAGGAACTTTGGTCTTCTAAGTACAAGCAGAACTGCAATACACAATCAGTCTTTAAATGCAGTGTGTATATGACGCCAGTCTATATCCAAGTTTGTTGTGTTCACTAGTTCAGTTTTTCAAGAAACGTTTTTGTTAGCTATAAATGTTTTGTGATGACAGCAGCTGGCTTTTAACCAAACTGTGGATAATATTACAGCAATTGCGTTTGCTGAAGTTACTGCAACATTCAAAATCTATGTTCAAAGTATCATTAGCAGAACATAATGCATGTTTTATTTCTTTCAGATATTACTCTCTGCATTAGAGTTATAATGTTGGTGAAGGTTATTCTGAGATGAATAGAATAATTATTCCATCAGCAGTTATAATCTGACTAAAGTGGTAATTTCATAATCTGATAAAAAGGAAAGAGTAAAAATGAGGTTTGAAATCACTCTCTTTTTAGCCTATTAGTAATATAACAGCACCTTAATGAGAAAACATTATAATGGCATAGTGTTAGGAAATATAATTATTTTATAACTGAGGCTATTGTTTTCCTCATTTAAAATCTCACTCAATCTTGCACTTCCGAGATTGCTGCCATGTTGTGCATATAGATATTAATCTCATAAGGCATGTGTATGCTGTTTCCATGTGTAGCATAGTATAAAATTGTCTTATATTTAAGCTCCCCTCAGTGGGTGGTAGAATTACCCATCAAAGTTGATATGCAGAGAGAGTTTGTGAGCACACACTTATACAAAAACAAACATGTAAGTTAATATTAATATGTGTTTACACAATCAGTGTAGATTTCATTTACATCACTATTATTAAACAAGAGTCTCCATGGTAACATATATGGTGTTTCTTGGTGTACTGACTTTATTAAATGGTACGTCACATGGGCATATAACAAAATCTAATGAAAGAGAGCATTAAGATTCTTACTGTTTAAATATGACCAACAGACGTTTGTTCTTTTCTAAGACATTCTGTGCAAAGATGCATACTTTGCCAGATTTAAAACTGAACATGTCGATTACTGGTTGTAAGGATGAAAATGATGACAGGTAGTGTGGTGAAGAAGGCAACACTGTCTGTGACTGAATAACTGTCGGGGCTATGTAATTACATTCATTCTTGAACATGACAAGCATAAAAACATGCACCAACACACGTGTATATATATATATATATACACACACACACACACACACACACACACACACACACACACACACACACACACACACACACACACACTCACATACTCACACACTGTAGCTGTGAATTCTGTTCCCTAACTTCTTAAAATACAGTTAACATTTGTTTACCACATTATAAACCAGATTCATGTCATAAGTATGAAACCAAAAATCTAGAGGCCATACATGGCAAATGCAAAAAAATGGCAACCCAAAAACATAGGAAAAACAAGCATTTTGCAAGGTCAAACTCAACTTGTAAACATTCTATATGGGGTTTACCCATTCATCCCTTTATGTTTATATGCTAACTTCACTGTGATACAACCAGGGAGAAAGAGAAAACACCATACAAGAAAAATCTGTTCCCACACACTGTCAGCAAGATGTGTAGTGATCCATGCACACCTGCACCAATTCTGGCAATGTCAGACAGGTGCAGGTTAGTGTCAGTCCATAGTCTGATGTTATTGTATAGTCCAGTGAGCCCAAAACTGCAATGGGAAATATTTGCAAATGGCTGCATAACGACAAATAAAATTAGTTTTCAAAGTAAGGTACTCATAATATTAAAATAATGTATGCAAGGTAAACATTGTTGCAATTCAAAGGGGGGGATTTAATAAAGCCTATACAGCCTTTTCACCATGTAGGCATAGTGGCACATTGCTAACATGAAAATAAACAGGTGTGCGATCCAGTAAACAGTGCTGAGCGGTGCGTACGAGCGCGCCTACACGGAAGTAAACATGGCATGCAAATTACCTGATAAGTAGGTGAACTGCATGAAAATGAGGGAGATAGAGCGATCCAGGAAGCAGGCAAGCAGTAGTCCTGCAGACCCTGTGTTGGTGTCCATAGTGTACATGGAAAAATTCCCTGTACAGGATGTAAAAATAACAAAAGGGGCCAAAAAAGGGCAGGTAGATGGGCAGAAAGGCATCACAGACACAGATATGTGCAAAACTAACCACCATGTGTCCAAAACCATATGCTGTATGGAAAATAATATAAAATATATATTTTTTTAATAATCTGGATATGTTTGCATGGTGCACCACAGTGTGCAAATAAGCTGATATGAAATTAAAAGAAATGTAAAAACCAAAGTCATCAATGTGACAGTAATGTATTATAGGACCCTGCGTGGAGCATCTACAATGGTGGAAAATGGTTCTGTTGCTAAGCCGGCAGGGCCTGGAACCATGTTGTTTCCAGGTTGTGTGTATGGATCCCTGTGCAAATGAGGTGGGGTTACTGAATAGCACAAATGGGTATCTGTGTCTGCAGCTCCCATCTGTGTAGGCAAAGAAACGTGTTGTTGTCCACAGAAGGGGTAGCTAACATCAAAGGGGTGTGTCTGAGGACTTGTAAGCTCATTGGAGCTCAACAGTGCTTGTTTGTGCAGTGCTGCACTCTGCTGAGCAGGGGGGTATGCTAAGCTTTGTTTACCTTTGCGGCACATGTTTGCGGGGTGTGCCACAGTGCTCAGTGAGGAAGGCTGCTGCAAAAAAAAAAATTAGCTGAGAAAGGCAATGATATCTTAATTACTGATGACTCCTGTTTCACTTAAATTAGGGCCATTAACAGTCCTTAATGATGTACTTCACAGGTGGAATGAATCATCGTTAGCCAACCACATGGGCTGCACCTACAGCAGAGCACTATAATTGTTGCATACACCCTACTATCTGATTTCACCCCCATACTCTACACCAGTGGAGTACACACTTGGGAGTTTTAATTGAAGGAATGTTAGTGGCTGCTGCAGGTCTGCTACATCTGTATGTGCTAGATGCTGAGGTTAGTGTTGCTGCTGCTGACTATAGGCATAGACTGAGAAGGAGAAGAGTGTTCAGTCCCAGGGTAACCTTCCAGGAGCTACATGAGCTGGAGATTGTAGAGTGCTACAGGATGGACAGGGACATACTACAAGAACTCACTGAGCTCTGCCGATCCCAACTCAGACCCAGAGCCAACAGAGGGGAACCCATCTCAGTGGAAACACAGGCATGTGTAACTCTTAGGATACTAGCTACAGGTACTTTCCAAAGACCAGCTGGGGACATGATGGTGGTCTCACAGGCATCAGCATTCAGGGTACTCCACCAGTTCATGGACACCATGCTACCACATGCCAGTGAGCATATTTATTTTCCCCTCATCCCTGTTTCGAGGGACAGCAGTATGCAACACTTCTACCATGTAGCACACTATCCTGAGGTACTGGCTGCCATAGAGTGCACTCATTTGCACATCAAAGCAATACCTGATGAGGAGGGTAGACTCTACATCAAGCACAAGGGGCATCACTCCATCAACTTCCAGGTTGTGTCAATGAACAGGGTATTATCATGAATGAGTGTGATGGCAGCCCTGGCAGTTATCACGACTCCCATATCTGGCACACATCGCAGTTGTGCCAGATGTTTGCTAGGGGGGAACATCCCATGTGGCCATTTACTGTGGGATGCTGGCTATGCACTGGAACTGTGGATGATGACTCCCATCAGAAATAGACACCCACCCACCGAAGAATGCCATAATGAGGCACACACACAAACTAGGAACATCACAGACCATGTGTTTGGGCTGCTGAAGTCACAGTTCCTGTGCCTCAATGTATCTGGTGGAGCCCTGCAGTACTCTCCAGCCACATGTGCACGCATGTTCAAAGTATGTGCTATTTTACACAATATGATACTGCAGAAACAGCTGCAGCAGGATCAACAAAGGGAAGGGATACACAACCCCCACCCCACCAGTGCCTAGGTCACCACAGCCACACGCACAGGGGGACTCTGAGGAGGAAACCCCTGAATTTGTCCCTGCAGGCAGAGATAGGCATGCCCAGTATGCCCTGGCCTTGGCCAAGAGACAATGCATACCACATGTACTGACAACCTAGGGCCCTAGGGACTGGCGCCTTACTCCGACTCACATACATTTTAGTAAAGATTATGCCAGCCAGCCCAAACAACCTGCACCTAACCATGTATTGGCTGTATACTGCATGCATCAGACAGAGTCAGCCCTGAACTACATGTCTGTCAAGTGCTGCATTTGCAAGGTAAGTCACACAACTATTCACTACTTGTAAGGGATACTAGTATATGGTAGCATATGTATGGACCTGCCACATGTATGCAAGAGAATATAGTGGGCTTCTGGGCTACTTGGGAAGATCTAACAGCCACTTGGGACAACAGGTACTCTGTCCAATAGTATGTGCTCCATAATATGCACTAGGCCACATGGCTGAAAAGTCCACTACATTATGCAAGGGAGATGGCAAACAGTGGGGTCACACGACAGTTGCACAACTGCCCATGCCAGCAGAGCATGGGCTGCTCGTTCCCCACCACCAACACATCAGTGTAACCATACAACTGCTGTAACAGTAAATCTATAATGATATATCAGCAGACCAGCCAATTCCAGGGCTGTGACATAGAACCTGGCAACACTTTCTATGTTTCACATAATGCAGGAGTAACAATGTAGGTCTGTATGCTGTTGATCATGTGATGAATACACATCCTTGTCTGGCAGCCTGTGTGTCTCAGTAGGCTAGGGACATTAGCATGGTTGATGGTGTTGATGGTTTGAATCTGGCAGTATCCACATTTTTTGCATGTGAGGTAGTTGTATGGTGGTGTCCACACAAACTGTCATACCCCTCAATTTGTTACTGCATGAAAACTGGACAAAGTCAAAGAGAATGGGGAGCCACAGGGCCAAAACTAGAAACAGGCATTCAGATGCTCTGATTCATCTAGAAGGTGGCTAGTATGGAAGCAGGTTGCATCAGTACAGCATATCTGAAGGATATAAAGTCCAACACTCAAATGTTTGTCTGTAGTTAGTTCTTCTATTCACTGACTGCCTTATACAACATTTTACTGGAACACCACAAATGTATGAGGAACAGGCCAGACATACGAGGTGAAATGCTAGACATTATGAAAAAACACGTACAGTGAGAGGCATACTTTTCAACTGTATAGAGTTTTGCATCATATTTTTGGTCCGTTGTTCATAAAATTGTGGTTTTCTGGCAAATTGGTGGCAAATCATTAAAGACTAATGTTAGAAAATAATGACAGGCATTTGAGTGTTAGACATCATACCCTTCAGAAAATTCATGCTAAAGCAAAACCTGTTATTCTATCACCTTTCTAAGTTTGTAAGTGCAATATGAAACAATTGTCCCTATGTTTGGGCTTTTGTTCCATGTTTACTGATGGCTTTGTCCAGATTTCTTGCTGTAAGAAGTTGAGAGGTATGGTGAGAGGTTTGCAGAGTGTAACCCTGTTGGACGTGTTACATCATGTACCCCAGTCACATATTAATTACAGCACACAGCCGGGGAATGCCATGGACAATGTCAGGGAAGTACTGTACTGCAGAAACAGGTGCAGCTGCCAGTGTCTGTAGCAGACAAAATCCCAGCATGGACTGCAGGTAGCTGTTGCCTGGAGTCACCTTGTAAGTACTGATAGTCCCACTGAGTATACACCTAGCCAGCTTGAAACCTGCCATGTGGTAATACATCTGTACATACAGACAGCTACCACTACATATCTGTCTGAACCTAGGGTCTATATTATATATTTGAACTTTCAAAACTTTGAATCCCATATGTTCGACAACATATGGTCGAAGTTTGAAAGATTGAATATACAATAAAAAAAAAAAGAAAAAATTACCTTAATGGTGCGAGCATGGGGGAAAGCCCACCTGCACTCCCCACACCAACCTACTTAAATATACCAACTCCAAGACCGCACTTCAGTGCAGAAAAGGGAAATTCTCCCATTCTGCACTGTACGGCGCCATTACGTTCAACCTTCGAACTCTTGAAATGTTAATCATATGGTGTCGACCATATGACATTCGACATTTCAAGCGTTTGGTTTTCTAATAGGAACCCCTGAACCTATCCCCCTTCCACATGCCTATGGTATCGATCAGTATATACCCCATATACATATAATACCAATATATATATATATATATATATATATATATATATATATATATATATATATATATATATATATATCTCTATAGTACAATGATACATAGAAATTCAACATATCTGCAGACATCATATACATAACATATGCACACAGCAGCATTTATAGAGCTATCCCTGTTATATATACACACACACACACACACAGATATATATATATATATATATATATATATATATATATATGAATTTCCCCGCATACCCTCGGAATGGTGAGGTTAGCTGCACTCACACATCAAAACAGTTGCTGAAAGGAACCAAACCAAGGCTGCGACAGTACATAATCCACTCATTCACAGACCCCTTTGCTTGTGGAATGTCACCTTGTAGACAGACACATCTGAGTAGGTGTTGTACTGTACAATGGTTCAACGCATGCCATGGGCTGGCCATCTTGTTCCTGGCCACATGTTTGCCTATATATCAACAACCAGCCACATATGGCCATACTGCTGACTGTACACACATAACAGGGATAGTGACAGGTACCTCACTTCTAGGACACTAGATACAATAACAGTACCAAGTAACATCACTTGCAGACCAGACATGCTGTCTAACACAAGGCTATCTTGCATACTCCACAAGTACTGCACATGCAATAACATATACAATGGGTGTATTCTATGGTGCATGCAATAAGTACTGCTAGCTGTAGTGTGTAATAGTAGACAGGCAGCGGTTCTAATCTCACATCAGCCTCACACTGTGTGTTTGTAAATATATCCCCATGCAGCACTATGAACAGCCTGTATAGGCTATCCCTGTGCAATGGTTATGCATTTTATGGCCCTGTGACTAGCTGCTGGCCATAAATTGCCCTCCTATACATTACTATAATCGCTGTCTGCCACTTGTCTGACCTAGACACAGGAAATTTGTATATGTGTCAACACCACCACCAAACCTTTTAGATTTGTAAGTTCAAATAACCCAGGTGATATGTGGCCAGGGTAGCAGACCTCATCACAAACTATGAATGCATGAATACACTGACTGCCCCTATTGTCCCTGATAGACTGTTATACATATATGCATCTAGGGTGTCATGCATGTATACTTAGTTGATGTCATATTTCTGCTGTGCTGCCATGCCATCCTGTGCCGCTTTATTACCACCATGTGTCCATAGTCTATCCCCTTAGACCCCTGGAACAGAAACATACACAGGTCTGTGACATAACTGTCATTCTGTAACACTACTGCTAGTCCAACATCATGTAACAAAGATACACAAAGCGTGATGTGTAGTCATGACACATGCCAGCATACAGTACCTACAGTGGCCCACAAGTGGTATGGCATAACAATACTGCACTACACAAGTACTTGTGATGTGATATAGGCACCCTGTGCATCAGGTATGGCATAACAATACTGCACTACACAAGTACGTGTCTCGTAATATAGGCACCCTGTGCATCAAACACATAGTAGCATTGCTCTGCATCGATGGCATGGATGACAGGGATGACAGGGATGTAGCACAGTGATCACCACATGCACAGGGTGTGGTGTGGAGGTGGTGGAGCCTAGGTTGTGCCAAACAGTTGACAGCATGTGTGTGAGTCCGGAGGGGTGCGGGTTAGATGGGCCATGGAAAGGTGTCTTGTGTGTCTGTAGGTGACCTGCATGTGGCAGTGGTGTTTGAGTGTGTGCATGTACATAGACAAGCCCAGTGCTAGCCCTACACAAGTGTATGTTGGACAGCTGTGGACCATACATGGTAGAGTGGACAGTTCACCATCTCCAGCCATGAACACAGGAACTGGTTCTGCCAGGACTAGCACTGGCACCACCATGCCCAATGTCAGATGTGGTGTTAGTACTTGAAGATGACTGCAAAATGCTGGGGCTGTGTCCCCCACAGGACCACATACCCATGGCCTGCCAAGTCATGGTGTGGACAGCACACTTCCCTCTGTAGCACTGGAGGTACTGCCACTACGGGAGCATGGCTGTGCATGGTCACGTGGACTCCCAGCAGATGGTGTTGCTGCCCTATGTCCACATGTCCAATGCCCAACTCCAACCAGATGTTCTAGCACATTCAATGTGCGGTCCAAGACAGACACTGTCTCAGCCCACCATCTGTCCACTGCATCAGCGAACTATTCCAGAGTGTCCCCAATGCAGTGGAGGCAGTCACGGATGTCAGACTGTGCTGCGTCCATAACCGAAGACAAAAGCAGTGCATTACTACCTGCACTTTTATTTATGGTAATCCACACAGGTACATACAAATGAGGATCCACAACTACATTACCAGTCACACATCTTTTCATCTCCACTCCCATGCACAACAGACAACCTCACACCAACATACACAGAAATGTCAAGTTCTCTATATTATGCACGTCAACCACATCCAGGTAAAGTCGCCAGTACAATCTGCCTGTAAGATATGAAATATGATGCTATACGTGATAAACCTATACATAAAACCCAGTACACCTATCTTGAGAATGATATGCCAGTACTAGTGTCACTTCCTCTGGTATGTAGCAGCTCCCTTTTGTGTTTGAACAGGCATCTTGGTGTAATTGCCTCATGTATACCAGGTTGTGTAGCCGCTCAGAACTATAAGTGCAGACGTGTCGACGGTCATTCAAATACACACCTGTGGCTAACCAGTCTAAGAACCGTAGTTATCTGTTCCAGAATGGAGCATACAAATATTCTACACTGAGTAAAAATTACTTTTGTACATAGGGCAATATGGTAGCCCTTAACTTTCATAGGGTATAGATGATCCATAAAAAACTGTATTAGTCTTACCAGGTACAGGACCACAGACTTGGGCCACTCCTGATGGACCTATGAAAAGGTGAGCCAGAGGTATTGTCAGCACCACCAAATGTTGCAGAATTACAAGGTAATATGTGCATATATCCAAATGTACAGTGGCTACTGTAATACTGGCTGTATTGCTGACATTCTCCATATGTGTGCACAACTGTGCATAAACCCTAACTCTCCCCCCATGCAGATAGACCTAACACCCATGTATAGGTATGTACAGCCTCCTACAAAGACTGATACAGTATTACACTGGTGAACATAGTATGCTTACCTGGATGGTCCTCTGCTGTGGACACCCTGGCACCCAACTCCACAATGTATGTTTTGATGGATGCCTGGGAGCTGTTGTGTGTTCCTAGGTTCTCCAGAAATTCCTCTGTGGCTGTGAGTGGATGTTCTGTCAAGGGCCCTCCACCAGTGGTGGCACGATCCCTGGCAACATTAGTTGCCCTTCATCATGCAGCATTCAGCATGTCTGTAGCACGGTGTTGGACCTGCTCATAGGTCCTGTTCTGTCAGCCAACCTGATTGACATCCTGCACAAGGCCTGCCCCCAATGCTACCCACTGCTCCTGATTATGCCTCCCTGGGACAACAAGATCCGATGGTGCTGTCTGAGTCCATTAAGTATCATGTCATTCCCCACCTCTGAGAAGGGGCATATCTTCAATGGTACATGGTCCATGAAAGACAACAAAAGGGAAACACATTACAGGACCAGATATGTGGACATCAAGTATGTACAGATCCAGCACACCTATAACAGTCTGCACTATCCACTGCTCCATCACACATCATACCCCACAGTCTGGGAACACTCTACGTGTATTGATACCACCCAGATAGTAACAAAACTGGGGTATGTTCCTGTGTGCCGTGACAGATTCTGCTGTATGTTCAAACACCCAGCAGTGCAGTCTACTGTGGTGTGTCACCTACAAGTAAACTCCCACTAATATATCATATGGCAATTGCCAGACAATTAATAGTGTGATATTACAACTAGATGGGGACAGTCCAGCAACACCAGTATGCCACAATGACAGAAAACAATGCAAACCTGCTGTAGTATATATTCCCTGCAGGCATCATACCTCTCAACTATACAGATGGTTGCAGAATGTCAGGATGTTTGCCTCATAGTTTTGGTCATTTTCACACAAACCTTTGTATCTCTGACAAATATTTAAACGCTGTCACTGAGTTTGGGCCTTTGCCTCTCCCCCCATAAATTATGACTTTGTCCTGGTTTCAAGTTGTAAGAGGTTGACAGGTATGTTAGGCATAGCCATTAACCAAACAGGTACATATGTCAACAGACACACTGACTTAGCCAAAGTACATCAGGGACATTCAGGGACACTTTCACAATGTTAGCACTATGTATGCGAAACAGTGACTGGATGGGGGGCTGAATTACAGTACATTGTTTGACATTACAGGAGTGTACACCCTTATTCATTGTCACTATGTATTATGTGTAATCCACTACCTTTCCTACAACAGCCAACTGTTGTAGGATGGACTGACAGGGACAGAGTTGAGATGTGACTAAAACTCAGGGACAGTTGAGAGGCATAGGACAGCTGAGTATCACTGACATGTCATTACCATAGATCTAAGACAAGCTTACAGTTGTAATCTCTATTCCCCATACTTCCACCCTCCCATCCACATCCTGTTACATGGAGAAACTATTACATACCTGCTGGAGTGCAATACTCTATTTTGGACTTTGCTTCTGGTATACTTTTTGAAATCCATTCTCCGTGTTAGTGAAGTCTCATACAGAGCTATTCCCCATAAGCAGCTGCTTGCCTTTTTAATGTACTGCTCATTAGCAGGTAATTTCCTCTGTACCAATCTGTGGCTGAGAATTGCTAATTAGCCAATGACTTGCCACCATAAAGCAATATATAAGGACTTCATGTAGACCTGGACCCCTTTCTTAGTTGTTAAGATGGACATCATTTAGGTGTGGAGAGTACAGCATCACAGAGTGTAGGTACCATAACTGTCAACAGTATAGATTTATGGTGTACATCCACAGTTTCACCTCATATGTGTGGTCAGTGTCCCATGACATAGTGGTCATCTGGCAGTTCACTGGCAAACATTGTGGGCTGAGGCCAGTAAGGAAAAAGACACAATTGAGTGTCAGACTTCATACCCATCAGAATATGCATGCTAATGCAATAACTATCATGCTATCAACCTACTATCTTTGTAGGGGCAAACAGTTACACATGTCTCTATCTATGGGCCTTAGCCCCCCTCATTACATCTGGCTGTGTCCAGATCCCTTGCTCTAGGGAATTGGGAGGTATGGTAGGTCTGTAGCAGCTACCTTTACATACAACTGTGTATGCTACAGGCTGCAACTTCTGCTGCAGCCTAGCGCACATAGGGGTGAATGTGGACACTTTTGAGGACAGCAAGCTGTACATGTAACTGTGGCAGCTGTGGCAGCCCTGTCATTATGGCAGAGCCAGGGTAAGAGTACCCTGTACAGTCCAATCGAGGCATGTGATTAAAGTATGTCTGTTATTCAACAGTGCCAATAACACAGTAGTAGGCTATATATAGTTAGACTATACGGATATCTGTAGTATGTCCCTACCTGCAGGCCTCTGACTTGCAAAAGTGGGTAGCAGTTCATTAACTAGCAGTAACCTGTGCGGATTAGGATTCAATGACTCAGTCATTACTTGCTGTCTTCATAATAATGTAACTGAACTGCTAGACAAAACTGGATTTAAACCCAGGACTGTATGTGGCAAAATGCACTCTATGCAAGGCATTTAAATGACTACACTAGTGAGTCACTGCAAAAGCATCTCTATTTGCAAGATATATGTGCACATATACAGGCTGGGAAACATTTCTACATACATCAGTATGTGCATGGCTTTATATGGCCATATTTTTGCACCAGGGTTGCAGTTGTACATGTAGTTTGCCATTGGTGCCTTAGCTGGTGTCTTTCCAGAAGTTGCTGATAAACGGGCACATATACCTGCTATCACAGCCCTCCCTTACATCCATTATTATGGCTGTCCACTGGTGTATTATTGCACCAGAGTCAAAGGTACACTCCTATATTTCCCATTAGTTTTTATTTCAGTTACATGCCTAATGACTGTAAATGGCAATCGGTATGTTTGTTGGAAACACCTGCTTTACAGTAGATCTGTGTGGCTGGTGGGTTAACGCAGTGGGTGGTAGGTGAGAGGGGACTGGGTTTGAAACTTGGCAGAGGTGTTTATTTTGTACATGTGTCAGACAATGTAATAAACATATTTAATCATTAAAGCTAATTTAAGCATAGCTTAAAGCAGCCAAGCAGTGCAAGTGGGGCATAAACATTGGCAGCTGTTATCATGTTTATGCTGTACTTAGTAGGTCTTAGCATGTCTCAGCAGATCTTTGGACAGTGCAGTGAAGCTATATTTTAAATTAATCTGCAAAATGTATATTTTAAAATTAAATACTTATTTGCTTTCCATGTATTCAAATCCTTGACTTACTACACATGGAGCTGTGACTCTACCCATTAAGCTACATGTGTTGCTTTACATATAACACTGAGCTACCTATAAGCAGTGCTGAGCACTGTGCTGTGCTGTGCAAATATGCTCAGCTATGCTTAAACATACATTTAAATAAATAATTAAATACATCCGGTTTCTATCTTTAGATGTCTGAATGTTGTCTGGGCACTGCTTAGCATTGCTACATTCCATGCTGTACCAGTCAAACATGTTTTTATCAAAAAAAAATTTTTTTTAAATTAACATGACACTGATGGACAGTCTGGGGAATCTCCTACCCATCTGCAGACATGGTTACCACTATACCTCTCCCTACACAAATTCAATATCCATGTTCCTCGGCTCTCCTTCTGCAATGAGCCATCATTAATATGCATGGTATGCTGCTGAGGGGGAACCATGTACATGGACACGTAACAGTCTGTGTAGGCTCTACACTGTGCCTACACAGATTTTATTAAATCCTGGGGATAGTTCTTTAAAGGAAAATAGAGCAGTTTTCTGCATCTGTGAACATAATTGAAATTCATAGTCCTTTATGGGGAAATAGAGCAGTTTTCTGCATCTGTCTATAAAACAGAGCAGTTTTCTGCATCTGTCTATAAAACAGTACAGAATTTTGAAAAAGTCATCACTGCATTAAGCAATAATGCTGGGATACACAGCGGTCAGTCATATGCAGCAGTGAACTACTGCCCTTAGTACCACTGCTTCCTGCCAGTACACACACGGTACCATTCAGTGCCAACATAAATGGAACCAGCACCAAATGATATACCACAGTTTCAACATTCAAAAGATTATTGATCACTTCACAGTTGATTTGGACAGTAGATGGGTCTTCACTGACTTGTGTTGCTCAAACGTGAGATCTATAGGAATGTGTGGCCTTCCTATTACTGTGGAGACCAAAGAATATATAGCTTTGACAATTCTAGCTGCAGAGACTTTTCAGAGAACAAACAGAAGCACATTTGATATTTCAGTCTTCTTCCTTTAGCATACCCAGCAAGTTCTTCAGTATTATGCCATTACATGTGGAAGCTCATACACAGTCTCCTAACACACCATAAGATAGTGCTACCACAAGAGTTCTTTCTATGATTATACAGCAGCACATCCATTGATAGTGAATGTTGCCCCACTGGCACCCCTGTGAGGCTGAAAAATGGTGGCAATACTCACATCAGATTCACAATGTGACTCTACTGCCATAGTAACAGTGGGAACATTGCTGGAATTAGGTTACATGGGGGATTCCTCACCCACTGAGGATTGTGAGCAGTCATGCCATAGAGCTATAAAACAAAAAAGACAGCAAACCAGTAAATGTTCCAATACAGCTCCAGGTGATGGCCAGTTGAAAAAAACTCCAGCGCAAACAGGAACGAGTTAAAAGCATTTATTTTAAATAAAAAACAACAGCGTGAAGCAAATAAAACATTGAAATCCACTAAGCGCTTTCACCTGAAAAGAAATCAGGCATCATCAGAGTGTTGAAACAAACAATAAACCAACCAGCTAAAATAAATTAAATTTCAAAAGACCGCCCATTAATACAAACCTATCAAAATGAAATAATCACTCGATGTCATTGAATGACAACACATTTTTTTAAAAAAGAAGAAAAGAAAAGAAAAGAAAAGCGCACACAACGCAACTTTTTCTTACCCTTATAAATAACCTTATAGGTTCCAAAAAACTGAAATAATAAGGTTGAAGTAAAATAATATAGTGTAAAATAAAATAAAAAGAAATGAAATAGAATAAAATAAACTATTAATGTGATTTGCTATCGAAAATGTCTGTGTGTACACATACTTCAAAATTGATCAAATCTATTTAAATAAATAAATTAATAAGTAAATAAGGTATAGTGTTATATTAATGTTAAAAATTTTTGTTATTAATAATTAATTAATATATTAATTTACATGTAAATGGTTATTTGAACAAATTTATAATCAAATGTATAATTAAATAAAGTAAAATAAATAAATAAATGAATGAATACATAAATATTGACTATTTAGCATACAAACTGTCCACATGACAAACTAATAAAGTTTATAGTGTTTGTGTGTAACTATATAAAATATTAATACTACTAAAAAGTTCAAAAAATACAGATTAATGGATATATTAATGTGTTAATATATCCAATTTAAACAGAGAGATCTGTACTTTAAAATGCTTGCCATAGAAATATATTCATTTATACCTGGGGATCTAGATGCTTTTAATCTCAATTGCCACAAGGTCTCCCTCATCCCTAATATAATCTTAACATCACCACTTTGGTCATTATCAGGTATCCTATCAATAATAAAAAATATAAATTTGCTAAAATTAACACAAGTCAAGCTACGTAAATAAAGGGAGTTAGTCATCTTTTTGTTCCTAATGTCCCTAACATGTTCAAGGATTCTTAACCTTAATTTCCTTATGGTCTTCCCTACATAGAAACTAGGGCAACTTAAACAAGTAGCAATGTAGATGACCCTCCTAGTGTTGCAATTACAATGGCCAGGACATTTGATAGTCCTACAGAAATTCATAACTGACACATACGGACCATTGTTGATGAACTTGCATACACTACAGGAACCACATTTGCTCATAGATGAACTTTTGTAGGCCCCATTGTTAGAATTGTCTCTTTCTAACAGTTCCTTCAAACTAGGCCCCCTACTATATGTTATAGTTGGGGTTTTACCTGTAACCTGTATGGTTTCCTTGTCCATCGTATAGAGCCAAGTGTCTCTCAAGATGTTACCAATTGTGTCCGAATGGCCATTAAAAGGCAAAATCATAGCTTTCCTGTGTTTTTCAGAATCAAAAGTAAAAATGTCTTTGTTCAGATCATTATTAACCTTAGATAAGCCACCCTTCAGTATTGGCCTAAAAGTAACATGTCTTTTGGCATCAACTTCATTCTTAATTTTGTCTAAAAGGTCTAAAGGGTAACCTCTTTGTCTAAACATATCCATTAGCACTTTTGTTTCATTAGCATAGTAATGGTCAGTACTAATAATCTAGATAGTCTTACCATCTGACCCTTGAAAACATTTATTTTTTGAAACAATGGATGACAACTCTGAAAATGTAAAAAAACGTTTGAGTAAGTTTCTTTATGGAATATACTTGACTCAATAGTTGGTTCACCTTGTTCACCTTTAAAATGTAATAAAATGTCTAAATAGTTACAAAGATGACCATGTACCTTAAATGTGAATTTCAAAAAATTTGTAGTGTTGTTAAGGTAATCAATAAAAGAAGTAATCAAATCTGTTGGGCCCGTCCAAAAAATCAGTATGTCATCCAAAAATCTAAGGTATACCTTCGCATATTGCATAAATGGTGATGAAAATACCTTATCTAATTCCCATTTTGCCAATACCAAATTGGCATAAATAGGTGCACATTTTGCCCCCATGGCAACTCCCGTTACCTGTTTGTACAGTTTACCTTCAAAGGCCAAGAATTTGTTAGTTAAAATAAGTACTATAAGGCCAACCATAAGAGATCTTTTGACAGAATGTAACCCACCTCTGTTGTCCAAACAAGATCTAAATAGGTCAAGGCCTTCTATCTGGGGTATAACCAAAAAAAGGTTAATAACATCGATGGTGACCATAATGGGCAAATCATCAAAATGTTGCCGTCTAATAACGTCTAGGCAGTGCCAAGAGTCACGCAAAATGTGTGGAAAAAAATTAATAATGTTTTTACAGTGGAAATCAACATATGATGCCATGGCTTCGATTTTAGACCCTTTGGCTGAAACAATTGGGTGGAAAGGTGGATTATTCTGGCATTTATGGATCTTGGGAATGCCAAAAATTGTGGGTGTCACAGGGTGATCTACCGGTAAATAGTGATATTCGTCTTGATCTATGACCCCTTCCACAAGCCATTCGTACAAAAGCCAATCAATTTTAGAGTATGCCATGTGCATCTCATTAAGTGATATCCTCTGGTAGGTGTTAACATCTTTAAGTATAATGGTCATTCTGTTAGAATAGTCAATAGCAGACATGATAACCACACCCCCACCTTTATCCGGTTTCATGACCCTGTAGTTGTTTGAGGTAGTCAATTGCCTCAAACAAAACTTTTCACCAGTGGTCATGTTATCTGGAAAATTGTCATTCAGTTTACTCAACCTCCTAAACTGAGCTTCACACATAGATTCAAAAGTGTGAATACATGGGTGGGTTGGGGGAATAAAGGTACTCTTTCTTTTAGGCCCTAATGATTGTTCATAAGACAAGTTGTGATTTTTAAAAAATATATATTTGTAAATTCAACTGTCTAGTGTACAGTCTAAGGTTAACCAATAATTTTGCTATATCATTCCTAAAACTAGGAACAAAGGTAAATCCCTTTCCAAACAGTGACAAGTGGTTGTTAGTCAACTCCAAATCAGTAAAATTGTAAAAACACACATTGTTACTATTCATGTGACACCCACAATTTTTGGCATTCCCAAGATCCATAAATGCCAGAATAGTCCACCTTTCCGCTCAATTGTTTCAGCCAAAGGGTCTAAAACCGAAGCCATGGCATCATATGTTGATTTCCACTGTAAAAACATTGTTAATTTTTTTCCACGCATTTTGCGTGACTCTTGGCACTGCCTAGATGTTATTAGACAGCAACATTTTAATGATTTGCCCATTATGGTCGCCATCAATGTTATTAACCTTTTTTCGGTTATACCCCAGATAGAAGGCCTCGACCTATTTAGATCTTGTTTGGACAACAGAGGTGGGTTGCATTCTGTCAAAAGATCTCTTATGGTCGACCTTATGGAACTTATTTTAACTAACAACTTCTTGGCCTTTGAAGGTGAACTGTACAAACAGGTAACGGGAGTTGCCACGGGGGCAAAATGTGCACCTATTTATGCCAATTTGGTATTGGCACAATGGGAATTAGATAAGGTATTTTCATCACCATTTATGCAATATGCGAAGGTATGCCTTAGATTTTTGGATGACATACTGATTTTTTGGACGGGCCCAACAGATTTGATTACTTCTTTTATTGATTACCTTAACAACACTACGAATTTTTTTGAAATTCACATTTAAGGTACATGGTCATCTTTCTAACTATTTAGACATTTTATTACATTTTAAAGATGAACAAGGTGAGCCAACTATTGAGTCAAGTATATTCCATAAAGAAACTTACTCAAACGGTTTTTTACATTTTCAGAGTTGTCATCCATTGTTTCAAAAAATAAATGTTTTCAAGGGTCAGATGGTAAGACTATCTAGACTTATTAGTACTGACCATTACTATGCTAACGAAACAAAAGTGCTAATGGATATGTTTAGACAAAGAGGTTACCCTTTAGACCTTTTAGACAAAATTAAGAATGAAGTTGATGCCAAAAGACATGTTACTTTTAGGCCAATACTGAAGGGTGGCTTATCTAAGGTTAATAATGATCTGAACAAAGACATTTTTACTTTTGATTCTGAAAAACACAGGAAAGCTATGATTTTGCCTTTTAATGGCCATTCGGACACAATTGGTAACATCTTGAGAGACACTTGGCTCTATACGATGGACAAGGAAACCATACAGGTTATAGGTAAAACCCCAACTATAACATATAGTAGGGGGCTTAGTTTGAAGGAACTGTTAGAAAGAGACAATTCTAACAATAGGGCCTACAAAAGTTCATCTATGAGCAAATGTGGTTCCTGTAGTGTATGCAAGTTCATCAACAATGGTCCATATGTGTCAGTTATGAATTTCTATAGGACTATCAAATGTCCTGGCCATTGTAATTGCAACACTAGGAGGGTCATCTACATTGCTACTTGTTTAAGTTGCCCTAGTTTCTATGTAGGGAAGACCATAAGGAAACTAAGGTTAAGAATCCTTGAACATGTTAGGGACATTAGGAACAAAAAGACGACTAACTCCCTTTATTTACATAGCTTGACTTGTGTTAATTTTAGCAAATTTATATTTTTTATTATTGATAGGATACCTGATAATGACCAAAGTGGTGATGTTAAGATTATATTAGAGATGAGGGAGACCTTGTGGCAGTTGAGATTAAATGCATCTAGATCCCCAGGTATAAATGAGTATTTTTCTATGGCAAGCATTTTAAAGTACAGATCTCTCTTTGTTTAAAATGGATATATTAACACATTAATATATCCATTAATCTGTATTTTTTGAACTTTTTAGTAGTATTATTATTTTTAGTTAATATTTTATATAGTTACACACAAACACTATACACTTTATTAGTTTGTCATGTGGACAGTTTGTATGCTAAATAGTCAATATTTATGTATTCATTTATTTATTTATTTATTTTACTTTATTTAATTATACATTTAATTATACATTTGTTCAAATAACCATTTACATGTAAATTAATATATTAATTAATTATTAACAACAAAAATTTTTAACATTAATATAACACTATACCTTATTTACTTATTTATTTATTATTTATTTTTTATATACTTACCTTCTTATCTATTTATTTATTAATTTATTTATTTATTTAAATAGATTTGATCAATTTTGAAGTATGTGTACACATAGACATTTTCGATAACAAATCACATTAATATTTTATTTTATTTTATTCTATTACATTTCTTTTTATTTTATTTTACACTATATTATTTTACTTCAACCTTATTATTCCATTTTTTTGGAACCTATAAGGTTATTTATAAGGGTAAGAAAAAGTTGTGTTGTGTGCGCTTTTCTTTTTTTTTTAAAAAATGTGTTGTCATTCAATGACATCGAGTGATTACTTCATTTTGATAGGTTTGTATTAATGGGCGGTCTTTTGACATTTTATTTATTTTAGCTGGTTGGTTTATTGTTAGTTTCAACACTCTGATGATGCCTGATTTCTTTTCAGGTGAAAGCGCTTAGTGGATTTCAGTGTTTTATTTGCTTCATGCTGTTGTTTTTTATTTAAAATAAATGCTTTCAACTTGTTCCTGTTTGCGCTGGAGTTTTTTTCAACTGGCCATCACCTGGAGCGGTATTGGAACATGCCATAGAGCTATATTTTCTGGTGATGGTGAGATCACACACTCACCAGGCAACAAAAGCCACACAGCTGTTTGAAACTTCCAAGAGCTGACTGTTGGGTGCTTATTGTAGTGAGCCACATGAGAAGCTTCTTCTGTGATCTGCTCAAAAATATCATTCACAAAAGTATTCATGGTATTCATTGCTTTAGACAAAATCCCAGTATCAAGCTAAACCTGCTTCAAACCTTTACACACACAAGTTGAATGACTCTCTTTATGACGCCGGTAATGCTTCTTTCTATCATTCTTAGCTAGTTTCTTCACAATGTTTTTTGAACCCTTTTTAGGGGCAGCAGGTTTTGCTGGTTCACTCATGTCATTCCCACATACAATAAAGACTGGCAATGCCACTGTGCCACCACATTGTGACTCAAGTTCTGTGTGTTGTCATCATTATCTACATTCCTAGGACATACAATAACACCAAGCTGTTGATATGCTTCAGCCTCTGACGATGCCACTACCAGTGTTCTGCCCTGTGAATGGACAACAAAAACACAATAGTGTAGACACGGGTACCTGTGCTACAACTATGCCCCAGTAGCAGGCATACTAAGGATATCCATGCAAAATGTATCATACAAACCAAACTTATCTCTGATACCATCCTGACTTGGCTTCACACTCGATAAACCTAAAACAATACATAGCCAACATTTTCTGTGATATGTCCAAAGTGTATATCTGCAATGCAGCTGTACAGTAATCTGGTGTAAGAGGCATTAGCCTCATGCACCATCCTCTAATACACACAGGAAAGATGGGTCCATCTTGATGTCAGTGTTCACTCCTCCCTTTCTAACCTTAGAAACACTGTCTCCCTGCAGGGATAGCGAAACCTCCTCTGTCTTTATTAACCTGTGGCTATCAGGTGCTCTCCTCAGCAGTGGCTGACCTTTTACCTTTTGCCTTGGCACTGTATATCATACTGCTAACATGATTATGACACTGCTTTAATGTGTGATTGCATTCCCCCAGGGCATTTATGTCATGGACCCCTCTCTCTCCCACATTTAGTCATATAAAGGCTAGTCAGCATCTCCTATTCCCAAATGATGCCATCCATGTGTCCTTAGTGTTGGAAGCAGGGCATTATTTCTCAGCAAGGCTGAAACTGTACATCATTTGCCATTCACCTTGTTCTCCAGACATGCAGACCTATGAACGCATGACACAGAGTTATGAACTGTATGCTATTGAGATGTGTAATGACATCCATAGACAAAGCAGGATTATAGTTATAGCAGTCAAAGGAAGAGCTCTGGGAAACTGCAGGGACAGAAACTGGGAATAGAAACAACAAATGTTTGTGCCACCTGATATGTTTAACAACAGGCAGACATTTTTGCTATCATGAGATGAGGTCACCTTGTAAGTTACATTGCTGTGGCCCCACTGTAGTATGGTGAAGGGAGAAACACGTAGGCATATGAATGCTGCATTTGCCACCATCAGCCAACACATCCCTTTGACAGGTATGTCCAAGGACAATAGTGGACTACATTGTTGCTGATACTTTCTGCAAACATGAGACACATGCAGACAACTATGTACTTATTGCTAGACTTTTGTAACATGAATCCCAATGTAAGACTGCCCATCCTTAAGAAAGTAAAGAAAACATAGATCTCCATACAGTTTGTGAGCATTGTTTGTTTATTCATACCATCCATAGATCGAAACAATTTTACTATTCTTCTCAATAAGGCTACTAAATAAGCAGCATAACTTTGTAAATCTCCACAACATAGCTTATAGCTGCAGGCATCCATGACTCTGCAAGTTTATACTTATTTGTACAGTACGTGGGCAGAGTAGGTCAGGGTGCACGCATGTCAATGATTCACTGTATATTTCTGCAGTGCACCAGCAGTATAAGGTGCAGCCTACTGACTATATTCATCTCTATAAGCTAGTGGCTGTGAGCTTGTGCTAAAAACCTGCATGGGTAGACATGTTGAGCAAATTTAAAAGTGATTATTCTGCAGAAGTTACATTGGCAGGCATTATTCACTGGTCATCATATTGCTTCTTACAACAATATTACCATTTTAGAAGAAATGCATGAGAATGTCATATTTTGCTAGTGCACAAGCTTAGAGCAGAATTGCAGCACACCTCTATGAATTACAGTACAAACAAAACAACATATGCATCCCAGATTAAAATAGTAGACACCTAGAACAAATATAAAATTATATAGATGAAAGAAAAAGCTTTATTATATATATTCCTTCTTTTGTTTACTTTAATATACTTTGCTAACAAGGTTAGTCCCACTAGGCTATTGGCCTCTTTTCTGGAGAGACACAAGCAGGTATTCATACTACTAGGAGAAATTTGGCCAGTGTATCAGGGAACTTCCTGTACTATTTTCAATAGGTGCCATGGGATATTTAATATCCACTGGAGGTATCACCAACTCAAGCAAATAGCATCTCATTTTAGCATCTCTTCCAAAGGATAACTGAGTCAGGACTGTAGCATCCCCCTACTCAGTGTCCTCATTAAGCTATTTTCACTTATCACTTAAAAATGTGCAAATGCAGTTTTGTTAAAGAATGATACCCGTGTATTTCATTTTGCAAACAGTTCCTTGCACCTTTATTAAATTTCAACATTTTTATAACAAATTTGCAAAATGCCATCAGTCTGTGGAACTATATCTCTTGAATAGATGCATTGTTCTTTTTTGTAATTTGATTTAATTTGTTAATTAGGTACATAAATTTATTTGTATAAATTGATCTTTCTCTGACCCTTCAGGTGGGTCTGTGTTTGTGTGTGTGTGTGTGTGTGTGTATATGTGTGTGTGTGTGTGTGTGTGTGTGTGTGTGCAGTTACAGTAACCAGCCAGTTAACTGAACAATATAAGTGATATTGATAGTCATACACTACACAAACGTGCAAGGCAATTGTGAGAATAGCATTACTTCACGAATATGCTAATCTGGCATGCACAAACCACCGGCACTGGTTTTCACATAAGTGCAACCTACAAAAAACTGCACAAGCAAATGGTGCAGAGATGCAAATATCTAAGATGAGCTGAAAAGTGTGGAGGAAATATTTGTATATACGTGTACATATTGTACATATGTAGAAGTGAAATGCAACATGTTAGCCAGTAAACATGATTTTGTGATAATACTTTGGCAAAGTTGTGCTGGCAAACAGATTAACCCACTGTGTCAGCAGCCTTATTCTGAAGGTATCTCCTGATAGATACCAGTTTGTTTCATTTATAAGTGTGGTAAGGGGGTACTTAGGGAAGTTGGAAAAAGATGTGAGAAGTAAACAAGGGAAACGCACACAGTAGGTTGACTAAAGAGGGTTGTGCTGGAAGAGGTAGGAGAGGAGGGTGCTATATATTTTTTTGAGGGGATAGACTCCCTTTTCCTGAAATATATACTAGTAGAGGTGATGAATGATAATTGGATAAGGATAACAGGAAGCAAGGGAAAGTATTACAGGTATGAAGTAGATAAAGGTTTAGACAGAATTCTTATAAAGGCAAACAGCAGAGAGTGATCACACAATAGGTAGGGATCACAGAACTAGGGGAATACATGCAAACTAAGTGTGGACAACTGGTGATGGGGGGGATATCAGGCCATGTATAAGGGGTGGGTATGACACAACAGGGTGGGTGAACAGATGAGGAGGGATGAGGAAGGCAGAGGACCACCATGTCCATCGCACCAACCAGGAAACTCTTAATGAGAGTCCTGCTCGGAGACATCTGGGCAGACAGTTCCCAATGCAGAAAGAGTAGCCTCCAAAGGCTTAGTATCTGGAACCTGCTCATCCAGTGAGTTTTGCACCTGCTGCAGTAAATGCTGATATGGGTCCCAGAGCCTCTCTTGATAGCAACTCCAACTACAGTTTGTAGATGGGGCTGCTCTGGATAGTGGTGACTGTGGCATCCCAGTCTGCCAACAGGGGAGGAGCTGTCACTTCTCTCTGATGATGCAAACCCAGGATGTGCCAAATGGGGTGAATCCCTCCTTTGGTGGAGTGGATGTCTGCAACTGAGGTTCTGCAGACTGCTCAGCACCTGTAGAGGGAGACAAAATGCAGGAAGAAGTAATCAGTAACATAATACATTTTGAAAGTATTTTAAATTAATTAAGGATTTATCCCATGAAAGAAGAAATGTGTACAGTGTCAGCAGACCATCATCTCCAGCTTCCTGTGGTAGAGGTGGTGGTTCATGTCTAGTTCCTACCGTGTTGCAAAACAAAATGGAAAATCAAAACAAAATGGAAAATCATTCATTATTAGCATATCACAGCACTAACATTTTTAGTCTGAAGAATAACATTCTGCTTAAATGGTTTGTAAATTTCTTGCGACTGGTGCAGTCCTGTCAGGGGACTTATTTATAGTGGTTACCTCTTCAAAATGTAAACCATCACACTATGACCACAGACTGATGGTACCTACACATACTCCACATATGCAAATAAAGAAAAAAAACTGCTTAGTAAAACCTGTTTTTTGACTGTGTAGGTTTGATACCACAACGATTCAAATAACTGTTTGCATTTGGTTATCTTTGTTTGGACAAGTGGCATGTATTAACCAGCAACCTACTACATGCATTTATAAGTAATTAAAATAAGAATTTGCAACTAGGCAATGGGTCCTTGCAGTAGTACAAATAAAGAGGAAAAAATATAACAAAGCTCGGACCCAGGTAGGCTAGGTAAAAAACTTCAATAAAACAAAAGTGGCAAAAAAACTGGTAAGCACTTTCAAGGTACAAGCCTTCTTCATCAGACAATTGCACCATAAAAACTGTTCACTTTAAAAGCATAGCACAACCAATCAGAAAGCAACTGATGCATGGATTAACAACACCCTAGTCCAGATCCCAGGCTTTGCTTGCCTCAGGACTTTATTTTCTGTGTTCAGAGCTATCCAGACCTTGCTGTGGTAGAGGGAAGTCCTACTGCTTACCAGTAGGAGTGGTGAGCATTGTACTGCCTATCTAACACTAGAGGAGTTGTTTCCAGGTCTGAAATTGTAATTTTGTTAGCCTTTTTTTGGCTGATTTCTATCCCTTTCAACTTTCTGGCTTAAAACTGCGTGTGTCTGTGCATTTTTCGCATTGTGCAGCACCACGGGGCTATGGTTAAACTATTCCAGGTGCCAGAAAGTCTGCTCTTCAAATATTCCCTTAGAACTTGCTGGTTTCTCAGTAGTAGCACTAAAATCTGAACCCCTGTGACTAGCAACTGCTCTAGAACCTGCTGGAAAGCACTGGGAAGCCTGAAACTGATACAAGCACTCAACCCTTCTTGTCAATAAGGAGAAATTAATCATAGGCACTAAACAGCCTATAATTGCAAAGTACCTTGCAAAGGTAAGGGAAAACAGCTCTTGTACTTTACAAAAAAAGCACCTAAACAGGCATGTCCAAGGGTCAGCTTCCAGTGATTTCTCCTGTCCACCTGGTGAATCTGGGCATACTGGGGCAATGCAGCAACTGCCTCATGTACACACAGACAACCCTCCTGTACACAGACAACCCTCTCCTCCTACCACCCAACACTACAACCTGCGAGAGATAAACTTACATAGTCAAACTGGAAGTAAAGCTCTCTCTAGCTAAGATTGTGTTAGACTGTCAAGAGGAGAAGGTCAACACCTGCACTATACCTCAAGCAATACATAGCCCTTCAAAACCCACACCACCAACACCCACACATAGCAACACTAAACCCACATATGCAGAGGCCCTTAACATTAACCTGCCCAAGCAACAAGGACTTCCGAACCAGAAACACAAACAACCACCATTCACAACCAAAGTGACACATAGCTCACAACACCAGTGTGCCACTCAACAACAGCCCCTAAGGCAAAACAATGTACCCAACACTTTAGTCATAGGTGACTCTATAGGCAGGCACACTGATGTCTCACTCACCAGGCTGAACAAGGAGAAAATTACACTCAGCTGCCTGTCAGGTGCCAAGATCCGCCACATAACGCATGCACTCAAGTCGCTCCACAACAAGTACAAATCCGACTCTGTCATTGTCCATGTTAGAGTGAATGACTTGAAACATGCCTCCCTGGACTACATGAAAAGAGACATGGAAGAGCTCTTGGATCATAGGGCTAGGGTCATACCTGCCTGGGCCACGAGTAGCATCCTGCCTTCACCCAGAATGATACCACAGTATAAGGACAAAATGATTGACTTCAACAATTGGCTAAGCTTTTGGTGTCATTCAAAGGGGATCCAGTATCTGTCTGCCTGGGAAGACATGATGGACAAACCACAATACTTTGCCAGAGATGGTCTGCACCTGTCATCCCTGGGATTCAGGTTACTGGCTAAAGCTGTTGCCACCCCTATAGTGCCTTTTTTAGGCAAAGTTCATAGGACAAAAACATCACCTTAAAAGATACAAGCATGGGAAATCTGAAGGTAATTCTACTCAATGCTAGAAGTCTAAACCTCAAAATGCACTGTCTCGAGGCACTCCAAAAAATGGAGAACATCAATATCTGTGCAGTAACTGAGACCTGGTTCAAGGCTCCAGAGAGCACCCCTGCAATACCAGGCTACAACTCTTACCACACTTTTCGGCCACTAAACCAAGGCTGAAACACTAAAGGTGAAGGAGTGTCCATGTTCATCAAAGATATTCACACCTCCAGGCTAGTTGCCCAACACAATGCATCTGAAATTCTCCAGGTGCAACTAACACTAGGTAAGACTGCAATCTAAATTGTAGCTTGCTACAGATCCCCCACCATGCCCCAAGATACTCACTACACCTTTCTAAACATAGTGGAAAATATTAAGATACAACCAAACACCCTAATACTGGGTGATTTCAACTACCCTGCCATTAACTGGGAAAACTATCCGGGTACCAACACCTTTTCCCAACGGTTCTTGGAATTCATAAATTCCAACACCCTGGATCAACAAGTCCATTGTCCCACTAGAGGCTCCAATATCCCAGACCTGGTCATTACCAACATGGGAGATAGATGCTCCACACCAGTGGTCACCCCCTCATTGGTCAGGTCTGACCATAAACAAATCACCCTTGACATCCACATCCCACCCCCACCCCCCAGTAAGGAAACTTCCGTACAAAAACTTCTCCAAAGCCAACTTCATGCTACTCAAGTCAGAAGTAACCAACTTCATGACACCCATGCAGATGGGATCTGAAAGTTCGACTGCTGAATCCTTCACTAAGGCACTATATGAGCACATCCACTCATGCATGAATCGTGCCATCCCAAATAGTACCAAAATACTCTCCTCCAAAAAAAAGGATGCCAATCTGGTGGTCCCCTGTCATAAACAAACTACACAACAGAAGGAAGAAACTTGCAGAAAAGAGGAAAATCCCAGGATGCAAAAAACTCCCTTACCAGCCTCAATAAGAAGCTGAGATCCCTCATAAAATCCTCAAAAGCTAGTTACGAAAATAATCTTGCCAAACATTCCAAAGACAACTACAAGGCATTCTATAGTTATGTCAAGAATCTAACTGGCAATGCTCAGATCTGGTCTGAGCTACAACAGAATGGCATTAAATATACTGATCCCAAGGATACTGCTAATATCCTGGCAGATCGATTTAGAGCCAACTTCACCCCCCCTCTCACCCCCTAAAGGGCCCATCTCAATACCAAAAGATTGCCAAATTCCGGTAATCACGGCCACACAGGTAGAAACCGCACTGTTCAAAGTTCAGAATACAGCATCCATGGGACTAGATGACATACTGGGCTGTGTACTACATGAACTACAAAATGAACTGGCACCTCACCTCAGTGTCATGTTTAAACATAGCTTCACCTCAGGCTTCATGCCCACTGAGTGGTGCACAGCTACAGTTATCCCACTCCACAAGGGGGGATCCACCTTGGATCCCGGGATCTACCGTCCCATCAGTCTGATGAGCCTGATCTGCAAGGGCATGGAATGCATTATCACGGAACTTATAAACAAAGACGTTGGTAACCTTCAAACACTGGATCCCACCCAGTTTGGGTTCGTGACGGGCCGATCTTGTCTCTTGAACTTGATTGACTTCTTCGAATCAGTCTCCAGAGCTGTGGACAAGGGTAAGGCGGTCCACACAGCCTATCTGGACCTCGCCAAGGCCTTCAACACCATCCCCCACTCTGGAATCATCAATAAACTTACTAAACTGGGCAAAAATCCCTACGTCACTTGATGGGTTGCCAACTGGCTTACTGACAGAACCCAGACTGTAAAAGTAGCTGACTCCAAATCTAGCTCCAGACAAGTGAGAAGTGGAGTACCTCAGGGTTCAGTCCTGGGACCGATCTTGTTTGGCATCTACTTCTCTGAAGTACAGGCCAACACTAAGGGACTCCAAAGTTCGCAGATGACTGCATCCCAGATGATGTGGATATTCTACAAAAGGGCCTTACAGAAACAGATGCTTGGTACCAGAGTCATGGGGCTCAAGCTTAATGCCAAGAAATGTATAGTTATCCCCTTTGGGAAAAACCATGTACCCATGAATTACCACATAGGTGGCAGTACACTAAACACTGAAAGTGTGATGATAGACTTAGGGACACAGGTGGACAGTGATCTCACCTTTGATAGCCACATCGCCACAACAGTCAGGAAATCCATCTATGTGGCACACCTCATCACTAAGGGCTTTCCATCCAAGAAAAAAGAGGTCATTGTCTCTCTGTACTCATCCCTCATTAGACCGATTATAGAGTATAATGCCCCATTTGGTATGTACCTCACAAGACATCTGCAACAGCTGGAAAGATCGCAGAAATACCTCACTAAAAGAATCACAGGCCTAAAGCAGATGCCATATGCTGACTGTCTAAAAAAAACTCCAGCTATACTCTGTGGCATATCGTCTACTCAGAGGTGATCTCTGCTTAACATACAAGGCCATGTCAAACTCTGAGCTGTTTCCTGACCCAGAGACTCCCCATACTTTGGAATAGACTGCCCATACTACATGTCAAGCAGAGAACCTCCTTGGCCCTCTTCAAAAAGAACCTTGATGATTGGATGGGAGATAGGAAATTCACCCCGGGGATCATGTCAGTCACCCTGCTAGACAGGGGTCCAGGGAAGTAAATATTGTGGGAAGAAATATCCAGGGAATTGTTATGGCTAGGCTTGTATAGGCTCTAGGGCCAATAGCCTAGTACCAACCTATGAACCTATGAACCTATAAAGGGGCATGTGTAAAGAAATGGTTTCAAGGATATAGCTTCATTAATGCCAGGTACTTTATCAGCTTGGAACAACAAAATCCACTTTTGTTCACAAACTTCCGTTCTTATTTTAATGTAATCACATGTTTCACTAAAGCACTGATATCACTACCATTCCTGATGTCTCACGCATACAGAAATACATTAGTGACATCAGGAATGGTAGTAATACCAGTGCTTTAGCGAAACGGGATTACTTCAGGTACACAACATAACTTTAAATTCTTCATTTTAAGAATGGAAGCTTGTGAACAAAAGTGGATTTTGTACTTCCAAGCTGATAAAGTACCTGGCATTAATGAAGCTATATCCTTGAAACCATTTCTTTATACATGCCCCTTTAAGCACTATGGTGTTGTTAATGTATGCATCAGTTGCTTTCTGATTGGTTTGCTATGTTTTTAAAGTGAACAGTTTTTATGGTGTAATTGTCTGATGAAGAGGGCTTGTACCTTGAAAGCGCTTACCAGTTTTTTGCCACTTTTGTTTTATTAAAGTTTTTTTATACATAGCCTACCTGGGTCTGAGCTTTGTTATATTTTGTACATGCATTTACAGACAGAGTGGCACAGTAGCTGGTAAATCTTAAGTAAAGTAATGCCCTTCCTTCATGTTTTTTTTTAATGTATTTGCAGAAGTAGAAAAAATACAAATGGCTCCCCACCTTAAAGGTGCATACGTCCTATTCACTGCATGCTGATTGCAATTGCTGTACACAGTGGTAAGTCATCTTATTTCTCAGAAGTACCACAGTCCAAAGCTGGCAGTATAGCATCAACACCCTCCATGGAACCATATCCATCTTACAACCTAGCACACTGCATTACTGAAAGCCAAGTGAAATAATACCTACTGAATGACTCTGGTCACTGCTCCTGAACGTCTGCCACCCGGTGGGCAAGCTGGTTAGATTGCTAGTACTGCAGGTCATCTTACTGGTGACAACACCGTTCACCTGATCTACTTATGCCAGTTTGGATGGAAATGTAGTCAGCCGAAGCAGTCTAGATATCATTTTTTTAAATAACCTCCCTTTGCAGCTTGCAGCCTCTCCCTAAAAGTTGTACACTAGAGATACCAGAAGATTTTATTCTTCCATGCACAATAGTTTGTGGCTCTGCCCTTGTTCTCACAAAAGACAGAATCAAGAAGCAGCAATGTTGGCTATTCTGTGAAAACAAGATTACTGGAGTGTAAACTATGCCTAATGCAAGCAGCTCCGGTAACTGAGGAGTTACTTGCTGATTGCAAAGCAAAACTATGTACATGTGCAATGTACACAGATGTATGTGTGTGCACCAGCCAGTGCTCATTCAT
This sequence comes from Protopterus annectens, assembly GCF_019279795.1. NCBI lineage: Eukaryota > Metazoa > Chordata > Ceratodontiformes > Protopteridae > Protopterus > Protopterus annectens. The sequence continues at coordinate 1,100,913,399 of NC_056731.1, forward strand.
GATCATGGAAACTTGCTTACGACAATAGTGACATGTACAATGATGTGATTCATAAAGCAGTGTGTCTAAAATGTTCATTTACATAAGAATTTTATCAACTAAGCAAACTGTCAAAAATGTAGTGCATGTCACCATTTTGTGCACCACTGATTACTGCATTTTTGCAAGCATTGCCAGAAAGCCAAATTAAAAGCAAGAAGTCTATGGAAGCTGAAGTTAAAGGTGTGAAATGGTGAACATACTCAGGACATTTTATTGCAGTAAGGATAGAGCAGAGATGCTTCCACAGTACTGCTAAGAGAATATTCTGTTACTACTGCTAGTAATTGTGACATTGAATTTCAGCTGAAATATCTTCTAAGTTCCCATTTTACTATGCTACAATAATCATTTAAAAAGAATATTTTTTTAAAAACTAAAACATGAGACCTATAGCACTCTGTGCAGGCAGGGTATAAACTCTAGCAGCTTGTAACAGTTTGCTACAGTTTAAAAAATGGGCAAGGCACAGAAATAGGACCTGAATAGCTGAGGTGGGGGGGTGTCATGCATCTGGCCACCTGGATGGTATTACAGTATAAGGAATGTCTGTTTTTTTTTTTTTTTTTTGCAAGTCAATGGAAGAGGTGGGAGAAGTAGATCTAACTGTCTGGGTGGTGTAATGGTTAAGGTGTTTGCCTTACATACACAAGGTGCAGGGTACGAGTCTCACAAGGGATAACTGGCTACGCTTGCAAGGGCAGTTAGCTTAGTACTAACCTATAATAAGCCAATCATTGCAATCAGCTTATTACAGTGAAGTGCTCCTTTTTGTTTGTTTGAAGAGCTGAGGGAGTGGGGTGCTGGTTCATTGTACCAGCCCAGGTCACTGGTTGAACTAGCTACACATCTAAATGCAATGAAACATAACATCAAGCATCTTGAAAGCCACAAACTCGGACCACCCCATGTATACACAGGGGTGCCAGATGAAGACATTGATCATAAGTAGCTCCTAAACACCGAAGACATTGTCTGTACAACAGTAGAATTGATATGACATTGTTCAATCCCAAGTTAGTGCCACTGAGAGTCAGGTAGAGATCTTTAAAGTGTTGCAAGGAGTGCAGGAAGAAATACACCAATACATGGGAATGGTGGAACCAAGAAACAATATTATGTTGATTCTGAAGTATGGTTGCTAATACAGCATCCAAGTCAGCCTCTATCTTTACCATTGTGAGGACCTACCAGACACACATGGCTGACATAGGTGAGCATGGCAGAAGTCAGGTCCATATGCATGTCAGGCATGCACCACAGGTTGCCCAGTCAATACCAGCATCCATGGATGTAGATTCATCTATGAGTCAGCCAGCTGTATGTCATCAGACATCTGTATTATATGGAAGAACCTCACAGTCAAGGTCACTGTCTTGCAGTATTTACTGCTCAATTTCAAGGGTCTCTGCAGTATCAAGTACTTCAAACCATCATAGTAACTCAGTATAAAGCTCTCATTGCAGCACTCATTCCTGCTCCCTCAGACACTCCTTGATGCTATCAGTAGGGGCAGTTGTGTATAACACAGTCCAGATATGACCTTCACTCACACACAGATTCTGAGTCCAACCATGCTGCTTCATGTACAGTGTCAGTAGACCATGTACTACTCAGCATAGGCTGCAGGAAACACTGCATGCACTCAGTGTTAGCTTTATGACTTTACAGTGTGACACAGTGGCCCATAGCTATGAATTAGACAATGTCACTTCACCTGCATCACCTCATATGATGCACAAACCAGCCTAAAATAGTGTCATGATGCTGCCATTGGCTGGCCATCATTACTATCATCATTTGTAAAAGGATCAGTTGGTGAGATATAGGGAGCTGCATGACTCCTGTGTGTTTCCGCTGATGATGACTGTGCCAGTAATGCACCAGACCAATACAGAATCAAATTGTGCAGAATAAAGCAAGGATGATTACCAGGATGATTCTGAAGAACACTCCCTTCCCACAACTAATCCAGACAGCAGAAATTAGCTTTAAGCAGGCCAAACCTCACTCAGGTAGTATCTGTGTATGGGGCAAGGATGTGATATAATGGTATTCTTTATCTCCTTGTGGATTATGGATTGGAGTCATTAGCTAAGGTTCAGGTGGGTATCTTGCATCACCAGGAAAGCACAGTGATGAGGGAGCACATGAACATGGGGTGTTATCTTAGTCTTCTAAAGTTAGATATGAGGTGCTTAATGATTTACCAGCAAGGTGCCCATAAGGAAGTGGTGGTACAGTGAACCTGTGTGCCATATGTGGGAATCACGGGTACTGCCAGGATGCAGGGCCAATACAGTGGTGATGCATCACATACTACCTGACAGTTGATGGAATAGTAATCATTCCTGTAATGGTGTGTGTCTCTCTCTCTCTCTTTTTGTGAACCAGATGGGGTTCTGATGGACATATGTGCACAATATATCACACCAAGAACCTCAGGAGGCATGTCAGACCACAGAAGGCATGTATGGTAGTGGCTTGATCCTTTAGTGACATTAGGAAATACATATGCTTATCCCCTTGAACTAGGATAGTATCAAGAAACTGCTGGAGTATTTCCAAGGCCAAAGACTGGAAATACTTAATATGCCCCCTTTCTTTCTCTGAAAGGTTAATATGCCCCCTTTCTTTCTCTGAAAGGTCTCCAATGCAATTGTAGAGATGACTGTACATATCTTTGAATCCACAGGAAGACAAAAAATCCCCCAGTTCCTGTTTGAGCGCATACAGATACACCAAAGTCCTGATAATGTATCTAACTACTCCACAGCAGTCAAAAACCTCCTGCACCTAAAAAGTATAATGTGTTAGCCATTGCCTGTATCTCCTCAACTTTGGATGCCAAGCCTCACTCTACACACTGGTTTGTGGTACTGCAGAAGCAGGCATCTTGAAGTATAAAACAACAAGACTCACATTCAATCCAAATATCTTCTTCATCGGCAAAGTTACTAGAAATGGTGGTGCTTGCCTTTTTGCAACCTGTGTACATAATGCATAAATCTTTAGCAATAGGTGACACTGAACCACAAAATGGGAAAGTAACCCTATTACCTTATGAATGGTGTTGCATTTGCATATGTTTACTCATTAAAATGTCATTATATACTCATTTGCATTGAGTTATTTCAAGCATTGCATATGTGAGTGGAAAAACTCTATGATCACTCATTTGCATATGCCTGCAACTTGCACAAGTGTGCACTGCACATGTGTAACTGATCATCAATATCATCTATGTTTTTGGAAGGTGAAAGAAAAGCAGAACAGTAGAGAAAACACTTTCAAAAACAAAGAGAACATGCAAATTCCAAAAACAGAGAGTGGAGATTAGGAATGAATTCAAGATCCTGGATCTATGAGGCAAAAATTTGAACTAGTTAATCACCATCTTGTCCCTCATACCACATTTAAGTTTGGTGTTCAGGGCACATTAACCTGCTACATGGGTTCATGTTCAATCCTTGCTATCAAGGTTACTCCTCTTCCTCCTAAATTCATATCCAGTGCATGCTATCCATATTCAACCCCCATATCCTGAATTTAGATCCAATGCCTGTCATTTAGGGTCACCTTACCATCTCCAGAATTCACTTTCAGTGCATGTTTGTAAGCTCTCCATGCCACCTCCTAAATATTTGTTTAGTGCTTGTTATCCAAGTTCACTCACCATGTCCTGAATTCACATTCAGTATTGTTATATAGGGTCACCTCACCAGCTGCTGCATATATGTTCAGTGCTTTTTATCCAGGGTTACACCCCCTATACACATACACAATTTGAATACATGTTTTTTATCCAGTGCGACCTCACCACTTTTGATTTCATGCTTATTGCTGGCTCACCTAATCATCTCCTGAATATATGTTCAGTACTTGTTATCCAACATGATCTCACCATCTCTGGATTCATGTTCAGTGTTGGCTCACTTAATCATATCCAGAATACACATTCAGTGCTTGCTATCTATGGTACCTCACTCTCCCCATCTTCTGAGCTCACTTTTATTGATCACTGTTTAGGGTCACCCTCTCCAATTTGTCGATTCCATCATCAGTGATTGTCATCAAAGACCATCATCGCTATCTTCTGGACTCATATTCATCCTTTAAAGGATGTTCTAAAATTTAGCATTGTTGACCTATTATTTAGTGATCTGAGGTTTGTAAAAAAATCTCCACTGATAATGTGCATTTTCCCACTCACCATGTGCATTGTCTCTGAACACTCTAGTCCAGATTCATGAAACCTCCGTGTAAGACTAAACAAGTCTTACTCGGAGGCTGCAGTTGAACGGTATGATGTCAGCTTGCCATGAATATTCATGAGGGCATGCTGACTCTACCCCAAGCCTAACACGGACCTTGCAGGCAAGCAGGGGGTGTGTCCGACTGCCGAGCAGTATAAAGGTCCACGCCCCTGCAAGTGTGTGAAATGCAAGATGTTAACACACAAGAGCAAGTCCGCTCAAATGTTCATGTACCCAACACCACACCCCCTGACATTGTAAACCCCCAGCACAGTTATAAAAAGTAAAACATTAATATTTTTTTTCTAATTCCAAATATAGCTGCCCGTATTTGCGCATGTGTGCACGAGTGTGCCCATTGCTTAGCTGCAGTTAATCTCGACATGGAAGAGCATAATAAGGAATGTGTATGCAAATTTTATAAACATATTTTATATATTATATATATTTTACTTATTTTAATTATCGATGTACTTAGTGTATTGTTATATTTTGAAATATATGGTTAGATTTTTTGAATTTTTTGAATTAGTTGTAAAGGGTGCTTTAACATTTTAATTAATTAAGTCACATGATATGTATTAATTCATTCATTAAGCTATTTAAGAGGTGTTTTGGGTATGTTTAATGTTCTGAAGTAGTCCGTACTATTGTGGATGAAACCTAGGTCAATCGTTTTTTGTTATTGTCTTTGTCTTTTGGATGCATTAAACCTTTTTCGTCTTGGACCTGGTTCTTCGTTGTGGACATTTTTGGTTTTTTGGTTTCTGGTTTGTTGCATTGGTCTTATGGAGAATCTTGGTTCCTCGACGGATATTCTGGGTTTATTGCAGCAAATTAAGGAGCAGTTAATAGAACATTCTGCCCATATACAAACATTATTAGAGAAACATAGTGTTGGTTCAACTTCACCAATAAGTAGCAGTTTGGGAATGCCGCTAACCCAAGCAACACCGAATATAACTAATAGAAATGACAATAATCCTAACATTATTGGCATTCATAGTAACAACCAAAACTTTTCTGGTGGAAGGTCCAAAATGGACAAAGTGGATAGTGAGCGATGGAGAAACTGTAAATTTTGTTTTAATATGGGAGGCAATTCTTTTGACCATTCTGAAGTAAAAGGTAACAAAACTCTGGCTGAACAGCTTAAAAAATTTTGAAGCTAAATTATTTAAATTAAAAAGAACTCAACTTGAGAACAGTTACCTGTGTAAAAACATTGAATTAGCTTTGGTGCTGAAAGGCTTACGCGTATTGCGCTACCCGAATGGGATAGATGGAAATCAAGATATGATTAAAGAATTGCATGAATTGTTTAATAAAACAGGGATTGCCATAATGGAGATTATGGTAAAATATAATAAATACAAAATTGATGGTTATTTGACTGAACTTGAAACCATCAATGACGCCATTGTAAAAGATCTGTTGTTTGGGCATTATTATACTAATTATACCAATATATTAAATGAATTGGATCGTAGTTGTAATATACAAAAGGAAATTAAATAAAATTCAGAGGGACATTAAAACATATGAAATGGGCCAAGTATATCCGCAATCTAAGGTTGGTTCTGGTAGGCATAGTAACCGGGAAGGGACAGCCAATCAGGAGATAGAAGGCGAGATGACGAATACACCGGATATGCATACAGGGGATAAAGATTCAAACGCTGAAGGCTCCAGCCCTTTAGCGGAAGGTTTAAGATGCTCGGAAAGAATCTGAAACAAGGACATGTACTACGAGGAGAGGGATTTTGGTCAGATGGGAGCCCGACACAAGAAGAGATATTACAATGGAAAACCCCAGAACGAACAGTGGAGACCCAGAGGATGATTAATTCATTTTCAACGGTTGGAAACAAAGTGGATGATGTAATGGGTAAGCCCGTTCGTCGTAAACAACTGGTTAATAATTATGTGAATGAGACAGTAAGCCCTTCTGATGTGAATTTTGAACTGAATTATACTGACTGTGTTGAGAATGACTCTTTTTATAATATTATAGACAATGATGCAATGGACATTAATTATTGTTCTATCAGTAACAATTTTGTGATCAATTCTGGGACAATAAATGCTACTAAGTTTAGTTCACTTGACAATGGACTTTCGTTTACATAAATAGACTCTGAATTAATGAATTTAAGTATGTATTCAATGAGAAATGGAAGTGGGAAAGAAGTGGTTTGTGTTTCTTGTTTAGAAGCTAATGTCATAGATCAAAATGATGTGTGTATTAATGATTTTTATGTTAATCAAGATTTTTTACTTGACACAATAGGAAATGTTAAAGAAGTAAATGTTACTACTCAATTTTGTGAGAATATTCAGGATGTTGACACCATGAAAGCCACAGACATTATTAATCAAAAATCTGAACAAAATGATGGTCCCATTAAGTCTAATAGTGGGGAAGTGGACATTGATTCACTTGAATTAGAGATGGATATGGTACATCAGACACAGCAGGGTATTTTATGTAATCCTATTATTATTGAAAATAGTGTACATGATTTTAAACTATATAATTACTCTCATTTTCCGTTTAATACAGAGTTTGTAAATCCTTTTTCTAAAGGTTTTACTTTTATTCCTTGTAGAACAGGATCTTTGGCAGACACACTTATAGAATTAAAATTATTCACGCGTAAAATGAATTTGAGAATTTATTGTGAAGGGGATAGTAATATACAGTCTGTGGACAAATATGATACATTATGAAAATCAAGTTTATTTAATCCCCCTTTAAATCCCATGATATCCACTTATGAAAAAATGTGTGAGATGGATATAAGGGATTATTATAGACATCATGAGAGGCAAGCATATGTGAATATGACTAAGGAAGAGCACGCCCTTCTAGATGCGGTAGGAAAAATTAGAAATATACGCATCATGAAGCCTGATAAAGGTAATGGAGTTGTGATAGTTGATAATAATGATTATATTATCATCATGATGGCTATGTTGTTGGATGATAATTATGATGAGATTAGTATAAATGAAATTAATATTGCACATAAAAAAGTGGATATTTTATTAGAGGATATGTTGTTTCAGGATGAAATAACTGAACATGAATATAATTTTATGTGTAATCCATATCCAGTGGTGAGTGGAATTTTTGGTATTCCTAAAATCCACAAAGGACTAGATAATGTACAATTTAGACCTATTGTGGATGGAAAGTGAAGTAAAACTTGCTTTATTAGTCAATATTTAGATTATCATATGAAGAAGGGCTTGAAATGTTTTCCTCATATTATTAGAGATTCTTGGGACTTTTTGGAGAAGTTAAAAGGTTTTAACATTAATAGTAATATTACATTTATAACCATTGATGTATGTAATTTGTTTACAGCAATCCTGCAAGACACAGGGTTGGTATGGTTAGAGGACCAACTGGGAGTAACAGGGATGTTTGACCAAGAACAAATTAATACCATGATCAGGCTAATGGAAGTAGTGTTGTATAATAATTTTGTGTTTTTTGAGGGGCATTATTTTAGGCAAAACGTCTGAGGAAGCGTGGTTGCACCCACGCGAAAGCGCTTACCGTTACCCACTATTTTATGGATTAAAGGAGTTTTTTATTACAACTTTGCTACGTTTATTTGGCTACTTCATGGACTTTTAACTACAAGTGTTCTACATATATTTACTAGCTGCCTCTTGGATATTTAAAAGCATCTCAAGTGTTATATTACTGCATCGTGGTAGAGATCAGGTTACTGTTTCTACAGATAAAGTGGATGAAGGAAGTGCCAGTAGCTGTGAAGCATGTAACAGTCCTCAACAGTTGTTAAATGGCTGACATGCATAGGTAAATCTGGCACACAAGTAGCTTGTCAAGGTGTTCCCCAGAAATGTGAGTGTGCTACATGAAATGTAGGTTTCTGTAGAAAATCAAGTGAAAATGTCACGTGAACGCATCCAGATGTGCAGATACATAAATATATAAATAAAATACAAGTATGTTAGCAGTAACATCTGCATCTTGGACAGTTACTATGTCAGATATATGTCAGGTATATAATGAACTAGCCAAACCAATTACGCAATCTAATCCATGTTGCCTAGTGTAATAATACATGTAGGGGATATACACCTGCAGTCAATAGGAATGTAGTGTAGAGTTAAAGTACTAATAAGATGTTAATGGATGTTTCTTTTACACCCTACTCCATGTGCATAAACAATGCAATTCCACACCTCAATGGGTATGTCTAATCTCAAAACATTTGTTGGGACATATGTCCTACTGTTCTATAAAATCTGCATTTACTTTGATGCATGTCCCCTGTTAAAACACCACAATCTTGGTGGCCTGTTGCCACCAATCATCCCTGCATGCTGTTGTAATGTCCACTGTTGTTCAATATATGCATGTGTTATGCTTGCTGTTCAACTGTTGTAACCCTGGTGTGTTGGGTTAATGGGAATATTACTGCATGCTGTTACAACTAATTTGGAATGCTGTTGTCTATGTTGTAATTAAACACACCTAATCACAGAACGTATGGGAAGGCTGGTCCCAGCAGACCCACCTGTCCCTCCTCAGCTGGCGATTACACCTGGCACCAGCAAGTCTGGTGCCCAGCCTGGGATACCCTCCTCCATTGGTCCTGTGCCACCTTTGGGTGGAAGCGCTGCAGGGGATGGGGCTCATCCCCCCTGCAAGCCTGGGTGGAGAAGGGCCTCCTGTCACCCTCTGTAGGGTCCAGGTTGTGGTGCGTAGGGAGATCCAGCGTTTAGTCGCTAATCCCCTATGCCAGCTCAAGGTGAGAGTGGTGCGACTTGCGGGTGAGCCTGCCCCTCCTACGCAGCCCCCAGCACAGCGACCCTCGGGTCTGTGAAGGTTCAGTGGTGACTGCCCATGGGTGAGGATCTCAGTCCCACTGTTACCATCTGTGGGCTTATGGGCTTGCGATTTCCAAACATTCGTCCCGGTCAATTGTGTTCACCCACCCCATGTGTCATACTCCGCCCCTGTATGGGTCTTGTTTGCCTTGTCTGTTTACCTACCCAACCTACCTCCCCAAATATACCTACTTTTTCTACCTCACTTTCCACTCTCACCTGGAAAAAAAAAAAAAAAGGGCAATCTGTACCCACAAAAAAATTACGTCCCATACATAGCTGCCCATTTTGCACATGTCCACTGGACATGTAAACTGATAATTATAATTGGCAGTACAACATACTTTGTTGTCCTCACCCCTCTCTCCGGGGTGGAAGGTTTCAAATTTCACTCTAAATTTGCAACATATGCACAGCTATTGCTGGTAAAGAAATGGGCAGCTATGGACCTTCCCTACACCAGTTCTGCACATCCCAAGCTTGTTTTCCTACTGTCTTACCCTCTTTGTGCCCCCTTTTTCACCACTTTCCTATCTCCCCATTTTCTTTTCTTTTCAAAGAATTTAGTGTGGGGGTTACCGGGAGTAAGCACTTTTAAGCAGTAGTAAGCGGGTTTAAGTGACTGTGCGCATGTATGCGCTTAGCTAAGCATCGCTAAGTGTCACGCAAAGTGTCACTGCTTAAAAGTGCCTTAGTCACTCTGTGTCAGGGCCCTTGTTCTGCTCAGCAGCAAAATAAATTACCTCTGTCAGTTTCAAACCCCAGACGTTGGACATACTAAACTGCATAAAGTACCACTAAGCCACAACAGATATACAATAACTTGGTGCTGCAAAAAATATATCATGCATTACAATGCGTGAATGTAAAGGAAAAATAGGAAGGCCATAACACAAAGCTTGTTCTGTGGATCTTTACCAGCAATTGTTGTGGAATTGCATTACATGAGTGTGATGTGAGAAGTAGCCATTCAAGAAGAAAATAATGTTAGAGGCACTTTACAACCCCCACACAGTATCATAGCAGGACAAACACTGGCATATCTGAGTAGGGCAGAGGCCATACCTCTTAACTGTGACAACTTTCCAGGTATGTCCCTGATTGTGAAACATATTTTGGCTGTGTCCCTCCGAATCCCTCAGAAAAGTACTGATGTCAGTCAGAAAGGTGGGCTATTACACAATAAATATTGACAATAATACAGTAGACACCACTTGTACTTCATGAAAGGAGTTAATTCCACCTAAAACGCGGCTTTTCAGTGCTTCTGTGGATCCCTAGTGATAGCTGCATTGCTTACTAATTCCACATAAAACGTGGCGTTTCAGCGCTTTTGTGGACCCCTAGTGATATCTGCATTGCTTACTGTACTTATTTCCTTGTTTCACTTGAAAGAAAGTTACTGTTTGTCGTTTTTGCATTTAAGTTACCTGTAACACATTGCATTTAAGTAACCTGGCACTTGCTCACTAAAGCAATTATATAAGTCAGCACTAAAATATTAAAAGCACTACACCCTCAAACTCCCCTTGAGTACCTCATTCCCCATTGGCACTTTTTTTCAATTATAAAGGAATTCCCAATACTATTCTAGCATGTCTAAAGGTCAGTTGTCAATCTCCTCTCCGGTCCAGCTGGTGAATCTGGGAATCTTCAGGCAATGTTACAACTGCCTCATGTACACAGACAACCCTCTCCTCCTCCAAACAAATTCCAACATATGTGAGAGATGCAACCATATAGCCATACTGGAGGCTAAGCTCTCTCAACTCAGTACTGGTGAAACCAGTCAGGAGGAGAAAGAAACCACACTCACTACAATTCCTGTCTCACATAGACCTACCACGACAGCAAACCAAACACATAAACACACAAAAACATACTCGGAGGATCTAAATAAAAATCTGCCTAAGCAGCAGAGACCTCCAAACCAGACACCCAAGCAACTGCTACCCCAAAACAAAACACGTGCAACACATAGCTCACAAAGCCAGTGTGCTGAACAGTCACAGCCCTTAAGGCTAAACAACACACCTGATACACTTGTAATAGGTGACTCTATTGTCAGGCACACTGATGTCCTGCTCACCAGGCTAAACAAGGAGAAGGTCATGGTGAGCTGCATGTCAGGCGCTAGGATCCGCCACATAACAAAAGCACTCAGGTCACTCTAAGGCAAGTATAAATATGACTCAGTCATTGACCAAGCTGGTGTGAATGACCTGAGATGTACCTCCCTGGACTACATGAAAAGAGACATAGAGGAGCTCTCTGAGCATGTAGTCCAGGCTAGTATGAACCTGACCTTGAGTAGCATCTTACCCTCACCAAGAATGATGCCCCAATATGAAGATGAGATGATCAATTTCAACAAATGGCTTAAGTACTGGTGTCATTCAAAGGGGATCCAATGCCTGTCAGCCTGGGATGACATGCTCGACAAGCCACGATGCTTCGCTAGGGATGGCTTGCACCTGTCACCCCTGGGCTTTTGGATATTGGCAAAGGCTCTTGCTACCCCCATAGTGCCTTTTTTAGGCAAGGCTCAAAAGACAATCCCACCTCCATAGGTATCACAGGGGATAAGAAACTAAGAGTAATGCTACTCAATGCCAGAAGTCTAAACCTCAAGATGCACGCACTCGAAACTCTCCTTAGCATGGAGAACATCGATATCTGTCCAGTAACAGAAACCTGGTTCAAGGCTCCCGAGAGCACCCCAGCACTACCAGGTTATACCTCATACCATTCTTTTTGGCCCCAAAACTTGGGCCGAACCACAAAAGGAGGGGGAGTATCAATATTCGTCAAAGATACCCACACCTCCAGGTTGGTGGCACAGCACAAAGCATCAGAGACTATCCATGTGCAACTAACAGTGGGTAAAACTGCCTTCCAGTTTACAGCCTGCTACAGACCACCCTCCCAAACTCAGGAACCCCACTCGGCCTTCCTGAGAACACTGGAAAATATGAAGGACTCTCCAAACACCATTATATTGGGTGACTTCAACTACCCAAACATAGACTGGGAGCATTACTCTAGCTCCAACACCCTAGCCCAAAGGTTCCTAGAATTTATAAACTCAAATGCTATGGAACAACTTGTTACCACTCCCACAAGAGGGGAAAACATACTGGACCTGATCATCACCAACATGGGGACTATATGCTCCAGACCAGAAGTATATCCCTCACTGTTAAGATCAGACCATAAAACTAATCTCACTGGATATTCACATCCCAACTCCACCCCCTGCCCTGAAAACCACAGTGAAACTTCTCTAAAGCAAATTTCACACTCCTCAAAACTGAGGTGGAATTCTTCAAAGCCCCCGGGCCTGTGGAAAATACGGCCCAGACTGCAGAATCCTTTATAAATGCATTCTATGAACACCTTCAGGAATGCATGGATCATGCAATCCCAAATAAAACCAAGACCCAATCCTCCAAAGGCAGACGTCCTGTCTGGTGGACCCCAACCATAAACTATACAATAGAAGGAGGAAGCTATTACATGATAGAGCAAAATCCCAAAAAGGGAAGGCATCTCTGATCAGTATTAGCAAAAACTACGGACACTCATAAATCATCTAAGGCCAGCTTCGAGAGAAAAATTGCACAGGACACTAAGGATAATCACAAGGCTTTCTTTAGTTATGTTAGGAACCTGGGTGGGAATTCCCAGATATGCTCAGAATTAGTCCAAAATGACAAAAAATACACCGAACCCACAGACATTGCCAACATCTTAGCTGACAGGTTCAGCGCAAACCCCCCCCCCTCCCCACCAAAAGGTCAAATATCTATCCCAGCAGAGTGCTGCCCCCCTGACATCTCAGATGCTCAGGTAAGAGCTGCCCTCTCCAAAGCAAAAAACACAGCATCAATGGGACCAGACGGTGTCCTGGGCTGCGTCCTACATGAACTCCAAGAAGAGCTAAACCCAAAGATAAAACTACTGTTCAATCTCAGCCTTACTACAGGATATGTACCCAAAGAGTGGAGTACAGCAACAGTGGTCCCTCTCCACAAAGGTGGTGCCTTAACAGATCCTGGAAACTATCGCACCATAAGCCTGACTAGATTGGTCTGCAAAGCTATGGAAAGGATCATCATGGACCTCATAAATAAAGATATTGTGGACCTACAGACACTGGATCCTACCCAGTTCGGCTTTGTTAAGGGCAGATCCTGCCTCTTAAACCTGGTTGATTTTTTTTGAAACAGTCACCAAGGCCATTGATGAGGGGAAGGTGGTCCATACAGCCTACCTGGACCTCGCAAAAGCCTTCGATACAATACCCCACTCGGGCATTATAGATAAACTTACCAGCTTAAATATAAACCCCTATATTACTAGATGGGTTGCCAACTGGCTCAAGGACAGAACCCACATGGTTAGATTTGCTGGAGCCATGTCAGACTCCAAACCAGTTACAAGTGGCATCCCACAAGGCTCAGTCCTGGGACCTCTCTTGTTCAGTATATATTTCTCGAAGGTACAGGCCAGCACGGAAGGACTGTGGCTGACCAAGTTCGCAGATGACTGCAAACTGGGCACCATAATCAACTCTCCAGCTGACACAAGCATCCTCCAAAAGGGCCTCATAGAAACAGACAACTGGTGCCAGAGCCATGGCCTCAAGCTAAATGCCAAAAAGTGTATAGTCATCCCCTTTGACAAAAACAAAGTGCCCACAAATTACTACATAGGTGGTAATCCATTAAGTACAGAAGACATAATTAGGGACCTGGGGACCCAAGTTGATAGCAATCTCTCATTTGACAACCACATGGCCAAAGTGGTTAGAAAAACATTTTATATAGCCCACCTAATCATGAAGGGATTCATGTCTAGATCAGGGGAGGTCATCGTGCCTCTTTACTCATCCCTCATCAGGCCCATAATTGAGTACAATGCCCCTTTTGGGATGTACCTTACCAGACACCTGCAGCAACTGGAAAGACCCCAAAAGTACCTCACCAAGAGGATCAAAGGGCTCAAACAGATGCCATATGCTGCCCGGTTAAAGAAACTCCAGCTCTACTCAGTGGCATACCACCTGCTCAGAGGCAATCTGTGCCTGACGTATAAAGCCATGTCCAACCCAGAATTAATGGACATGCTGCACCTCAGAAAATCCAAATCCCATTGAGCTATGTGCTGGAGAGACTTGAACCTCAGCACTGAAATAAATAGGACATGCTGGAGGGACAGATTCATAACCCAGAGGCTCCCTTCACTCTGGAATAAAATCTCAGTCCAGGTTAGGCAGAGTCCCTCACTGACTGTCTTCAAGAGGAATCTTGATAAGTGGATGGGAGATCATAGGTTTACCCCGGGTATCACTTCTATGTCACTGTTAGAGAGAGACACAGTATACTAGCCTCGAAAAAGGGCATAGCAGAATTAATTTAAAATGGGTGGCGAAAGCCAAACACACTCTGGCTAGGCTTATAAATGCCCTAGGGCAGATAGCCTAGTATGAATCTATGAACCTATGAACCTATGAGTATTAAGCCATATGCACTGCTTCAATGAAGTCTACACCTACTGTCCCTATTATGTGTAAGGTGAACCTCACTTTCAACTACCTATCCCTGACTCCATGCAAAGATGCATCTGAGTGTTCCATAGGCCTGGCAGAGGCACAAACACACAGGCATATAGGCTATACTGCTGTTACACTCTGCAAATAGCTTTGGTAGGACCTCCACAAGCATACCCTTATGTAGGAGTACAACACAGAAATACCAATGGATGTAGCCATGTACTGGTAGCAACTGACTGTAACAATGCCATTGTACCAGTGCTGAAAACACCTGTGAGTTGCACAGACAAAGAATGACAGTGTAACCTCTGGCTACCATCTGCATAGGTATACAGTTGGGAACTATGCAGACAGACCACCTGCCCTGATAAACTGACAGGTACACACCAATCCTGTAAGTCCAGTAAGGTAATATTCACACATTAATACATAATGCTCTCTGTATGTAAGCACCCCCCCCCAATTAAAAGATACTTGTGTGTTTAGGGTCTACCAAGTGTGTAGGTAAGCATACTCAGTACTGGAATTGTCCAGTTGTCCTGCGAACCCTATGCTAATGTCAGCAATAAAAAACACAAACCCTGCAGAAGTGAGTACATTAATATTCCCAGTATAACAGTTCACAAACAGTTCATGTGCCAAAAGAATACGTCTCAATAACTAAATTTGTATGGCAGTTAATTATATGAGTAGAAAGGAAACTACAAAGTCACATAAATGTTGTGTAAGCATTTGTAGTGGTGAGTAAAACTGTACACTGATAGCTCAAAACTGGAAGTGGCAACAGTCAGTTCTGAGTACAACATTTACATCACTGTCTACACCTCTAGCTTCATTTATAAGACGTATACCAACCTTCTGACTTACACAACAGTGTCCACAGCAAACAAGCATGGGCCCCACTCTGGAAATCTGAAAGGGCTACGCCTACATAACTTAGCAATTTATAGCATTGGGTTGCTATGACAGTGAGTACTGCAATTACCCTCAGCAGGCTGTATGCATTTATCAAATGCTGGGCAACAATTGGTGCAGAGGGCATCACATGCACATGCGCAGATACCTATAAAAGCAGACTGTACTTGCTGTCCCCACATGCAATCATTACATTGCACGTTTAAGCAAGTGAACAGCTCCTGCAGACAGTAGCACGTAAGAAAATACTTTAAAATTAGGTAACAAATACATATACCTAATCAAAACTAAAGTTATTAATTAAGGGGAAAAAAAAAGCACAAAGTAAACATAAGTAAGTATCTTTACTTACTTAAAAAAAAAAACTGTCAAAGCATACACAGACGGACCTGAAAGGGACATACAGGTATGTAACAGTTTGTAGTTACCGGCAAGTAGTAGATGTTTATGAATAGTACTGTACATCCTCTGAAACATGCGTATGTGGCAGCAGTAGGTATGTATGCACTGATGCTATGCATAAGTACTGCCATGGAGAAATTGGTGTGTAGCTGTGTGCAGTGGGACATAAGTGTGACATATGCAGCTCACCATTACATGTGAAACATCTGAACATGTGATCTATGGTCTGTACAGTACTGGGTTTAATGGCAGTTTGGGGGAGTACTGCAAACACCTATATAAACTTGGATGTCACAGAGTAAGACATGCATGATAGTCACATAATGTGTAGCTTAGCTAGTCTAGTAATGTATCATTTGCAGCTATATATTCCCTTGTACTATTACTGTATGCACACATGTGACAACGGTGCATGTTGTAGCAAGGCCCAACAGGTCATCCATGAGGTGTACGGACTTACAACAGTGTGGATCTTGTGCACGTATGGCACACACATATAGCGAGATACATATGTGTCTGATTTATAAGCATCAGAACATGTGCATAAAGCAAGGGACATACTGCAACTGTTTGTGTATGGCGGACATTTATATGTTGGTGCAGGTTGTTATGTGCATATTTATATGTAGGTTGTAGTGTTTGTCAAACAAGACAGCATACAGTGCTGGCTTATGACATGTTCAAACGCCGTGGGTATGATTTGTTAGGTTTTTAGTCTTCGAGATAGGGGGTCCTGCTAAAGATATATGGGCTGAGAACACCTTCCATGCATTCTGCACAAGACTGTACAATATCATTACATAACTGTATCCCCCTCAACATTTGCATAATTGATATTCCCACCATGAAAGGTGGACTGTATATGTGCCGATATGCATATCTATGTGTACACCACTGGATGTTCATATGTACGCTCCAGCTCAATGTTATACACGTATTGCCATCCCTGTTGTTAAAAGCTCTGTACCCATGAACTACCACATAGGTGTTAGTCTACTCAACACCGAAGGTGTGATAAGAGACTACAGGACACAGATGGACAGTAGTGTCCCTTATGATAATCACAATGCCACACTAGTCATGTAAACTGAGTACAGTCCACATGTCATCAGTAAAGGTGTGTCATCCATGGAAACAGAGGTCAGTGTTCCACTCTACTCATCAGTCATAACACAATGGCCCTGTTGAACTGTAGTACTACCTGAAGCTGTAGGCCTCAACAGCACAGTATGGTTTATATCCACATGGCTTGGTAACACTATTTTGTTTATTACCTGTAGTCCTCACACATTACATACCTCAGGCATGAGGTTATGTAGGTGCTGACACACAGTACTGTATGGTACACAGGTAAATCTAATCTGGGTCGCCATTCCTTTGTGTCTTGTAGGTATGTCTGATGTGTCTGTGGGTATGCCTGTAACATGGCCTCGGTGGTATGTGTGTCACAGGATGTAAGTGCGTATCTAGCAACATGTATAGTGTAGTACAGCAGTATGCCACCTATAGTGATGAATGTGCACATATGTTATTGAGGGGTTTGCTATCAACAAGTAGCGTGGTGTACTGCTAGTACTGTAACCATACTGTACATTCATTTCAATGTATGACAGATGTCTGTATGCTTTAGTGTCATATCCACCTCCTTTGGCAAGGTGGTGCATTGTGTCACATACAGTGTGTCATGTACTGTTGTATAGTCTTACATGCTTGTTCCACTTTGTTGCTGTGCAGAACATGGTTTGGTATATAGTATGTGCCAGGCACTGTCAGGCAGATGTGGGCTGAGCAGTCATATGTGTTATTAAAAGTGTATATCTACTGACAGCCAATAGGTTGCTATATATGGCATTTCATTGATGTCTGTACTTTAGAATGTTGAGTGTGCCACATGACTTGCTCACAATTACTGTTTCATTGTCTTCCAGGGAAATGTCACACAACAGGAAACCAGCGTATTCCCCTGAGGAGGAGGAAGTAATATCAGATGCCCTCATACACCATTATAACCTGCTGTTCTTCAGAACCTGCCAGGACCAGCATGGTCGCACTGCACTGTGGCAGGATGTTGTCCATCGGGTGAATGATGTAGACATGCATAACCAGACTTATGAGCAGGTACGGCATCACTGCAGTGATTTAATCAGACATGTCCAGCAGCATGCCTCCGATGTCCACAGACAACAGCTTGCCACAGGTGGTGGTGCTGCAACACATCCCCCCCTCACCAGAGTAGAAGAGCTGCTCCTCAGCGTGGTGGCTCCTAGCCAACCAGTACAACACACCTGTATCATCATGGAGGCCGGAGTCACCCAGCACAGCGATACAGAACGTGCAGGTAACATGGCATATCTGCAGACCACTGTTATCTCAAGTGTTATAACATGCATTTATCAGATGTGTACTGTGTATGCAGAATATGTGGAGCCTGGTGTCATGCAATACTGATAATTCGGGACATTATCTGTATGCCTGTGACTGTCACCTCATGTACTACTGTAAAATTGCAAACTCACAATAGCAATGCCATAGCTGTTGACACTGACAAACTGTCTCATATCCTTGCAGGTCCCTCTGGTGTGATAGCAAGACAGCAGACCCATGCTGGCGAGTGGGCTACAGTTAATATAGCATATAACATGTGCATGTCATAGGAGAGTTGTAGGCCATATACACATGTTAAACACCTACACATAGTGCATGCTCTGCATGTTCTCTGTGGGACTATGCAGATCCCAGTGACATGAGTAGCTGACTCAAACACATGCAATACACAGAGCATCCCAAACAAGTGGGGTATGCTCTAGTGGACATTGTATAGGCAGAGTCAATACACATGCACACAACATACACCACTTTATCATATGCAGTATGTGTTAATATGATACACATGGCATATGTAGACACCTGCTGTAAGGTCATACTGCAGTATCCCATATGTCATCAACACAGCACACATACTATACCTGGGGGTAGAGGCCTATCATGGGGTGGTGTGACACGCATCAACACACAACACAGTCATGTTAGGCAATGCTCCCTATTGAACACCTGACATGCCCATGTAACAACTGTCTGTGAAATATTAAATGTAGCCTAAGTGGTGCAGGTCAGGTACAGCAAGATAGTTGCCAGTGTGACATACATCAGTGGCCTTGAATGACCACATTATGCTGCCTGATGATGGCTCATGGTACTACACTACATCCAGTTACAGTACCTACAGTACTATACATAGCATTCATTGTTATACACCTGACAGTTGTGTGCATCCGGCCATGGTATGTATACCTATGAGTGATGGTGCACAGGACATTGGAAAGCATTTCAGACTTGCAGTGCAATGTTGTGTCCATGTACACATTGTATTCCAAGCTGAGGCCAATCATTGAACAACACACATGCATTAACGACATGTATACTGTTAGCAACAAGGACTCTCTACACTCACACTGCATGCTGTTGAGCAACACACATCCTGCATGCTGACACATGTGATAGGACTCTTTGGCTTGTGATACTGTACTCCATCATCAACCACTAATGAATATGTTCCATATTGATGTTGGTGTGTGTGTGTGTGTGTGTGTGTGTGTGTGTGTGTGTGTGTGTGTGTGTGTGTGTGTGTGTGTGTGTGTCAACTTGACTGAGTAGTGTATTTGTGTGCATGTGTGCATGTGTGCATGCATGCATGTGTGTGAACATCCTGTACAGATGTTAAAGTATGCTTCCTGTCTCCCTCTCACAGGTGCTGAGGTATTGTTGGATGGGTGCAACAGGGAACCTGAGGTCACTGCCACAAATAGTGAACATGATGATAAATGTGTTGTGGCACAGGCATGTTTGACAGGGTCTGTCATTGGTCTGCCAATCGACAGTACACAGCTTTCCACCCCATCTATGTGCACATACATACTGCCAATACATCCCTCAACACCAATGGCCATAGGTGAAGAACAGCATACGGTAGGCATTGACCAGGACAGTGTGGTATCTATGGCACATGCAACTCCACATAGCAGCCAAGCCCAGACACCTGGAACGGTACCACATAGGCATATGTCCAGGAGTTCTTGTGGGAGCACCGCTGGTCGTAATGCCCCTGGCAGACGTGCCCACACAGGTCTCACAACCTCAGGTATGTTCCGGGCTGTGATGCAAGCACAGGCACGTATGGAACGGTACACCAGGCAGGGACTAAGGGCACAGAGGGCTCATAACACCGTGATCAATGACAGTATCTGTGACCTTGCCGGTGCCATCCACAATTACACTGATGTCATTGATAGACGTTGGGGGGAGACACTAGATGTCCTCCGCAAAGTAATGTCCATATGCCAGGACAGTGCAGGATGGCTGGGACATCAACATGGATGTATGCCAGCAACATCATCAGCTGGCAGTCATCGTGGATGACACACAAGTGTCAGCCGCTCCTGTAGTGGCAGTACCAGCCCCAGTAATGTTGTGGCTGAGCTGTCGGTAGACCGTTCGAGATGACCATGTGCACATGGCTCTGGCCAGTCCCAGCAGGGACATGGGTCCAGTCAACTTCCCTCTGCCTCTGACGATACTACTCAGTCTGGCTTAGTAGACAATACTGTCCGTGTCACCCCTGCCAGGCACAGGTACTGTGTCCGTGGCCGGAGACAGTGATCTGTACAGCCTGCCAGGTACAGTCTGTGGCTGTCCCACAACCTCCCATATTTGGCAGCCACTAGGGGGTACTGTGTGCATGCAGACACACACACATACTACCAAGACCTAGGGCTAATACATACACACACACACATTACATCAACACTGACCCATACTGTACTGTTGTCTCACACACACACACATGCCAATTGGATGGGTTATTGTCGGGCTCTGGAAAACAATCACACACCCTGTGCATATGATGAAACTGTGCCACCTCCTGTCATCTGTGACATTGATGCAGGAAGAGGATAACATGGTGCTGATGCACAAGGTGACCTAATAGCAGTGTAGCAATGTTAGCATGTTGTCAACAGTAAAGTGTAATGATATCCTTGTAGGTATATCTGAGCAGGCATGATGCATCAAAATCAATGATTATCAATGTTATATTGTTTACACCAGTGTTAATTCCAAACATGGATTGTCCGCGCATGTGCCAGGTGGCTGATGTGTGTGGCACTGGCAGCATGCGTAGGTGAGTGGACGTTACTGGCAGCATGCGTAGGTGAGTGGACGTTACATGTGTGATATGTGCAGTACAGATTTCAAGGTGTACATTTGTGAACATGGTGGAGGTAAACTGTTTGCATGTACGTGCATGGTGGGCACATGGGAAGGGTGACATGCCCTGTATTACACAGTGTTAACACTTCATATTTCCTATTGGTGTCCAGTATGCATTTCACTACACATGTCACAACTTGGGTACACATGTGTGTGTGACATGGTATGACACTATGCTGTGGGTGATACTGTTAATATCGGTCATTGGTTAGCATTCTGGTAGTGTACATAACCTCAACAGCCTGATTTTAACCAATCATTAGATGATGTCTTGACAACTGACACACAGCTGTAAGATACACAGTAGCATTAGAATCATTCCGGCATTGTACTATACCAGTTACCAGTGGTATTGACCACCACACATTCAGGTGACCACTCCTGTTTGGCATGTGTCCATCCTAGGTACAAGCAGACACACTAGGGATATGTTCATTCACATCTGGTGATGCATACAGTGGTCTACAATGCATTCCCCGGATTAGACACCTATCCTCCACAAGGGTATCATACAGACAGATACCCATGTTGTGAAACTATGAGCCAACTATAGCATAGTCATCCACATTTACTACACATAGTATCCTGACAGTACCACATTGGTAGTAGCACACAACATGTAGCAGGGGTACAGATGTGTACATACAGCCACATGTGAGTCATCTGTCCTTTGATATCCACATTCCCAAAGGTATGCTAATGTCCCTCAGTGTATCACACAAGCAATAAGGGGGCTGTATGCATATCCACGGAGTTGTTGTATACCCATAATGAATGGCCAATATTGACAGACTGTGTTGTGTTGAACATGTCTGAAATATGCCGAAGGCATACACCCTCACTAACACTATTCTACAGCAACTGTCATGTGTGTGTGTGACACAGATGACCTAGGGCACAGATCACTACAGTGGCTGGACTTGTCACATACATACATATGTGACCTACGGTCCAAGAAGCAGCAGCAGCAACTGGCAATGGTAACAGATGTAGTCGAAAGCAGGCTTCACACCTATGAAGTGATTGAGGTCACATGTACATATATGCCTTGGCCACACAGTTACCAATTTAGGTCACATGTACATATGTGTATTTGCCACACACATACCTGAAGTGTGCAATGCACATACTGTTGTTTTACTGATATGTCATACAGTAGTAAAAGCAAAACCCACAACACATTGATCAACAGTGTCACACACACTCAACAACCACAGGATTCAAACCCCTATCTAACTATGTTATGACACTAGGGAGATAAGCATTAACACAACGTGCTGTATGCTTTACGGAGAACTTTAATTTCCACTGCTTTATTTGTGGGATACTGACATCATCACATTTGGCAAAGAGGAATTCACCTCTTTTGCTGTGTTTTCACAGTCTCCAAAAAGGCCACTCCTCTCAAAGGGAATCACACATACAGCATTTGTAGGATTCAAACCCCTATCTAACTATGTTATGACAGTAGGGAGATATGCATTAACACGACATGCTATTTGCTTTATTGTGAATCTTAATTTCCACTGCTGTATTTGTGGGATACTGACATCACCACACTTGGCAAAGAGGAATTCACCTCTTTTGCTGGTGTTTTCACAATCTCCAAATAGGCCACGCCTCTCAAAGGGAACCCCACACACACGCACATAGCATTTATAGGATTCAAACCCCTACCTACCTATACTATGACACTAGGGAAATACGCATTTACACGATGTGCTGTATGCTTTACTGGGAGTTTTAATTTCCACTGCTGTATTTGTGGGATACTGACATCATCACACTTGGCAAAGAGGAATTCACCTCTTCTGCTGTGTTTTCACAGTCTCCAAAAAGGCCACTCCTCTCAAAGGGAATCACACACATATTCGCAGTCAGCATTCAAACCCCTATCTAACTATGTTATGACACTAGGGAGATACGCATTAACACAACACACTATATGCTGTACTGGGAGTTTTAATTTCCACTGCTGTATTTGTGGGACACTGACATCATCACATTTGGTTCACCTCTTATGCCACTCCTCTCAAAGGGAATCACACACACTCAATATTTGCAGGATTCAAACCCCTACCTAACTATGTTATGACACTAGGGAGATACACATTAACACAACACACTATATGCTTTATTGGGAGTTTTAATTTCCACTGCTGTATTTGTGGGATACTGACATCATCACACTTTGCAAAGAGGATTTCACCTCTTTTGCTGTGTTTTCACAGTCTTCAAAAAGGCCTCTCCTCTCAAAGGGAATCACACACACACACACACACACACACACACACACACACACACACACACACACACACACACACACAGCATTCAAACCCCTACTTAACTATGTTACGACATGAGGGAGATACGCATTAACATGACGTGCTATATGCTTTACTGGGAGCTTTAATTTCCACTGCTGTATTTGTGGGATACTGACATCATCACACTTGACAAAGAGGAATTCACCTCTTTTGCTGTGTTTTCACAGTCTCCAAAAAGGCCACTCCTCTCAAAGGGAATCACACACACAGCATTTGCAGGATTCAAACCCCTACCTTTCTATGTTATGCCACTAGGGAAGATGTGCATTAACATGACACGCTAGATGCTTTATTGGGAGGTTTCATTTCCACTGCTGTATTTGTGGGATACTGACATCATCTCACTTGGCAAAGAGGAATTCACCTATTTTTCTGTGTTTTCACAGTCTCCAAAAAGGTCACTCTTCTCAAAGGTAATCACACACACACATTCACAGGATTCAACCCCCTACCTAACTATATTATAACACTAGAGATAGGCATTAACATGATGTGTTATAGGCTTTAATGGGAGTTATTTCCACTGCTGTATTTGTGGGATACTGACATCATCACACTTGGCAAAGAGGAATCCACCTCTTTTGCTGTGTTTTCACAGTCTCCAAAAAGGCTACTTCTCTCAAAGGGAATCACACACATGCAAAATCAGCATTTGCAGGATTCAAACTCCTACTTCACTATGTTATGACACTAGGAAGATATGCATAAACAAAACGTGCTATATGCTTTACTGAGAGTTTGAATTTCCACTGCTGTATTTGTGGGATACTGACATCATCAGACTTGGCGTAGAGGAAATCACCTTTTAATGTGTAGTCACAGTCTACTCCTCACAAAGGGAATCATACACACAAACACATACACCCCCACGCACACAGAAACTGCAGGATTCAAACCCCTACCTATGTTATGATACTAGAGAAATACGCATTAACACAATGCGCTGTATGCTTTAGTGGGTGTTTTTTATTCTCCTGCTATATTTGTAGGATGCTAACATCATCAGACTGGACATGGTAATGTGTGTGCACTTTGTTTTATGCAATCCCAGGAATGAACCATGTGGGTCAGCAGGAGTGAACAGCTTGAACAGGACTCCACAATTCTTAGCTTGTGTGATCTATCTGTGGACAAATTGCCATTCCTTCATATGACTATACATATTTATGCACAGATTGTTGGTTTTGTGGATACAACATGTGTCTGTGGTGTTGATAAAGGGCTATTCAAAGTCTATGTGGGACGTATGTAGCTCCTTTCAGTGATGTATGTCCTGGGTGGCTGCCTTGAAAACAGTCTAGCAGGTTTGAGGAACATGATCTGCTCATTAACATACCACAGTTGGTTGTGTTGTGTGTTTGTCAGATTACAATAGCTCTGTTTCTGACTGCAATCATGATGGACTCCATGGCCTAGCAGTTCAGACGTCAAAGGCTTATAGGACTATAGTTCCCATGGTCTGTTGTGCACCAACACTTGTGGGGTGTGCCATATGTTGCTGTAACACATTCAACAGTGTAAGATCCTGTAGAGAGGGTGAGGCTCAACAGACTTTTTAGGTGCAGGGTCTGTTTGTTCTGTTGTTCACTTATGACACATATGGGGAAACAATGTCATCCAAGTGATGCCATTCATTCGGCTTTGGGAGGAGCAGTTTACCCATTCTACATGTGATATCTCCTGGTATGATGATAGGGCCTTTTGTCAGTGGGAGGTGGGTATGTATGCATGGGCCTGTCTGACAGGTTGTCTGCATTGTCAGGCAGGTACAGCTGACCCTGACTCAGGACATATATGAGTGTACATTGCTATTTCTGACATAGCTGAAGGAGGTGTCATGGTTCTGTCTGTACTCCTTCACAGATAATCTTTCAAAAACAATGACAAACCTAACCATTAAACCCCTGTTATACTCTTTTACACACTCAACACACTACTGATCCTTTGTGATCAGTCAACAGAGTATGTCATCATAATATCCTGGCACGTCCAAAGGTCGGTTTCATGTGTACTCTCTAGTCCAGCTGGTGCATATTTGAATTTTGACACAATGTTACAACTGCCTTATGTACACAGACAACCCTGTCCTCCTACCAACAAAGTCAGATATATGTGAGAGATGCAACTGTATAGATAAACAGGAGGCTGAGCTCTCTCAACCCATGTCTGGCACAGTCTATCTGGTGGTGAAGGTAACCACACACACCACAAATTCAGTCTCACATGGACCTATAACGACAGCAAACCAAATACATTGCCACACAAAAACATACTCGGAGGCTCCAAATATACTCTGCCTAAGCAGCAGAGACATCTAAAGCAGACACCCAAACAACTGCTAACACACAACTATACACATATATCACATAGTTCACAAAGTCAGTGTGCCACACAGTCACTGCCTTTAGGGCTAAACAACACTCCTAATACACTTGTAATATGTGACTCTTATTGTCAGACACACTGATGTCCCACTCACCAGGCTGAACAAGGAGAAGGTCACTTTGTGCTGTCTGTCGGGTACCAGGATCTTCCACATAACACATGCACTCAGGTCACTCCAAAGCAAGTACAAATATGGCTCCATCATTGTCCATGCTGGTGTGTAAACCCTCAGACATTCCTCCCTGGACTACATGACAAGAGACATAGAAGAGCTCTCTGATCATATAGCCCAGGCCAGTATGACCCTGACCTTGTGTAGCATCTTACCCTCACCAAGAATGATGTCACAGTATACAGACAAACTGATCACTAACAGTTGGCTAACATATTGGTGTCATTCAAAGGTGATCCAGTGTCTGTCAGCCTGGGATTACATGCTCGACATGCCACGTAGCTTCGCTATGGATGTCATGCACCTGTCACCCCTAGGCTTTCAAATACTGGCTAAGGCTCTTGCCACCCCCATAGTGGCTGTTTTAAGCGAGGCTCAGAATACAAAACCACCTCCATAGACGTTACAAGGTAAAAGGAACCGAGGGTAATGCTGCTCAACAACAGATGTCTAACCCTCAGAATGCACGCACTCAGGACTCTCCTCAGTATGGAGACTGTCGATATATGTGCAGTAACAGACACCTGGTTTAGGCTCCCAAAAGCACACCAGCACTACCAGGTTTTACTTCATACCATGCTTTTCTGACACAAGACTCGGACCGGCCAACAAAAATAGGGGGAGTATCCATATACATCAAACATACACACACCTCCAGGTTAGTAGCACTGCACAAAGCATCGGAGAACGTACATGTGCAACTAACAGTGTCCCAAACTGCATTTCAGTTTGTAGACTGCTACAGACCACACTCCCAAACTCAGGAACAACACTTGGTATTCCTGGGAACACTGGGGAATATGAAGGTCTCTCCAAACAACATTATATTGGGTGACTTCAAATACACAAACATTGACTGGGAATACTACTCAAGCACCAACACACTTGTACAACAGTAGCTAGGATTTATAGACTCAAATGCTATGGCACAACTGGTCACCACAACCACAAGAGGGTAAAACATGTTGGACATGATCATCACCAACATGGGGACACTATGTTCCACACCAGAGGTATACCCCTCATTGTTAATGTCAGACCATAAATTTATCTCACTGGACGTACATATCCCATCCACATCCCCATCTTAGGTGATCTCAGGGAAGTACTTCTCTTAAGCAAACGTCACACTTCTACAAACCGAGGTGGTATCCGTCAAAAACCCTGGGACAGTGGTAATTACGACTCAGACCACTTAATCCTTTACAAACGCATTCTATGGACAACTACTGGAATGCATGGATCATGCTATCACAGATAACTACAAGACTCACTCCTCCAAAGGCAGGGGACCTGTCTGGTGGACCACAGCCATTAATAAGCTATACAACGACAGGAGGAGGCTGCTACATGATAGAGCACAATCCCAAAAAGGAAGGCATCTCTGATCAGTACTAGGAAAAAGCTATGATCACTTGTTGATTCATCTAAGGGCCGCTTTTAACGGACACTTGCAACAGACACTAAGGACAATCGCAAGGCCTTCTTTAGTTATGTCGGTGACCTGGGTGGGAACTCACAGATATGCTGTGAGTTACTGCATAATGACAAAACATACACTGAATCCACTGACATTGCCAACATCCTGGCAAACAGGTTCAGTGGAAATGTTTCTCCCCCACCCCCCCTAAAGTGCAAATGTCCATCCCAACAGGGTGTAGCCTCCCTGACATCACAGATGAACAGGTGAGTGCTGCCCTCTCCATAGCAGACAACACAGCATCAATGGGACCAGACGGTGTCCCGGCCTGCGGCTTACATGAGATTCATGACGAACTTAACACTCACATTATGTCACTGTTCAATATCAGAGTTACTACAGAATATGTACCCAAGGAATGGCATACAGCAACAGTGTTCCCGCTCCACAGAGGTGGTGCCACAAGGGACTCTGGACAATATCACACTATAAGCCTAACTATCCTGGTCTGCAAAGCTATGGAGCGTATTGTCATGGAACCCATACACATGGACATCAGGAACCTACAGACACTGGATCCTACACAATTCGGCTTTGTTGTGGGCAGATCTTCCCTCTTGAACCTGTTTGACATCTTTAAACAGTTACCAGGTCCATAGATGTAGAGAAGGTTGTCCACACAGCCTACCTGGAGCTCGCACAACAGTTCAACACAATACCCCACTTGGGCATTATACATAAGCTCACCGGCTTCAATATCTATACATATGTCACAAGATGGATTGCTAACTGGATCATGGATAGCACCCACATGGTCAGTATTGCAGGTGCCATGTCTGACTATACACGAGTTACACATGGCATCCCACAGGGCTCAGTCCTGGGACCTCGCTTATTCGGTATATATTTCTCAAACGTACAGGCTAACACAGGAGGAATATGGCTGACCATATTCGCAGATGACTACAAACTGTGTGCCATAATCAACTCCCCAGCTGGCACAAGCATCCTCAAAAAGGGTCTCACAGAGATGGATAACTGGTGCCAGAGCCATACCCTACAGCTACTTTCCATTAGATGCATAGTCATCCCCTTTGGTAATAACGTGCCCACACATTACCACATAGGTGATGATACATCACGTACAGTGGGTGTTATTTGTGATTTGGGGACATGAGTAGTTAGTACTCGCGCCTTTGACAATCACGTTGCCAATGTTGTTAGACAGACCTTCTATATAGCCCACCTTATCCCATAGGGTTTCACATCTAGATTAAGTGGGGTCATTGTGCCCCTATACTCATCAGGCCCATGCTTGGATACAATGCCCCATTTCAGATGTACCTTACCTGACACCTGCAGCAACTGTAATGTCCACAAACGTACCTAACCAAGTAGATCTAGGGACTCACACAGATGGTATGCGCAGTTTGGCTATGGTAACCCCAGCTCTACTCAGTCACTTATTGCCTACTCAGATGCGATCTGTGCCTGTTGTTTAAACCCATGTCCATCACAGAATTAATGGACAGGCTCCACCTCAGGATATCAAAGTCCCTTACAGCTACACACCCCAGGGACAGAAACATCAGCACTGATATTGATAGGACATGCTGGAGGGGCAGATTCCCATCCCAGAGGCTCCACTCACTCTGGAATGAGATCCCAATCACACATATGCAGAGACCCCCACTGACCACCTACAGGAGACATCTTGACAAGTGGATGGGTGATTGTATGTTTAGCCCTGGGATATGTTCTGGGTCCCTGCTAGGCAGAGGCACAATAAAATAAACATATGTGGGCTATCTTGTGTGACCTACTATTCACAGGCACAGATCTAACAGGGTTTCAAAAGCCAAACACACTCTGTCTAGGCTTATACATGCCCTAGGGCAGATAGCCTAGCATCAACCTCTGAATCTATGATAATGTTCGGGATGCACATTGTTCATTGATGGTACTGATTGCAGGTTTTGTTTCTTCTTTGCTTTCCCACTTTCTATGAACAACTTAAGTATCTGCATAACATATTTGATTATGACAGGGTTCCACTATATTATATATGTGTCTGTTGTCATATAACTGTGTGCACAAGGCGGATTGGTGAATAGTGCGAGGTTCCTGGGTTAACACATGCAACTGCCGGATATGTGTGGCCCACTGCTGTACTCAGACATAGCCTAAGTGTGTGAGCATGCCCAGTTCGGCCTTTCAGTGTTTTGTTGACTGACATTTGTCTCATTTATTCGTGTGTGAGCATGCCCAGTGTGACCTTTCAGTATGTTGCTGTCTGAGGTCTACTACATTTGTTGATGTGTGTGAACATTACCAATATTAACATTTATAATATATGTGTGTTGAAAATCAGGTTCTATTCTTACTGCAGGCCTCACCTTTGTGTCTTAACTCAACAGGGATTATGTTATGCCTGCATGGTTTCCATGAGATACTTTGCATAGACTTATCAACATTTCTTCATAGAAGCTGACCACTGACATACTGTCATGGTTTAGTGGTTCTGTACTATGACTATAGTGCACAGTATCCTGGTTTCAAGGACTGTCACTGCTTCATATTTTCATACTGGGCAGAACAGACTGCTTCAGGAACAGTGAAGCATATATGACCATGTTTACCTGCTTTTGCTGAACTATCCTAACTTTGACCAAACTTGCACAACATTGCTCAATGTTAACCAACATTGCTGAACGGTGCCCAATATTGCTCAACATTGCCTGGTTGTGCTACTTAGTGTGTGCAATTTTGTTTACATATACTAAATAGTGGTAAGAGCTGTTTAGCACTGCTTTATATTGCTTAACACGTGGCAATCATGCCTCAGGTGGTGCTGCAGGGCTGCCTATGTTGGATGCACATTTTACACTGCCTTTACATGTTTGTTAACAGGTAGTGTCAAGTTAGGCATCCCTTTTACTATATGTGCGAGTCGGAGAGAGGTATATTTTCCAGGGTTCCTACTGAGCCAGTGTATATGCTATAGGTTGCCTTTTTGCCAAGGCCAAAGCATACTGGGCACACCTCCTTCTGCCTACTGGGGCAGGCTCAGGTTGTTCCTCCTCCGAGTCACGCTCTGCCTGTGATGGCCTTGGCAATGGTGGGGGGCTGTTGGGCCTGGCCCTATGCTGCTCCTGCTGCAGCTGTTTTCGCAGGATCATATTGTGTAGCATAGCACATACCATGACTATTTGGGTACATGTAGTTGGTGAGTACTGCAAGGCTCCACCAGATGTGTCCAGGCACCGGAACCATGACTTGAGCAGCCAAAACACACACTTGATTACATTTCTTGTTTGTGCATGTGCCTCATTATGGTGTTCCTGTTCAGGTTCGTGTGCATTTCTGATGGGTGTCGTCAGCCACGGCTCGAGTGCATATCCAGCATCCCCCACTAGGTGACCATGAGGGATGTCCCCACTGGCAAATGTCTGGTACAGCTGTGTCAGATGCCAGATATGGGAGCCATGGTAGCTTCCAGCGCAGCCAGCACACACATTCATTATTATGCCCTGGGCATCACACACGACCTGGCAGTTGATGGAGGGGAAACCCTTGCAGTTATAGTAGACCCTACCCCGCTCACCAGCTGGTGCTTTGATGCGAATGTGCGTGCAGTCTATTGCACCCAGTACCTCAGGGTATTCCACTATTTGCTGGAAGAGACGCATATTGCTGGACAATACCTCATAGGAATTGGGGAAATATACATGATCACCGACATGTGCTGACATGGCATTCAGTAACTGGTGCAGTACCCTGGATGCTGATGCCTGTGAAATCCCCATCATATCACCAGTTGGTCTTTGGAAGGTACCTGTTGCTAGTATTCTTAGGCCAACACATACCCTGGTTTCCACTGGGATGGGTTCCCCTCTGTTGGTTCTGTGTGTGAGGCGTGGCCTGCACAGCTCAACAATTTGCTGCATGAGGTCTCTGTCCACTCTATAGCGCTCCATTATCTCCAGCTCATGTAGCCCCTGGTAGGTTACCCTGGGCCTGTACACTCTTCTTGGTGGGTTTCTCAGCAGCATTCACATTGTTACCATCCTCAGCATGTTGCATTTGTCACCTTATAACAGCAATGGCAGCCCCTAACATTTCTTTGTCTCAGTAAAGCTTTTTCAGTTTTCACTTCTATTAGCTTACTGCAGTGTTGCAGTGTCTCTGAGAAAAACATAGTGGAAAGTTGTTTGCTGGGTTTTAAGTGTTGGGCTGGGCTAGTGTACTGCCTGTGTAATTGCCTGATTCTGATTGTTTTCACCTGCTAGCTCTGCTAGTCCTCCCTGGTTAACTTCCTACTATTTGTTGTGCTTCCTTTTCCCTTTCTGTTTCCTCAGGGGGGCAGCGCCGTGCAAACAAGTGCAAACACACGCACACCAGCTCACACGCACGCACATATGCTTACACAACTACAACTTGCTTATTCATGCTAAAACACATGCACACAGGTGCAAATGTGCTTACATGGGTTTCAACAACCTCATTTGCTTACTCCGGCTTAAACGTGTGCACACAGGCGCACACATGCACACACAGGCTTACTTGGTTTTACAGGTGCGCACACGCAAGCATACATGGTGCAGCCACTTCTACAAGAAACTTTAGTGTTGTTCACGGCATGCACCTTCAATTTCTTGCCTTTAGCTAGGGTACCTGTTGACACACCTCTTCCAGTGATTAGTAACTGACAGCAGACACATGCCACTCTACTCCAATGAGCTTCACTTCTTTCAGACATACCCCCTCATGATATCACCTATCTTCTACTCTGTTACACCCCTTATCCTACTCCTACACTCCACTGACTGTGCTCTTTTGCTATGCAAACTTGGGATTCACTAACCTTACCCTCATTTGCATAGGATTCCTACTAATGCTTGGTTACATCTCTTAGACTGAGCTTCCCCCCTTAGCAACCTCTACTCGGTAGCCATGTTGTCGTTGGACTGCCATTCCCTTGCATTGTATATTAAGGATTGCTGTAAAATCCACATTTGTGGATTTTAATTATTGGTTTTCTGATTTTTACAGCGCAGCGCATTTGCGAGCCGCTGCACTATGCTTAAACATCGGCGATCAGGATAAAAAAAAAAATTATTTTAATTTTGCATCGATGAACATTGACAATGTAAACCAAAAAGCACTAAACAAATGACAAACCAGGTAAACCAAACGAATGAGCTGTAGAAAGCTCATTCGTTTGGTTTACCTGGTTTGAACATTGACAATGGCCGTATTTTTGGCCATTGGCATGCTTCCTTGACTGGATGCATCCTTTTTTTGGAGCTGTCACGGCTCTGTTTTGCTATTTGCAGAACCGTACTCAGTTGTCAACAGAGTACATTTCTGCAAATAACACTACTCTTACTCGGAGAGGTTAGGGTTTCCTGAATAGCAAATTTACCTAATTTGCATACCTTTCAGCAGCAAATGAGGTAATTTGCATAACCTAGCCCTGTCCATGTAAGAGAGTTTTAGGAGCTCTCTTGCATGCCCCTGCCGGCTGTTCCTGGATCGCTCGGTAGACATGTTGGCTGCATGGAGTCTTACTCTACTCTTAGACTCCATGCAAGCCTTCATGAATCCGGCCCTCTATTTTTTCCCCATTGCAAAGGCCTGCTGTTTGACTGTCTACCCTAAAGTTACTACTTATACAGCCTTTGCCAGTGTTCTTACTACATGTGCCATGGTTGAAAGTTACAAACAGTTCTTGTTTACACAGGACGATCCCTATTTGGGTCGTAATGTCCTAGGGGAAAACCATGAAAATTGGCAAATGTCCTGAAATTTTAGGAGAAAAAATATTTTTTAACATTCCTCTAATTGCTACATAAATAGGTTATTCTATATCTCAAACACTGTAATATGATATGAAACAGTGTAAGTAACTCAAATTCATTAAAAGTGATATTTTATTTTGGAAAAAAAAGTGAATTCTAATCCTTTGAATTGGCTATAGCTGTGCACTGTCCTGCAAAATCTCACATTTCTTTAAAAAATTTCCCACTTCAGACATGAAAAGGTGGCAGCTCAGCTACAAAATTAATCCAGGTACCCACTTATCAGGTGGTTAAGTAGAAAAACCTATGTTCAAAAGTCAGGCATGCTAAAATATTAGTGCAAAGAGAGTCTGTCCTTCAACTGAAATTGTAAGTAAGCATTTCAGTAGTCAAGCAAAATAAATGAATAAATAAAAGGACAGCAAAGCAAAAACAAATGCATACAGCATACATTTATATTAGTTAAACTAACAGCATATTATGCTTATAAGGTATATACGTTTAAGGTACAGTGTTTTTATTACAGTTGCATGCAATTCGTTGATTTATTGTAGAAAATAAAGCATGCAGAACTACTGCACAAAAAAGACACTCAGAAATAAGTTAAATTACACTAACTGCATTCTATTTATTTATGATCAGTTGTTAACTAGGAAAGTCCAACTGGCCCAAAAATGACAACATTTTAGTAAAAGCCCAAGGAGAAAATCTCCATACATTATTACGAGTACAAAATCTATTTGCTTAAGAGTGAAAATTCCAAACATTGGATAAAAGATTAGTAATACAAAAACTCATCAGCATTTAGCAGCTCAGTAAGACTGAAAATACTGAGCAGTGGGCCAAGACTGGCTGTACAAAAATGTGTCATTAAAAAAAGTATTTAAATAGCATATTACATTATTTACAGTGAAGAAATAAAACATAGAGCTCATTACATCTAATTCAAAGTATGCATGCTTCTATAGTAGAAAAACTAAAAGAAAGATGCAAGAATGTATGTAGAGAAAAAAGTGTTAAGCAACCTTTAACCAGTTGGAGAGACAAACCCACAAGTCAATCAGAAAAGTTTTCAGACTTAGAGTGAAAAGTATGTTGTACCAGAATATAATATGTAATTAAAATATACTGCATCGCCATTAGAAATTTGAGAGTGGAGGCAAAGTACTTTTCACTGGATCGAATTCTTCTGACAGGTGAGTTGCACTGTAGAAGAATTCTTGGAGCTGTGTACTTATCTGGCTGGCACAGGATTTTAGAGGCAGCTTTTAACTAGATGTAAATGAGGGGAGTTCCAGCCAGTACAGTTGTTTGATCGCTAAAGAGTGATGAGATATGTTGGATACACTAGCCTCAAGCCTAGCAATTTTTTGAAACCGTGTGCCAGTTTGTTAGAGTTAGGATACACTGTAAAGATGAACATATTTTGTCTTATATTTTAATAAACTCTGTGATTAATTTAAATCTGCTTGCGGTCTAATAATAATAAAGATTTAATTGTACTACAAAACAGGTTCAAGTGCATATCATTACTTGGACATGTATTTCTTTCAATATACACTTTTTTGCTTACATTTCATTTCAAAATGGCTTATATTTAATTATTAAAGAATGTAAAATACATTTACTGTTTGCTTGTTTGTTTTTTTGCCTTTATACAAAGGAACCTAGGACAAGAGAATGTAATATTTGTTGCATTTGCTCAGTCTGTGTTCCTCAGTGAATTTGATACAGTAGGTGGACATAAAAAGTATCAGTTCTGCTGATTATTAGAGTGCCTTGTCTGTGTTCTATTTATACTGGTTTCTGTGTCAGATTGCTTTCACCTGTAATTTTACAGTAGTTGAATACTGAGTGCAAATCAGTATTTAATATTGACAAATAAATTGTTTTTGTTATTTTTCCAATTAATTTATGAATTAGTTGTCATTATGCATATGCCATCCTTTTCAGGAAAATCACAAAAGTACTATCTGTCTACTGAACTTGCTTGACCACAGAATTTGTTAGTGGACATAATTATTTATTTGTGTGTTTGTTTCTTAACTGAGTGAGTAGACTGGTCCAAGGATCTTTTTCAGCCATGACCTGGACCATAAGGCAAAACAGTACACTGAATTAGCCCAAGTGAAATAAACTTAAGAGTAAGGAGCAAAACACTTTCATATATCATAATTTTAACCCTCTTTGCTAAACTGACAAGCAATTTGCAGCAAAGCTTTATTTGATATTATATGAAAATCTGAGGCTTTAATTCTCACTCTTGTAATATTGATAAAGAAACTGTACCCTTGCCTCCTGAAATTTCAGAAGACTTTTACAATGTATACATTCTGGCCGTAGTAGTATATTGTATATTAAGGAATGTAATATAGTGTAATATGTATGCCAATTTGAACCAAATGAAAAATGTTTATAAACTACAGTAGTCGCTTATATCAATAGCATATTTTATGCATCTCTTTACAGTGAAGCTGCATTTATTATGGTGAAAAGGCAGAAAAGCTGTAGTGTTACCTGGATGGTGCAGAGTGCTATATATATATTTTTTTGAACAACGCATCCAGCTTGTATATAGCTCTGTATCACATGCACTGCATGGGACAGATAATGATATTCTGCAGAGGGTTAGACTAGTTTGTCTTGCAGTGATTTGTATAGCCATAAGAAACAGAAAGTTTAAACACCCTTGTACAGCTACAGCCCAAGGCAAAAGTGGGGTTTAGAGTAATTGCCAAAATGTAGTTCTGATTGGATGCCACTTTTCAAAGCTGTATTTGAACAACAGAAATTTTGATGGGGGCAAAAAGATTGTTTTATATATATATATATATATATATATATATATATATATATATATATATATATATATACATATATATATATATATATATATATATATATATATATGAGTGTCTGTCAGGATGGTTAGTGAACAACATAGAGACAATGTGGATGGGTCTAAACTCTATGAGATCTTTAATCAGACTGAATACTCTTAAAAAGTGTACCACATGACATACACTTTCCAGTAGCTAGCCCACTAGTGTTTAAAGCTATGTACTCTATACATGGCAGATCCTCTGTAAGTTATAACATATGACCATCCATCCATCCAGATATATATATGTATATATATATATATATATATATATATATATATATATATATATATCTATATATGGGTCCACTTTGTAATTTTGAAATACTGAAATCTCGAAATTCAGTATTTCGAAACCACAAAGCCAAAAACCCAACCACAACTAACAACTTTGAAAACACACAACTGCAAAATTCAAAATCCCGTAATTACACTGCACATACAGTACACACATAAACATACACACAAATCCCTGCCACCACCAAACAAACTCATCCCCCCTACTTTTATATTCTAACTCTGAGATCACACAAACAGAAACACAAATGGAACTCACTCACACACATCTTAAAGTCCCTCAAACACACACATAACAGTCACAACACACACATACACACAATAAACCCCTAACCAACATACTTACACACACAAACTTACCAAAATTAAACCCAAACATCCACACACCGTACCGCCGGAAGCAGAAATTCAAAATATCCGTGCTTTGGTATTTTGAATTTTATGCTCTGCCGTTTCAAAATGTGAGTATGCTTTTAGGTTCAAATACTGAATTTCAAGATTTCAGTATTTCGAAATTACAAAGTGGACCCATATATTTATATATATATATATATATATATATATATATATATATATATATATATATATATATATATATGTATATATATCCATCCATAACCCCTGGGGGTCAGGGTGTCACTTCAACAGTGACAATCATCTAGAGCCAAGGTTTACACGATGGGTGGCTATATATCTAATCTTCTATTTATCTGTCTTTTATCTATCTATCTGTATATATATATATATATATATATATATATATATATATATATATATATATATATGTATATATATATATATATATATATATATATAAAATATATATGTTTGTGTGTGTGTGTGTGTGTGTGTGTGTGTGTGTGTGTGTGTGTGTGTGTGTGTAAATAAACTTCTGAACATATTCAAAATGCATTTTAGCAAGTGTAAGAATAATGATCAACTGTTGAACTGCCTTCAAATCTGATTGGGTTCTGGAGGTTTAGGGCATTTAATACAACTTCTCTGTCTAGACATGAGATCTTCCTTTTCGGACAATTGCTGTTGTGCTGCAGATTTTCTTGGGGACACAACTTAAGGTGCCTCTCTCCCTGCTTCCCTTGACTATCATTATTCCCATAGAGACAGGAATTACAAAACAATTGCATCTTATGAACATTTAAGCCTTACTTGTACCCACCATCAGACTGAACTTCCCAAGGAGAGCAAGGCCAGTCAAGCAAGAGATGAGTTTGTGAATACCCATCCAATCATGCAGTTCTTGTCTGAAGAAAGAATGTATTATACTAGTTTAATTTGCAGTTGAAGTTTGTTCCAGTGGTGGGGAAGGTGTTGAGTAATAAACCTATTTCTCCACCTTGTTACAGGTACAAGCAAGCAAAATCTGAGGGTAATGCTACTCAATGCTAGAAGTCTAAACCTCAAAATGCATTCACGCATGGCACTCCTTAAAATGGAGAACATCGACATCTTTGCAGTGACAGAGACCTGGTTCAAGGCTCCAGAGAGCACCCCTGCATTACCAGGCTGTAACTTATACCACACCTTTCGGCCACCTAACCTGGACTGAAACACTAAAGGTGGAGGTGTGTCCATATTCATTAAGGATATATACACCTCCAGGCTAGTTCCTCAGCATAATGCATCCGAGATTATCCAAGTGCAACTAACTCTGGGCAAAACCGCAATCCAAATTGTAACTTGCTACAGCTCCCCCAACATGCACCAGGATTCCCACTCCTCATTTCTTGATACACTGGAAAATATTAGGGTACAACTAAACACCCTAATAAATGGGTGAGTTCAACTACCCCACCATTAACTGGGAAAACTACTCATGTACCAACTCTTTTGCTCATCATTTTTTGGTATTCATTAATTCCAGTGCCTTGGATCAACTTATCCACACCCCCACCAGGGGCAGCAATATCCTAGATCTGGTCATTACCAACATGGGCAACCGGTGTTCCACACCAGAGGTCAATTCCTTGTTTGCCAGATCCGACCACAAGGTAATCAGCCTAGACATCCACATCCCGCCCCCACCCCCCATTAGGGAAACCACCATAAAAAATTTGTCCAAAACCAACTTCATGCTTCTTAAGACAGAAGTGGCAAACTTCACAGCACCCATGCAGATGGACAATAGAGGTATGACTACTGAATCCTACACAAATGCACTTTATAAGCACTTACATGAGTGCATGGATCGTGCTTCCCCTAACAGAACCAAGATGCTATCCTCCAAAAAAAGGAAGCCAATCTGGTGGTCCCCTGCCATAAACAAACTCTACAACAAAAGGAAGAAACTGTTGCAAAATAAGAGTAAAATCCCATGATTGGAGGAACTCCCTGGTCAGCCTCAGTAAGAAGCTGAGATCCCTCATAAAATCCTCAAAAGCTGGTTATGAAAATAAAATCGCCACTGATTCTAAAGACAACCACAAAGCATTCTATAGCTATGTCAAGAATCTCAATGGCAACACTCAGATCTGCTTTGAGTTACAGCACAATGGCACTAAATATACAGAACCAACTGATATTGCCAACATCCTGGCAGATAGGTTCAGTGCTAACTTTACTCCCCTCACCCCCTAAAGGGCCCATCTCTATACCAGAAGAATGCAACGTTCCTGTAATCATAGCTGCACAGGTAAAAACTACACTCTCCAAAGCCAAGAATACAGCATCCATGGTACCTGACAACATCCCAGGCTGCGTTCTACATGAACTACAGAATGAACGGGAACCCCACCTAAGCCCCATGTTCAATCATAGCCTCACCTCAGTCTTTGTGCCCACTGAATGGCGCACAGTGATGGTTATCCCACTCCACAAAGGGGGAGCCACCACAGACCCCAGGAACCACCACCCCATTAGCCTAACGAGCCTGGTCTGCAAGGCCATGGAACGTATCATCATGGAAATTATAAGCAAAGACATTGGTAATCTCCAAACTCTGGACCCCACCCAGTTTGGGTTTGTAAAAGGCAGATCATGTCTCCTAAACCTGACTGACTTCTTTGGAGCAGTCACCAAAGCCGTAGACGAGGGTAAGGTGGTTCACACAGCCTATCTAGATCTCGCCAAGGCTTTTGACACCATCCCCCACTCTGGAATTATAGATAAACTCACTAAACTAGGTATAAACCCCTATGTCACAAGATGGGTTTCCAACTGACTCACTGACAGAACCCACACTGTGAAATTAGCAGACTCCAAATCTGACTTCAGACTAGTAACAAGTGGAGTACCACAGGGTTCAGTCCTAGGTCCTCTCCTGTTTGGTATCTACTTTTCTGAAGTACAGGCTCACACAGAATGAAATTCACAGATGACTGCAAGCTAGGAGCCATAATTGAAACTCTTAACGATGTGGACATCCTACAAAAGGGCCTCACTGAGACAGATGCTTGGTGTCAAAGCCATGGCCTCAAGCTCAATACCAAAAAGTACATTGTCATCCCCTTTGGTAAAAACT
The DNA here is from genome assembly GCF_019279795.1 of Protopterus annectens. Classification (NCBI taxonomy): domain Eukaryota; kingdom Metazoa; phylum Chordata; order Ceratodontiformes; family Protopteridae; genus Protopterus; species Protopterus annectens. The sequence goes on from NC_056731.1 coordinate 1,100,953,460, forward strand.
CTGTACCCATGAGCTAGTCTACTTAACACCGAAAGTGAGAGACCTTTGTTACACAGGTGGACAGTAGTCTCTCCTTTGATAATCACATTGCCACAATAGTCAGGAAATCCTTCTATATGGCACACCTCATCACAAAATGTTTCTCATCCAGGAAAAAAATAGGTAATTGTTCCCCTCATCACTTATTAGACCCATTATAGAATGCAATGCCCTTTTTGGTATGTACCTCACAAGACATCTACAACAACTGGAAAGGCCGCAGAAATGCCCACAAAGGGAATTACTGGCCTCAAACATATGTCCTACACTGACCATTTCAAAAAACTCCAGCTTTACTCCGTCGCATATCGCCTACTCAGAGGTGATCTCTGCCTAACATACAAAGCTATGTCAAACCCAGAGCTGTTGGACATGCTCCACTTAAAGAAATCCCAATCCCTCTGAGCTACATGATCTAGGGACCTAAACCTTGTCACCACAATAAACAGAACATGCTGGGGGGATAGATTCCTGTCCCAGAGACTTCCCATACTCTGGAACAAATTACCTATCTATATCAAAAAAAGTTCCTCATTAGCACTCTTCAAAAAAAATCTTGATGCTTGGATGGGAAATGGGAAATTCACCCCGGGGATCACCTCTGTGGCTCTGCTCAACAGGGGCACAGAAAAATAATTTTCTTGGGTTGCGAAAGCCAGGGTACCTTTTTGGATAGGCTTGTATAGGCCCTAGGGCCAATAGCCTAGTACCTACCTATGAACCTATGTTGTATTTACTCGCTGGATAAGATTTAGATCTCTTGTTTTAGTATTTGTGGGGTTATTTTATTTGAGGAGATGCAAAAGATCCAAGACCACTGAGTCCATAACAGCTCTGAAGGCAAGACATAGATCCATCCTCAGGAGTCTATATGATACTGAATACAGGGACAGTGCCTCCCATCTTTTCTGGCAGCTTTCAATTTTTAAGCCAATTAAAATGGGAATGGTACTTAATAATTGGCCTAATCAATACTGAATATAATGTGACAATGACCTCTCTGGCCCTCAAAGATATACCTTTAGTGATCTGCTGTGTTAAGCAGAAGGACATTCTGACTACTGTTATAGCATGATGATCAAAGGAGGGGTAACTATTAACCCAAACACCAAGGTCTCTAACAAAATTCTCATTTTGGAGTGAGGTATTCTCTGTGTTGTATGCTGACGGGAGGGATAATTTACCAAATGCAACAATATTACACTTTGTAGCATTTAAACTAAGCCCATTGTTAGCATATCAGATGTTTACAAATCTGGGTTCTTGTTGCAGGGATTGGGTATCAGAAGTGACTTGACAATGACTCCCAGTTTAGAATCATTTGGAAACATGTTTAGCCAGGAATCTTCTTTGGTGTTCTGGAGGTCAGAAATGTAAATGTCAAGCAAAATGGATTCCAGTACAGAGCCCTGGGAGACATCACTGGTTACTTGCTACTCATGCTGTATGGATTTGTTCTTTAGTCAATTTGCTTTAGTCAAATCCAGAGCCAGATCCAGCACTAGGTGACCTAGGCAGATGCCTAGGGCCCACTGGCTGGGGGACTGGGGGTGGCTATACCATTAATTTAATTAAAAAAAAAAAAAAAAAACAATAAAACTTTCACATTACTTTGCTGCTTTAAGGATGCACTCCCTCAGTGTTGTGTCTCTGTGCATGCATCTGATTCCAGACAGATGTGTACACTCAGAGCAATGCACAAGATTTTATTTATGAAATGCTTTGAAGGAGCTGCATTATGTTATATGTCTTGCTGCCTGGATTTTTGGCAAGCTTGGAACTTCCTTATTGCTGTGATGTATGACAGTATCAAGTAGTGTGTGTGTGTGTGTGTGTGTGTGTGTGTGTGTGTGTGTGTGTGTGTGTGTGTGTGTGTGTGTGTAGGACTTTAGACATTGTTCAAGAAGTTATTATTCATGTTTATTTTGAAATTGCATAATTGCTTGCTTTTGTTTCATTTCTACCTTTTACTTTTTAGCAAATATGCATTACTAGTGTTTGTTTAGCACAATTGCACTTCAGCTGTGTGAAACAGCCGATCATCAGAATTGATGAAATGTTGAGTGGTTGCTTGTCATATTGTAATTATCATAAAATGATGAGGGGGTGGGAGAGACAACTTAAGATATTTATCATTTACCAGAAGATATTGAAATTTTTTTGGAACAATTATTAGTTTTGCTGCATTATATAGATAATTGAAGAAACAGAGAGGTCTAGGCCTTAAACATTCTAGATTAAATTAATATCCAGATTAAACTGATATTTGACATGGACACTTTGCTGTTCATAGTGCTCATATTTGCATCATCACTTAATTGTTCATTTAATACACTCAGCTGCTAATGCTGCAAATGTTTAATCCTATAAAATCGTATAAAATAGCACAAGTGGTATATATATACAGTATCTAGGTACTCTTCTAGACCTGAACTATCCCAGCAGAAGAGACTGTCTCCATAGTATAGAGTGCAAGCTTGAATCTTCCCGTCTTTCATAAAGTATGAGCTCGACCCCCCCCCCCACTTCATAGAGTATGAGCTCAACTCATTCCCCTCCTTCACAGAGTGTGAGCTTGACTCATTCCCCTCCATCTGAATATTCATGCAGTTATTGCTAAGGAATTTACTGGATTTCACTCTCTTGTTGATTTGTCTAACTTTTTTAAAAACCTGATCCCATAATAAAAATATCTTTCAATGAAGGATGTATTAAATGGCTAAATGTGTTTGTTTAAAATGTGAGGTATAGTGTTTTGCAGTCCTGCATTTTTCTAAATTATATTTCAGGAGAAAAAGTGATTCAGTACAATCAGTTTAAACAATTATAGACACGTGCTAATAAGGCATTTTTTTAATGACTTGTGTTGCTGTATATAATCACAATAACATTCATGTTTAGTGTAAAACGACTTCAGGGATTATAAAGCATAATCATGTAAAGGCCATTCTAATAACTAAATAAAAAAATTATTTATTCTAGAAATATCGTCAGTGATTTGAAATTCACAAATGGGGCGGTGCTCTACAAGAAGAAATTATTATCTCAGCCACCACAAGTACAAGCTGTTTACAAAACTGGTGGATGGATGGAAGTACATTATGCATGCAAAAACAAATTAGCATGTTTATATGTGTCAGTGCATTTAGATGCTAAACTTTTGGTATTAAGCAATGAAATGAGAATTTTGTATTCGTTTTATGGGAACATTGCATGGCTGCTAAAGGCACAGAATGTCTTGAAACACCTTTAGCCAGAAATTGACAACAGCAGCAAATACAGACAGGAAAGATAGCAGGCACAATATTCCAGACTTTGTTTCCCTGATAGTCAGTCATGCACAGATTCACATGTGCAAACCTAATCTTACAGTCTTACCTTTGGGTGTACACAAAGTATATAAATACTAGAATCTTTTTTTTTGGCTGGGTAGTGGAGGCAGAGGCAAGAGAGCTCACAGTACAGTACTGTAAATAACATACAGAAAATATGGAAATGTTTAACTAAGTCTCCTATAGAATTCAGAATGCCGAACAGTAAACCAAAATGAAAATGAATACATCGACATCCATGGTTCAATGTATTGAACATAGCAGGAGGTGACGTCACTCACCTCCTACTATGCACATTAACATACTGTTAAACTCTACAGTTAATGGTACATTCATAGGTTCATACTAGGCTATCTGCCCTAGGGCATTTATAAGCCTAGCCAGAGTATGTTTGGCTTTCGCCACCCATTTTAAATTAATTTTGCTATGCCCTTTTTCGAGGTTAGTATACTGTGCCTCTGTCTAACAGTGACACAGAAGTGATACCCGGGGTAAACCTACGATCTCCCATCCACTCATCAAGATTCCTCTTGAAAAGAGTCAATGAGGGACTCTGCCTAACCTGGACTGGGATTTTATTCCAGAGTGAAGGGAGCCTCTGGGTTATGAATCTGTCCCTCCAGCATGTCCTATTTATTTCAGTGCTGAGGTTCAAGTCTCTCGAGCGTGTAGCTCGATGGGATTTGGATTTTTTGAGGTGCAGCATGTCCCTTAATTCCAGGTTGGACATGGCCTTATACGTCAGGCACAGGTCACCTCTGAGCAGGCGGTATGCCACTGAGTAGAGCTGGAGTTTCTTTAACCGGGCAGCATATGGCATCTGTTTGAGCCCTTTGATCCTCTTGGTGAGGTACTTTTGGGGTCTTTCCAGTTGCTGCATAAGGTACATCCCAAAAGGGGCATTGTACTCAATTATGGGCCTGATGAGGGATGAGTAAAGAGGCACGATGACCTCCCGTAATCTAGATGTGAATCCCTTCATGATTAGGTGGGCTATATAAAATGTTTTTCTAACCACTTTGGCCACGTGGTTGTCAAATGAGAGATTGCTATCAACTTGGGTCCCCAGGTCCCTAATTACTTCTTCTGTACTTAATGGATTACCACCTATGTGGTAATTTGTGGGCACTTTGTTTTTGCCAAAGGGGATGACTATACACTTTTTGGCATTTAGCTTGAGGCCATGGCTCTGGCACCAGTTGTCTGTTTCTACGAGGCCCTTTTGGAGGATGCTTGTGTCGGCTGGAGAGTCGATTATGGCGCCCAGTTTGCAGTCATCTGCGAACTTGGTCAGCCACAGTCCTTCTGTGTTGGCCTGTACCTCCGAGAAATATATACCAAACAAGAGAAGTCCCAGGACTGAGCCTTGTGGGACGCCACTTGTAACTGGTTTGGAGTCTGACATGGCTCCAGCAATTCTAACCATGTGGGTTCTGTCCTTGAGCCAGTTTGCAACCCATCTATCTAGTGACATAGGGGTTTATATTTAAGCTGGTGAGCTTATCTATAATGCCCGAGTGGGGTATTGTATCGAAGGCTTTTGTGAGGTCCAGATAGGCTGTGTGGACCACCTTCCCTTCGTCAATGGCCTTGGTGACTGTTTCAAAGAAGTCAACCAGGTTTAAGAGGCAGGATCTGCCCTTAACAAAGCCAAACTGGGTAGGATCCAGTGTCTGTAGGTCCCCAATATCTTTATTTATGAGGTCCATGATGATCCTTTCCATAGCTTTGCAGACCAAGCTAGTCAGGCTTATGGGGCGATAGTTTCCAGGGTCCGGGTCCGTTGAGGCACCACCTTTGTGGAGAGGGACCACTGTTGCTGTACGCCACTCTTTGGGTACATATCCTGTAGTAAGGCTGAGATTGAACAGTAGTTTTATGTTTGGGTTTAGCTCTTCTTGGAGTTTATGTAGGACGCAGAGAGGGCGGCTCCCACCTGAGCATCTGAGATGTCAGGGGGGTAGCACTCTGCTGGGATAGATATTTGCCCTTTTGGTGGGGAGGGGGGGGAGTTTGCGCTGAACCTGTCAGCTAGGATGTTGGCAATGTCTGTGGGATCAGTGTATTTTTTGTCATTTTGGACTAATTCTGAGCATATCTGGGAATTCCCACCCAGGTTCCTAACATAACTAAAGAAAGCCTTGTGATTATCCTTAGTGTCCTGTGCAATTTTTCTCTCGAAGCTGGCCTTTGACGATTTTATGAGTGCCCTTAGTTTTTTGCTAATACTGATCAGAGATGCCTTCCCTTTTTGGGATTTTGCTCTATCATGTAGTAGCTTCCTCCTTCTATTGTATAGTTTGTTTATGGCTGGGGTCCACCAGACAGGTCGTCTGCCTTTGGAGGATTGGGTCTTGGTTTTATTTGGGATTGCATGATCCATGCAGTCCTGAAGGTGTTCATATAATGCATTTATAAAGGATTCTGCGGTCTGGGCCTATTTTCCACAGGCCCGGAGGCTTTGAAGGATTCCACCTCGGTTTTGAGGAGTGTGAAATTTGCTTTAGAGAAGTTTTTCACTGTGGTTTTCTGGGCAGGGGGTGGGGTCGGGATGTGAATATCCAGTGAGATCAGTTTATGGTCTGATCTTACCAGTGAGGGATACACTTCTGGTCTGGAGCATAGAGTCCCCATGTTGGTGATGATCAGATCCAGTATGTTTTCCCCTCTTGTGGGAGTGGTAACAAGTTGTTCCATAGCATTTGAGTTTATGAATTCTAGGAACCTTTGGGCAAGGGTGTTGGAGCTAGAGTAATGCTCACAATCTAGGTTTGGGTAGTTGAAGTCGCCCAATATAATGGTGTTCGGAGAGACCTTCATATTTTCCAGTGTTCTCAGGAAGGCCGAGTGGGGTTCCTGGGTTTGGGAGGGTGGTCTGTAGCAGGCTATAAACTGGAAGGCAGTTTTACCCACTGTTAGTTGCACATGGATAGTCTCCGATGCTTCGTGCTTTGCCACCAACCTGGAGGTGTGGGTATCTTTGATGAATATCGATACTCCTCCTTTTGTGGTTCGGTCCAAGTTTTGGGGCCGAAAAGCATGGTATGAGGTATAACCTGGTAGTGCTGGGGTGCTCTCGGGACCCCTGAACCAGGTTTCTGTTACTGCACAGATATCGATGTTCTCCATGCTAAGGAGAGTTTCGAAAAGTGCATCTTGAGGTTTAGACTTCTAGCGTTGAGTAGCATTACTCTTAGTTTCTTATCCCTTGTGATACCTATGGAGGTGGGTTTGTCTTTTGAGCCTTGCCTAAAAAATGCACTATGGGGGTAGCAAGAGCCTTTGCCAATATCCGAAAGCCCAGGGGTGGCAGGTGCAAGCCATCCCTAGCAAAGCATCGTGGCTTGTCGTGCATATCATCCCAAGCTGATAGGCATTGGATCCCCTTTGAATGACACCAATACTTAAGCCAATTGTTGAAATTGATCATCTTGTCTTCATACTGTGGCATCATTCTTGGTGAGGGTAAGATGCTACTCAAGGTCAGGGTCATACCAGCCTGGGCTACATGCTCAGAGAGCTCCTCTATGTCTCTTTTCATGTAGTCCAGGGAGGTACGTCTCAGGTCATTCACACCAGCATGGACAATGACTGAGTCATATTTCTACTTGCCTTGGAGTGACCTGAGTGCTTGTATTATGTGGCGGATCCTAGCGCCAGACAGGCTGCTCACCGTGACCTTCTCCTTGTTCAGCCTGGTGAGCGGGACGTCAGTGTGCCTGACGATAGAGTCACCTATTACAAGTGTTACAGGTGTGTTTAGCCTTAAGGGCTGTGACTGTTCGGCACACTGGCTTTGTGAGATATGTGTTGCACATGTTTTTTTTTGGGGTAGCGGTTGCTTGGGTGTCTGCTTTGGAGGTCTCTGCTGCTTAGGCAGATCTTTATTTAGAGCCTCCGAGTATGTTTTTGTGTGATTATGTGTTTGGTTTGCTGTCGTTGTAGGTCTGTGTGAGACTGGAATTGTAGTGAGTGTGGTTTCCTTCTCCTCCTGACTGGTTTTGCCAGTACTGAGTTGAGAGAGCTTAGCCTCCAGTTTGGCTATATGGTTGCATCTCTCACATGTGTTGGAATTTGTTGGGAGGAGGACAGGGTTGTCTGTGTACATGAGGCAGTTGTAACATTGCCTCAAGATTCCCATATTCACCAGCTGGACCAGAGAGGAGATTGACAACTGACCTTTGGACATGCTAGAATAATATTGGGAATTCCTTTATAATTGAAAACAAGGGCCAATGGGGAGCAAGGGTGTAGTGCTTTTAATTTTTAGTGCTGACTTATAATTGCTTTAGTGAGCAAGTGCCAGGTAACAAGTGCAATTTGTTACAGGTAACTTAAAATGCAAAAACGACAAACAGTAACTTTCTTTCAAGCGAAGCAAGGAAATAAGTACAGTAAGCAATGCAGATATCACTAGGGATCCACAGAAGTGCTGAGAAGCCGCGTTTTAGGTGGAATTAGCGTTCCAGGGAAATAACAAGCATACAAACAAAGCTAGATTCAGCAGGCCTGGATCTAGTCTATGCTACAGCAAACAAGGTGTACCAATTTCAGTAAGATACAGTTCAAATATTCAGGCACTATAAACCTTTAACCAGAAATTCCCAGCTCAGAAGGGCAGAGTCCAGCCTCTCCTCCCACAAGAGTGCAGACCACGAACCTTCTTAATGTAAAATAACTGGCCTGAAGCCCAAGTGCTTAAACCAGAGCTAATACACTTTAAGAATAACAGACACTGAGCTCTCAATCAGCAGTTCCCAACTTAGAAGGATGAAAGCTACCTGTCCTGCCACCACAGTGCATGCCACAAACATTCCTAATGTAGAACAACTGGTCTGAAGCCCAAGTGCTTAATCCAAAAGACTTAGAATGATAGCTACACTTTAACCAAGTTACTACCAAGCAGTAATAAATACAACTGAATACTTTAAATAATGCCTGGATTAGTGCTCAAGTTATACAAACAAAGCTAGATTCAACAGGCCTGGATCTAGTCTATGCTACAGCAAACAAGGTGTACCAATTTCATTCTACTATTTTGTAGGGGGCTACACCCCCCTGCACCCCCCATGTGGGGGGCTGCGCCACCCACACCCCCTACGCATTAAATATACCAACTCAGAGATCGTACTATATTGAGGAAATGGGATAATTGCCAGTTCTTCATTGAACTGAGATCCCCCTGCACAATGTTGAACCCAAATACTCAACTTACACTACCTATTCACTGTAGTGTAGTTGATTCATTTGGGTTCGACATTCTGCCAACTTGAAAGCTGCAAGTCGACCACATGCCAGCCGACCAATGCAGTTTCAAGGTTTTCACTGTAAACCAGATATATAGATTCAAAGGTGTTTACTAGGCTAATGACCACAAGGGCCTTTTTAAACCTATCCATGCATCCCAAATCTCTGATAAGTTCTGATACCCTTGATAAGTGTAAGCATGGGCCTGGGAGATGAAGCATTTACAGGTTATCTATTTGCATCAGAGACAAAGGTGTCAAACCAGGGATGAATTTCTGGTTTCCCACCCAATTGTCCAAGTTGCACTTGAATTGGATTAGGGAGGAACTCTGCTTCACATGGATGGGGATCCTGTTCCATAGATGGGGTAGTCTCTGGGATACATACCTATCTCTCCAGCAGGTCCTATTTATATCACAGGCTAGGTTTAAGTCTTTAGAACAGGTAATTCTGGCACTGTTTGTTTTGTGGATATGCAGGAGGTCCATCACAGTGGGGTCTGATGATGCCCTGTATGCCAGGCATAGGCCTCACCTCAAAAGCCTGTAGGAGGCAGAATACAGGGATAGGGCCTTGAGGCAGTCTGCATAGGACATATTACTTATGCCCTGTATTCTTTTAGTGAGGAACCTCTGTGGATGTTCCAGTTTTTGGATATGCCTGGTTAGGTACATACCAAAGGGGACATTGTACTCAATGATAGGTCTGATGAATGTGAATACAGTGGAACAATGACTTCCTTGGACTTAAGATGCCATACCTTTTATCAGGGCTAGTGTAATGAAAGGTATGCTTTGTACCAAGAGCTACTTTGTTAATTACTGCATGATAAATGCTTATAGGGAATCTATGGTATAAAACAACACAAATTTAACTGAACAAAAAGAAATTGAGGAACAGACCAAAAGTGCTATGCAGCCATACCTGCTGTTACCTATGTTGAAATGAATTTATTTGACAGCATTTTACTTGAAATTTATCTGCAAGTTGATTTCTGCAATTAAATAATTATATGGGGTAATATCTGAAAGGCAGTTATGTAAGTAGACAGAAATCTTCACAGCACATATAGGGCAAATGTCTCGTTCAGCAACAATTTTTTTGAGCCCACAAGTATGCATGTTAGGTAGTTGAGGTTACACTCCATTTTATAATAGGTACCTGAGCTTCTGCAATGCATGCAACTTGCACATGTGCTTACCAGCAGATTTTACAACTTCTTCCTTTGTTTCCATGTCTAAACTATGTACTTCATCTCTAAACCGTATTACTTGCTGTAAAAAGTCTGTCTTTTTGTTTTCCGGTTTATATCTGTCTCTGGACTCTATGACACCAGTCTCTTTCTATTACCTCATAATGGCTCATGCAGCTGCACTATTACGGTAATTTTAAAAAGCACATTACTTCAGTTTGTAAGCAACCATATTCTTAAAATGATAGCCAGAGAATGAATAAACATCTTAGGCCAGTATCATAATCCCATGTATTAAAATCCTTCTGCTTTCAGCCTAATTAGTAGCAGGTTCACTAAGTTATCCTGTGAATTACATTAGCTGAAATATAGTGTAAAACACATTATCCCAATGAAAAGGTTAGTCCAGAATTAATGCACAAAACGGTATGTCATATTGAGAGGTGCTATGAATAGCTGACCAATAAATAATTCCCTAACTTAAGATGGCAGTCTTTATTGCAAAGAAAGAGTTGAGGCAACAACATTTTGAAATAAGGCAGAACACACAGCAGCATAAAATGCAAAGGGTACAAGATAACATGTAACCCAAAGAAGTGAGGAAGAAGACCAGGAAATGTTCTGCTAGCCAGTAAAATGTATTTATAAGCTGTGCCCAAGAATATTTATATGTATATTTTGTTCTTCTCCTTTGGTGCAGAAGGCTGTGGGTTCTACTCCAACACCATGTACATGGATTGCTGACATTGCAGTGCCCTTTAAGAGGGGTGCTATACTTCTGAGTGTGTCATCCTTTGAATGAGATGTTATACCATGGCCCCATCTGCCTGCATTTGTGGTAGGTGCTGTGAGATCTTTTACATCTACCTGAACTATCAAAAAGAGTAAGGGGAAGTCCCCCAATGCATTGGTCAAATTTCCCCAAGAAGTATAAAAACCACCAAGTGTCTCCCCTGAAAAGAGGCTATTAACCTAATGTGACTAACATGGGCAATAATGGATAAATAAATCAAAACTTTTAAATGAAATCCACATCTTTGTCTTCATTTCAAAAGTAAAGAAGAAAATGCTATGCAGGCTGACAACTTTGAACAATGTTTATGATAAATGGAGGGCGACAAGCAATGGGGGGTTACTACCACTTGACCATTATCCAGCTCTAGACAAATCCAGTAGAAATTATTACAATCAGTTGCTTTGCAGCTCAGTGAATAAAAGCTTGTAACAAATGTCTCACACACTGTATTTTATTACCAGAGCTATAGTTGTGACAATTCTAGTAGATCTTCTTCATCTTTAAAAGCTGATATACAAATGTCTGCAATTCCTTCTATACTGAGCCTGCCAGCTATACTATCATAGAGTATAGTGTCAAATGTCTTAGCCAGCTCAGGGTAAGCATTATATACAGTGTGACCACTGTCAACAGCGTGTGTTACTCTGTCAAAGAAGTTAACCTGGTTCTTTAGACAAGAGCTACCCTTGACAAAGCCAAACTGCTGCAAGTCAAGCTTGATGAGATTTTTAATGTCAAAGTTAATCATGTCAGTGGTAATATGTTTCATGACTGTCCATATAACACCTGTCAGGCTGACGGGCCTTTAATTCCCATGGTCAATGGCGGTGCCAAACATATGGCATCATCACTGCTGTGTGCCAAACTTCAGGGATGAAGCTGGTTGATACATTCAGGTTAAATAGTTTAAGGAGTGGTTCTACCAGGGTTTATAATATTGTGTGTTAAATAGCCAGGTATATTACAGGGAACATAGAGGAAGTATGTTTATTCTTTCAGAGCACCTTTAGTATGTGGTCCTTTGTAATGATCAGGGGATCTGAAAGCTTCATGGATAAGTGAGTTTGGATAGTCATTTCTGGGGTGACATTGGCACTGAATGTGTTAGCTTGTATGTTGGCAATGTCTATTGGAACAGAGTAGGTGGTACCATCTTGGATATATTCTGAACAAAGTTGGGTGTTATTTCTTAGTTTCCTAATATAACTAATGAAAGATTTGTAGTTGTCCTTAGCTTCAGATGCTAATTTAAGTTCATGAGCTGCCTTAGTATTCCTTATATATTTTTTACTTTAAGATTTTAGTAAATCTTGTAATGGTATCCTTGATTCAAGGGTCATTAGATATATTGTATGCTTTAAGGCATTTTCTTTTATTGTGGAGTTTAGTTATGTTAGGGGCCACCACGTTGCTTTACTTTTAAGCTTCCCATTATATTTAGATCTGCTTGGTATTGTCAGTTCTATACATTTATCTAAGTGGGCATAGAACTCTTTTGTGTAGCTACCTACTGTGATGATGTCTGGAATTATTCTGGAATAATGAATCTTCAAAAGTTCATTGCAGAATTTGATGAGATTAGTATGTTTGATATTTGTAAATTCTGATATATTGATATCTTCAGATTTAAAGGTTCTAATGGTGCATGTCACTAGTGTATGATCCAACTAAATAAGAAAATATGAGATTTTAGGGAAATAGTACACAAAGAAGTTAAATTTGTAAAGACCAGATCAAGGACACTATGCCCTATATTGGCTTTGTTAACAATCTAGCAATGTGGGGCAAATATAAGCTATTTTTGGTAATCTATGGGCAGTTTGGCATTACTATGAGGTGTGTGCAGTGTGGCTCATTGCCAACTGCAGTCAGCTGTCTTCACTAGAGTTATTGCTAATAACCTTGATCAGTGGTGATCTGGAGAGGTTAGGTGGTACAGAGAAATGCATGGCCCATGATATCTGCTCCTATACAGTGCACAGCTGCATGAGGCTGCTAACGCAGACAATTTATAACACAGAAAAGATGAAAAATTCAAATGAGCACACTGGCCAGTTAAAAGAAAATAACACTCTTCAAAGTTCTAGAACAATCAGAGAAAAGCCTTGATTCTTTCATCACTCTCAGCAGAGTACAAACCAGTTGCAAATCTCAGCTAGATTATATTAAATCACTAAATAAGTGCACAGCTATTGCAGTAAAACTCAATAAGAACACAAAAGTACTTATTAGATGTCTTGTAGGGATGCTATTTAGTCACATCCAGTGAAAAATTGTAACAATTAGTGGCTTTGCAGTTCAGCATGTAGCAGCTTGTAGCAAATGACTCACATTCTGTATTTTATTGCCACAGTACTAGTTGTGACCATTATGGAAGCTCTTCTTCATTAAGTTTTGATGTACCTATACAAGTGTCTGCAATTCCTTCAATACGGCTTGTGTGAATAACAGATGGCCTCACTCGTACCTCTCAGCTGTACAGATTTTTGCAGAATGTCCAGATTTATCAAACAAGAAAACAATATGAGCTATGTAAAACAGAAACAAACATGCAAACAAACAGTTTTTTCTCAAAGAGCAGTCTATTCTGTGCTGGAGGCTGTTCAAGTCAATGTTTTTAAGGAAAGCATTGAAATATTTTCTTTCCCCTTAAATAAAATCTTAAACTCTATTCTTCCTACAATTGACAAGTAATTAACCACCTTTAGTTCTTATGGCTCACCAATGAGACATAAGCTTTGTTTCATTCCTAACCCAAGACCTTTAATACTGGGTGGAAAATGACTTTAAATAAAATAACATTACAATAAAATAATGCAATACAATTTTGCAATCTAACAAGAAAATGCAAACAAATGCATTGTTTAATTTATTCTGTGGCAGAGGATGTTTAATTCCACTTTCTCCTACAGTCCTATAGATCACCAGTTTTGTCAATGAGAAAATTATATCCATTAGAGAAATGGAATAAAGCAGATAAGGATGAGCTTAATATGATCTTGGAATTCCCAAGGCTGGTATGTTCAGTGTTACCCATTTTAGTAATGTTGGCTTATCAGCAGTGTGTAACTGTGTGTTTTATGTGTGTGTGTGTGTGTGTGTGTGTGTGTGTGTGTGTGTGTGTGTGTGTGTGTGTATGTGTGTGTGTGTGCACACGTGTACATTTGTGTGGACATTCATGTGTATCTGCACCTACATTTACAAATTCCCACTTATATTGCACTAACATTTAGAGAATGGCTGACCTGCACGTCACCTTCCTGACTGAAAAACAACCATTCTCCATCAGGGTGTTAATCTACAGGTAAAGCCCATTGAAAAAGAAGTCTACCACTTCATGGCAGCATATTAAGCTGCCTTGAAGATCAAACAGTAAAACAAGCAAACAACCACCATTTTAATGCATGCTAAATAGCACTTTGTCATTTAGTGAACATAAAATCAAAATGTAAAGTAATTAAGTAAAAAAAACGAAAACTGTGTGTGTGTTTGTGTGCATGAGAGGGAGAGAAAGCGAGAGAAAGAGACAAACAGATATTGCTATAGTCCATCAGCAAGTTAAAAATCTGTGAGGCAGGAAACTCTAAATGTCTGACATTATTATGCATGGAGAAGCACTACTGGGGCACATTTAGGGACAGTTAAGGGGAAGGAAGCAGCAAAGCCTTACATTTTATGATTTTGTTTTTTTTTATTTAATTGCATATTTGACATAGCACTGATCTCTAAATAGCTATAAGGCATCTACAATTTCATGTCTGAAGTTTGTAAAGTTTTAATAAGCATTTTCTAGGTGTAGGTAGGTATGACATATCGTTATGGCTGTATCCAAGGGCCAAGCTCTCATGAGCAGACAGTTTAGACTATGAGACTTGTTACAACTTCTGCATGCCCAGATGAGTTGAAATCAGTAGCTAATACTGCTAACTACAAGCCCTCTCACTCATTCAGGATGAGTTACAGCACACTAATAAGATATTACTATTAACAGATTTATTGTTCTAAACTTTCTGATTAATGACATGCTCATTATTGTAATAGTCTGATTCTAAAAAAAATAATTTAAAAGTTATTTAAATTTACACTCGAGTTCTTTTTAGTTTAGTCTATAATGTCTCCACAGCAAAATACTGAATGTGTGTGTGTGTGTGTGTGTGTGTGTGTGTGTGTGTGTGTGTGTGTGTGCATGTGTGTGCGTGTGTGTGTGTGTGTGTGTGTGTGTGTGTGTGTGTGTGTGTGTGTGTGTGTGTGTGCATTTATGTCTGTATTTGTCTGTGAGTCTGTCTTCCTGTCTTTCTCAATGTGTGTGTTTCTATATGTATGTCTCTACTTCTGAATGTATATGTGAATGTGTGTGTATGTGTGTAGACATTGAATATTTGTATAACTTATATTTTGTATATAAGATACTTCCTCCCCCAAAAACAACTACAGCAAGTTTAAAACATTAAGTGGAGGAATTATTTTACATCAAAAATATTAAAAATAATTATGTAGTAAAAAAATACAAAACAATTTAACAGATAGGCCATTCTGTAAGTGCAATAATGCCCTCCATTCATAACTCTCGACTGTACAGATTTTCACAGAATGTCCAGATTTTTTGCCTCATGTTTTTTTTTGTCTGTTTTTCACAAAATTGTGGTTTTCTATGAAATCATTGGCAAATCATTGAATACTGAAGTTAAAAAATAATGTCAGACATTTGAGTTTCAGACTTCACAGCCTTCAAACAAATCAGGCTAATGCAAAACCTGTTATTCTATCAACTTTCTAAGTTTTCAAGAGAAATATTTAAAAAATTTTCCCTATTTTTGGGCCTTTGTCCCCCCATTACTTATGGCTTTGTCCAGATTTCTTCCTCTAAGAGGCTGAGAGGTATGCCTCTACTGTGGGTGTTATTGTGTAAATAACACAGTCCCAGGAGTGTGGAGGCCCACCATCTATATGGCATTGAGCCTTTGAATACCCCCTGGGTGTGCATTATTCACAAAATAATGCACATCCTGTTGGGCATTATTGCTTGTGTAACTCAGCACATCAACTGACAGCTTCCATTCATGTAAACATTGCATTCTATGGTTTATTCAAGCCTGCAGCATTGTTTTACATGTATTCCAGAAAATAATACAGATAAGTCACATATATCCTCCCCAAAACATATCCCACTGACAAAGAAAATAAGCAATTGCCCATAAAAGGTATGGCACCACTCATGAAGGCAGTTATATGCACTGCTGAACAGGACCCCCAAACTATAGCCACATATATGCACAAACTGGCAAGCATGCACTCTTCCACACACCCGCACAACATATTCTACTTGTTCCTACATTATTTTACCCTTGGATGCATAACTTAAAAAGGCACAAATTCACACACACACACACACACACACACACACACACACACACACACACACACACACACACACACACACACACACATTGCATACTTCTGAACTTTTTAGCATCAAATGTGTTACCACATTCAGGTATTAACAGAGTTTACACTTGTCTGTGCTGTTATTATTTTTTTACATTTGCTGCAGGATTAGTCCCACTAGTCATGGACCATTTTCAAGGGTAATCTGAGGTGGAATCCATACTGAATAGTGGCAATTTGACGAGGACATCAAGGACTCTGTCTCCTCTTTTCAATGATAAATACAACTGTGTACATGTACCTTAGCTAAAGGCAGATGAGACCTCATTTTAAGCACCTCCTTATCCTCCGCCACAGTGTCAGCACTTTATTCAAACATGAATCCAAGCAGCTGGTGTGGGATAGAATCTAGCTGTCTCCAGTCTTCCATATATTAAAGGTGGGCCTGTTGCCTGGTGAGCCACATTTTACATTTTGGGTACCCCTCTGGCTACACACACACACACACACACACACACACACACACACACACACACACACACACACACACACACACACACACACACACACTAAAACACCTCCATGATGTTTCCTAAACCATTATTCTCATACAGCAAGCAGTAACAAAGCTTGTATTATGACTTTTGCTTAACATCTTCATAGTACAAGTCACTCATACTCCACCTTCACCACACAAAACTGACAGAAGATACTGCCTTCCTTCTTTGTTAACCTTAAAACTTTCTTATGTAGAAAGTCTGAGACAGTGTCCTCTGAAACAGCATGGTTGAAGCTTCTTGACCAGTTCATTTGTTATCTTCCTGTTTTTACACAAGTCACATTAATTAATCTCCGCCTTGTTATCTGCTATCACTTAACCGTATACAGGCAGTAATGCATCCACTATAGCAGCTTTGCTCATGCAGAATTAATTACTTTTCAATGACAGGCCTTTGCCACACTCCCAAAAGCAGAGAGGGCTAGAGTGGGATATGCACATAGTATTTTTTTTAGTGTTATGAACCCCACAGCACATGTTTTGCCTATGACAACAGTAGAGTATTGCTACAGAGTTGTGGAAGCTGTAGACACTGCAGCACTTGCAGGTGAGGCACACATTGTTCTACATGCTCAGTCTGCAAATCATTGCAGTACATGTTCCAAGCAAGTTGCAGGCATGGTGCTATGAATCGCATATAAGAAATGTGACTATACTCCCCACATGCATGACACTAAACAGACGATGCTGCTGAGCAAAATTATGGATATTGGCAGGAATGATCTATTATGAAAATCATTAATACGTGACTATATCACAGCAATATTACCATATATTAAGCAACTTTACAAACTTAAGTGTCCATGTTACTGCACTTCAAATACACAACATGATGTGTGCATGTTGCTGAGGAAGACAATGTAAATATATTGGCTGTATGCACAGACAATTAATGTATGTATGCATCGGGGGTTTGTTTTATAATATGACTGTTGTTTTTGTGTGATATATACTGCTGTTCAAAGGAGAGACATTGCTACATTATACCGGATCAGTGCTATTCGAACTTAAAATGCATCATGCGTGCTTTCTTATAATAAATAGCTTAACATCCTGAAAAAGCACTAAACATGTTAATAAATGAGCAGCCAAAGTGCAAAAAATGCAGCTTAAGACATATGCAGAAAGCAATAGTTTCATACTATGTTCTATACAGCACTAAATATAGCTTATTAATTTCCCTACCTAGTATATAGGTTGCTGCTCTAGCAAAATAATATGCAATGCAGTGCATGTCTGCAAACTGAACAACACAATGCATGTATGCTGCTGTTTTTTTCTTTCAGCTTTTCCAGATTAGGGGTCTCCACAGCAGAACTCCAGTCCGTTAATGATTGGCAGTCAATTTTTATGGTGCCGAGGTGCCAGCCCGACGCCCAACCTTCAACGAAGGCATGCCCATTCACGCATGTCTTTCGAATGCCACTCGACCACGGAGAGGACATGCAGACTCCAAACAGAAGGTGGTAGTATTCCATGCTTATTTACAGTGCAGCCTATTGATACAGTTATACAAAAGATACTATAGGCCTAGCTTATAAATCCTGCAGGAAAACCACCTTGCTCAAATCTGACCCTTGTCAAGAGGATACAGGCATGCTGGGGACCCAATAGAAAAGTAAGCTGTCATCATGTATATAGTATGTGAAGAGCACAGGTTGCCATGCATATTCATTTTGCTTTATTAAAGTGAAAACTGTTCATGAATCTTACCTTTTAATTAGGCATAGTCCACAGTGATATTTCAGATGTCATCAGCAATAGCACAATGTTTAAACAATTTTAGAGATGCTTAAACACTTTGCACAGTGGTTTGCAGAGTGCTACTGCTTAAGGAATCACTCTGTGTGTGACTGGCTACATAAATAATGTTGTCATGCATCTTGCCAAGAAGTGTTACATGAGAAATCTGCAAAAGTTATGTACATATTATGCATATTATAATAATACTTGTCAAAGCTGAATTGCTATAGCTTTGCTGCCTTGTTGGCTAGTCTGAAATCCTTTTAACAGATACTACAGTTCTTCTGGGACATGTGCTTTGAAATCTAGTTCATAATTAGCCACATTTTTGGTGCACACTTTACATCTGGTATGTGGAATAGTGTGTTGTTGCTTTTCACTATTTTTGGCTGCTGCCTAGATTAAATGACTAATTCCTGACAACATATGCAGCTTCGGTTTAGATAATGGATATGTCTCAGAGTGGAAGTTATGCATCTTGATAGCAGGAAAGGGAGATTATTTTTTCTTGTCCCTGCTATTGAAGGGAAGGCTGAATAAAGAAGGCTATTTGCTGTGCACCTCCTGAAGTTTTTTCACTATGACTCACAGGATGCAATTGAAGACAGTATCGCGTAAAGGATGGTCAAATGTGCTACCACTGTTGAAATGACATGTCATTGCACCATTTTACCTAATAATGTGCCTTAGCAGATGTAGTTCTCTGCTTTTCATTCATCTGGTAGATAACATTAGTATTTGAAACAAAATTTTGGTCATTTATGTTTGGGTAAATGTAAGTTGTAAATATAGATTTAATTAAGGAATCTGATATCCAGCTTTCATTTTGCATGGAGAGGATAAAGTATAGGATGTATGCAACAAAAGCCAAAAGTGCCACAAAAGTAGGAAAACAGGCTAGGATACATTAAAATGATGAATGTGGGTTAATTTTGGAAGGAGTAATAATGTATTACTTGGCTAAGGGGAAAGATGCTTCTAGAATTTAAATTTCTGAATGGATAAATATGCTTTGACTGAATTTTAATAGGAAAAATGCATATATTTGTATGTATGTAATGTTGCTTTGTTTATATGACAGGAATGGTGTACTCATGACATCTCATACATGCATACTGACAAGCCACAGGCCTTTGCTTAGTTCATCGAGATGATTCAATAAAGCCTACATGGTCACTTTTCACTGTCTGCACATTGTGGCGAGATGTGCACATGGCCATGAATATTTTTAGATTCAGTAAACTCAGTGCAGTGGTGCACACTCATGCGTAAACACAGTAACTTCCATGGAATGCTAATTACAGCATAAGTAGATGAACTGTATGCTAATGAAGCAAATTGATACACTGGTGCAATTCAAAAAACTGTAAAGCAACTGTGTAGACTCTGCTCATGTTGCCCATGTATTCGAAATTTTTCAGAATACAGTCAAGGAAAAGAGTCTACATGGAAACAAGAGCAAGTAAAAGTCCTTAGATTTGTACAGATCTGACCATAACATGTAACCCCACACACATTATCACATTATTAGACATTGTGGATGCTAGATATTTAGATTAACAATAGCAACAATTCCTTTTTAAGTGCCATGACATAAATACAGCTTCATTCTCCTACCCCAAATGAAGAATATACTAGTAACTAATGTAGACAGCTAAAAGTGTAAACCCTATGAAACAGACTATTCATACTGTCATGTAAGTATATGCAGTATGTAGCTGACGGAATGCAGTCAAGTTTTATCAAAAGCTGTATTTCTCTGTGCAGATATATAGCAAAGTAATATCCTCCCTTCTGTTTACAACACTGGGCTTCCCTGCAGTTTCCCTGGCTACATGGTTACCAACCATATAGATTCAGGGCTGTCAGCATGGTGAATATGCAAATGAGGTAAAAATTAGAATTGTCGAAATGCAAAAAGTAGTAACCATGTAGGGATGTTCACTTCATGTAGGCACTTACACAGTGTTTATTTTCAATGGATGTCAATAGTGAATGGTGACATCAGGTGTGTGTGTGTGTGTGTGTGTGTGTGTGTGTGTGTGTGTGTGTGTGTGTATGTGTGTGTGTGTGTCAGGTTACACTTACAGAAGTGTACATGTAGGTCTGTGAAGGATGAAAGTGCATGTAAGCAGTGCACAATTAGCAAGTTTTGTCTCATCCTCTGAATTTTGTTTTAAAAGTTGTACTATTTCAACATTTGTAATGTTAAAAATGTTGCTTTACTCTATATATATATATATATATATATATATATATATATATATATATATATATATATATATATATATATATATATATATATATATATATATATATATATTGCTTCTGTTTTCTTCTTCATGTTAAGTCTCCTCTGAAGACAGGTTTCTGGCCCATTTGGACACAACCTGGCAAACAAATCTAAATAAATAAATAAATAAATAAATAAATACAATGTGTCATCTCTGTCTGCTTTAAGCAATTTTTTTGGTCATTGGCACAATGCTGCTTTTAGCTCAACTAAAGAAAATGGAGGAATGAATGACAGGTTTTAGTGTGCTTATCATGTAACTATTCCTGTGGCAGCATGTATAGGTGTAGGGCTAGAGTATAGATGGTTCTGAGTTCAAGCACAGGCATTGCACACCTTTTCTTCACTTTTTATTCTCCATGTTTGCATGATATCATGAGAACAGAGGAAAGTAATACCAATTTTGCCTTTGCTTACCTTATTTGCACAAAGGTGTGTAGAGGTGTGCAAAGGAGAGTGGAAGTATGCATAGCACACTAATTAGCAAGCAGCAGGTGTGCTTAATATATGCAGTGTATCCTTGCTCATGCCATAACAGTAACTCAGCTATGCTCCCGCCAAAAGTACAGTATATGGCTGTTTGTACCATCCAACCTGGCCTTCAGTTGTTTGCAACTGCATATCATATAACACCCAATTAATATCCTCACACATTTTAAGGTCAATTGTATGGAAGGGCTTACACACTGCATATCACACTACTGGTCAGATTAATTGATGAAGTACCAAGAAACACAGACATGTAAGAAAGAGCTGTATATTTACAAGCATAATCATAACAGGTTGTGTGATCACTAAGTGCATGAAATCCAAATATAATAAAGAGAATTAAATGTACAAATTACAGCTGATGGTTTGATAGCACTGTACATTCTGATGCAGTTGGTTGTGTAAAGAATGACTTAATTTCTTTGCTGCAAAGCTGTTTGTGTGACAAAGAGGAATAAGGTATCCATCCTATATTCTAAAGCTGCATTGGTGTGAGAGTTTAAATCCTAAACTGTGTAGAAATATCTCATGCGTACTATCATTTTCTAGTGTGTATGTCATAGCTTGCTCTTGCTCATTTCACATATGTCTCCCTTTTTTCCTACTTGTCCTGTTTTTAATTCCATTTTTTTGCAACATGTTGCATAGCGTAAACACAAATAAATTCAGGTTTGGCTCTGCTTATGTGGCTGTGGCTTGTGCAAACAGTGGCATTGTGGACACAACCCCCCAGGAAGCAGACAGACAGAAATAGAAACTAAATACATTCAATTAATACTCTTGCCCATCGTGAAAACCTGGCATGGTACTGGCTTCTACTATAGTTACTGTCAGACGTTAGCAATGTGGCTCACATTTGCGCACTGCTTACCTACATGCACACAGACATTTCTTACATGCATGTACACTTACTTAACCATTGACCAAATCCACTGCTTGCTACACTAAGGAACTGTATATATGATACTTTATTATTGGTGTTTATTGTCCATTCAGTTAGTATGACATAAAGCTACATGTGAAAACATTGTGAAGTAAGAGCCTGATATTACTATACATCATATATCTACAAGATTCCCTATTATGTGATTGAAGACACTGTTCTTCAAATGTGTACTATTCAAACTGAAAACATCGAAAAAACATAACCGCGAATGGCCAAGTACACAAATTTCTTCCTAGGAAAAAAAATTAGTTGGCCATAATCACGTTTTGCCCTGTTCCCCAATGTTGAGCAATCTTGGAGTTGGTTTATTTAGTTAGGATGTGTGGGAGGTGCATCCCCCACATTGGGGGGTGTGGGGGTGGTCAAACCACCCCACTTGATTAGGATTCAGAGGTGTGTTTCATTGGTTTACAACCTTGCAATTTTTTTTGTAGGAAAAAATTTGCGGACGTGGCCGCTTGCGGTTATGTGTTTTCAGTGTTTTAGGTTTGACTATTACGGATTTGAAGAACAGTGTCTTACATCGCGTAATATAGACCTGATCTAAAATACATACATGTGTTGCCAACTCCAGCAAGCACTACAACCCTGGGGTCTCAGTACTTTTTCCACACATATATCAACCACACTACAAAGTGTATTATAAAATGTTGTGAGCTCCTTCATGGACAGGGTTAGTTCGTGGTGCTTACAACCTTGCTCTGCTAAACCCAAACATCCAGCTATGCTCAATAAGGATACTTGTGCTATTATACAGCTAGGCTTCTAAACAGCCTAATGCTATTAGGCTAGTAGCCTCATATGATGCTATGAAGCTATGTGCCTATGCAGGCCTCCCAACCTGTTGTTCATCACATGGCCTGCTGATTTCATCTACTATAAGTTCACCTGCACTTTTGTATAAATCAGACTTGTGTCAAGGTGCTTGTGTTAAGTACTGTGTTCTTTAGTCTGTGCACTTAGGTAGGGGATCTAGTCTTACATCAGTTGACTGCGTGTGTGTGTGTGTGTGTGTGTGTGTGTGTGTGTGTGTGTGGGTGTGTGGGGGGGATGCATGTGTGTGTGTCTCTAGGAAGCAGAGTATACGTGGTATCCTACAGTTACATCTCCAATGGCATGAATGGCCATCTTTTTGAGAGTTGCTCATCCCTACACATCCATTTCATGCAGGTCTTCCAACCTTTTGTCTCTCACATGGCCTGCTAATTTCATCTACTATAACTTCACCTGCCCTTCTGTACAAGTCAGACTTGTATTGTGGTGCTTCAATTAAGTTCTGTAGTCTGTACACCTGGATAGGTAGGTGGTCTATTCTCACTGCAGCCAACTTGGTGTGTGTGAGGTGTTACTTGACATTACAGAGATCAGTTTACACCAGCATGTGGGACACTGTTATCTTGTCCACAACAGATATTGCAGATGTCATCATCTATAAAGTGTTGTCTGACACACTCCAAGTCAGACTTCAGCTGTAGCGCTTGTGTTAAGTACTGTGTTCTGTGGTGTGTGTGGACTTAGGTAGGGGTTCTATTCTCACTGCAGTAAACTTGGTGTGTGTGTGCATGAGCTGTTACTTGACATTACAGAGAGCATTTTACACCAGCATGTGGGACACTGTTATCTTGTCCTCAACAGACACTGCTGATGTCAACAGCTATATGATAGTTTTGGATATGAAGTAATCCCACCAGGGCATGCTCAGATAGTGGACTGGGGGCCCAATCAGACATGAACTCATCATATACCAGATAGATTGCAGTGACATGGCTTTTAATCTATCCACATACATCATGGCGTGGTTTGTAGTGTCTGTGTTATGTTGATGAGAAAGGCCTGTGGTCTCTCCAGACACAATTTCTAGATGTAAGCTGACCCACCCAGTGGAAGTAAAGCAGTTTGCAGTGCTGTTGTAATTAACTCCTCCAAGACAGTATTCACTCACAGCTGCAATCCATTACTAATCTGTAACATACACAAAGCTAACCATGTAGCTAGGCAAGCTG
This sequence comes from Protopterus annectens, assembly GCF_019279795.1. Taxonomy (NCBI): domain Eukaryota; kingdom Metazoa; phylum Chordata; order Ceratodontiformes; family Protopteridae; genus Protopterus; species Protopterus annectens. The sequence continues at coordinate 1,100,977,484 of NC_056731.1, forward strand.
ATGTTAGTTCTATATGTTTACAACATTGAGAACAAGCATATTCATCACTATACCTCTCCAGAGGAGTACTGATTCTCACAAGGTATGGTTCCATTTTGTCACCAACATACTGCATATTCTGGAATATATTTAACAATAATATGAAGCACAGGCTTTTACACTGTTATCCCTATGCACTACTTAGAATTGTACTGATGTCATGGCCATGTTTGTCCAGCCATTTTAGAGCCACACATGATTAGCAAGACATTAAAATAAATGGAAGTGATGGCTGTGTGAAAAATATGTAGAAATGTTTTAGAGGCAGGTCCTTTGACAGCACTTGTAGGATTTCCAAGATGTTTTGTTAGCCAAAATGGTCATTTGCCTATTATTTTGTGGAGTTGGGGGCTAAGATGAGTTACTGTTATGGCGCAAACAAGAATATTTTGCTCTTGTTACTCTTCCTGTTTTGCATCCAGCTTGTTGTTAGTACGTCACATCTCTAATTTACTAGTAGGTAATACTGACTGGCTGCCTTTTCTGTTGTATATGCAAACAATATTTTGTAGTTATGTGATACTTATGTGTATTACATATCTGTTTTCTTTTAGACCATCTGCAATCATGGCATTGAAACATGTCAATCCGCATCTAAGACCCTTGACAGTTGCCAAAAACAATGTAATACTTGAGGCTTTTCAGCAACATGGTGCCTTCCTCTTGCATGATAGGGCTGTAGGCTCATAATATGGCAACAAATTGCTGCTGATGTGAATGGTGTGGGTGGCCACAGTCAAACCTATGAAAAAGTGCACCACAGGGCCCTGCAAGAAGGTGAGTAGCTGCAGTATGCCATGACCTTTTGGTTACAGGTGGAAGTCCTCCTAGGGAACCACCACTGACCCCCCAATGAGCTGTTCCTAGCAGATCTATGGAACACAGTCAGCTACCAGGATGCTGCCAAACCACATGTGCTGGATGTGGGAGCCCGCATTTCATCAAAGGAGGAGCTTCCATGTAGGCCTTGTTATCTGAACAGTTGAGTACTGCTGCATAGTTAAAGAATTTAAAGGAATAAGTTAAATCTGTGTCACATGTATTTATTTGATTCGTGGGGGATTGAAGATTGCTACAGGTATAAGCTTAGCTTGGAGTTGTCAGCCACATTCTTGTTTAAACAATTGTTTACTGCAGATATAAAGGGGCAAATGTATTAACATCTGTGTTAATGTTGATTGTGGTGTTGTTGCCCTTACCTCTTGCTTAATTCTTTCAGGACCATCAGGCCTCCAGCAATGCTTTCCTTCTGCAGTTGGTAAGCCAATTAATTGGTGTCAGTACTGCTGATCAATTAATGTACTCCTGTGTTTCTTGTTTTTTTATCACAGTTGAGTCTGACAGTGGAACTGTGAGCCCTGTGCCAGCTGATGTCAATGTCTCATCAGACTTTGATGATAGTAGTGGCTAATCTGAGGCATAGTTAGGGTGTGCAGAGGTTAAATCTGACACAGAGGTTGACATACTTCCATCCCCTGCATTCACATTGCACACAGCCAGTAGGCCTATGCCTACCCAGTCCACTAAGCTCACAGATATTGGACAGGTGGAGAGTGAGGACACTGATCAGGAAAGTGTGGCTACTGTGGCTTCAGTGCCACTTGAATCAGCCATAGCCATAGTGTGGACAAGGTGCCATGCAGGAGGATTGATAGGGATGCTCGGAGGGGACCTGCTGTCCCTCCCTCCTCCACCTGGTGTGGGTGTCACTTTTTGTGCCACTCTACATATGTTTAAGGTCATCATGGAGGAATGTTCCCATAGGCGCTCCAGACAAATGCTTTGGGTTGTGGATTCAGCTCAGTCAGATATGCATGACTGCCACCACAGTGTTGCTGGTTCACAGGATCAGATGTATGACACTTTGGAATGAAGAGTGTCTGTGATGGTTTGAGGGGTGTCTATCATGGACCGAGCAGTGTCTGTGATGGAATATCTTCTGGGAGGGTAACATCATCCTCATGGACATAGGTCATCCACAATGTCTGCTGATAGCCAACGTGGCTGTGGCTGATCACACTCCCATAGTGGCAGTACTTCCACTGCTCCATCAGTGAGTGTGAGGCCCACACCCAGACATGGCAGGCCAGGGGTCATGGTCTTGGGTGTTTCCATGAAGGGAGCTTATCCAGCAGACAGCAGTCACATGCAGTTATCAGCACTGCATCTGAGCATGGTCCTGGACATCAAAGTGCCCATTCACACACTCACACACCACTTTCATTTGCAAGATCTCTATAGACACACCCATACCAGTTACTTATTTTGTCTCACTGGCTATTTTTTTGTCCAACTGTCTACCCTCTTCTCCTTCATACTCACACACACTCACAAACCTCTTGTTTCAGCCTAGGCATCCTGCCCCCTACACAACACCTGGTGCAAGTGATGATAACTGTGTCATATCCCTGCGTTCTACCTTTCTGATCCAGGGATACAAATTCAGTGCCTGATGCTCAGGGTGCATAGCTAACTTACTGCTTGGTATAGCTGCATTTGTTGTGTTTAACTGGTCATTGAACAGTTAAATTATATTGGCTTTGGACAGTTCCACAGTTGATAGCAGATGCTCTTGTGAGGGTTTTGAAGTTAGACACTGCAATGTGTATAATTACTTCTGACATGTCTCTTACAGGATTCTCAAGTCCAAACATCTGGTGTACATTACAGGTCACTTCGTGATATTCCAGTCTTAGGATTATATGAAAGCAAGGCATTTTTATTTCCCTTTCCTTAGTGTTCTTCATTTAAAGTTTTCATTTGTTGCCACTTTTCGCATATGTGTCAGAGGGGGAACCACCAGCTGCTGTGTGTTTAGGCAGACATAGAAGTGCCCAGTATGCCCTTGCATTGGCAAATAGACAATGCATAGTACACTCACTCACCAGCTAGGCGACTAGAGCCTTCCTGCTATGCACACACATATAGTAGCACTGATGTCAGGCAACTCACACAACCTTTACCTTCCTATGTATTGGCTGTATACTGCTTGCATCAGACAGAGTCAGCCCTGAACTAACACTGTAGCAACTGCTGCATTTACGAGGTAAGTCCTGAACCTGGAGTGCATGGCTTAATAATATCATGGCATATCCTTGTATTTCATCACTTTGTACAGTAAGCAAGTTAAATGTGGGAGATTTGTACAGAAATTCCCTTAACATGTGACAGCAGAGACATCTTGCTTATATGTGTCCATTAGCAAGTATTAGGCCTCAGTCATCAAAGATTCACATAGTCATACCTCTAAAGAGTACTGATGATCACTGCATGCCCTCAGTTTAGCACCATACATTTGTAATGGGAAATCATTACAGAGAAGTTAGAAAGTAATGAGATACATTGCAGTTTCTGACTTCACAACCTTCACATGATCAAACAGGCAGGATGCAAAACAAGGAGAAAACAAGAGCAACATATCCTTGTTTGTGTCGCAACAGTAGCTCAGCTTGGTCCTCTTCCCTCAAAACAACAGTATACTCTTGCATGTGCCATAACAGGAACTCACCTTTCCTCCCCCCTGCCAAAGAGAGAAGTCTATGCCTATTTTTGCCATTCAACCTGCCCTTCATTTGATGGCAACTGCATATCATAGCATTCCCATTTAATATCCTCATATATTTTAAGGTAAATTATATAGACTGGCTTACACACTGCATGTCTCTGAGTACTGGTCAGATAACTGATGAATGATAAATAAACACAGAAAGGTAAGAGAGAGCTGTAAATTTGCAAGCAATAATCATAACAGGTTGTGTAATCATGAAGTACACTATATCCAAATACATTAAACATAAGAAATGTACAAGTAGTTTATGCCTTGATAACATGTATATTCAGTTGCACTTGGTTGTGTGAGGAATTACTTCATTTCTTTACTGCAAAGCTGTTTGTGTGGCAAAGATGGATAAGGCACCCATCCTGTTTTCTGCGATTGCAGTGGATTGAAAGCTGAAATCCAGACCTATGTAGACATATCTGATGTGTACTAAAATTTTCTACTGTGTATGTCTTAGATTGATTTTTTTCTCATTTCAACCATTTTTCGGTATTTATTTATTTTTTTTTTGGGGGGGGCACTGTTTGCACGATGGGCCACTTAGCACAAACAAGTTTGGCTATACACATCTGTTTTGTGCTTATAGCGGGAGTGCACAAACTGGATGAATGGACCACCCAGATAGCAGACAGGGCTCAGACAATCACAAACATAAACTGGATGCATTCAATAATACTATTGCCCATTGTGTAAACACATTGCCCAGCAGCGAGCACTCTCAACTACCATGTTTCATGATGCTAAGTGATGTGCAACATTTTCAAATATTGCAAAACCAAAAACTGTGCACTTTCAGTAAGCACAAGACCTACAATTGGTGGGAAAACATCATTCTACATTGGTCTTGATCTGTGGGAGGCATGGCAGGCTTTTGTGGAGAGGGTTTGAGATTCTGTGCTCAAAGATGGGGATTCCAGGAGTCCAAACTTTTTATTGGACTCCTAGTGAATGAACATGGGCCCAAGCTTTTGCAGCGGGACTATTGCAGCTCAGATTAGAATTCAGAGGCATAGAATAGTCTTGCCCAGGCTTTGACCAGTGCTACCGGTGTCCCCTGCATTGGTAAACAATGTCAAAATCACTACAGAGACCTCTGGATGAGGTAGAGGGATACCATCAAATATTAGATCGAGGAATATACACAGATGTGTATCACTTACAGAGACTACTTGTAAGAGTTAAAAGCTGGATATAGTCAGGATTGGTATTCATAATGGTATTCTGTTATGTTCTGTATTTTCCCACAACCATCACAGAATGAGAACTGAATGTGCAAACCCATGCCATGATACTCACACTGATATGAGATGTGATATGTATGCATCCGAACAGTACTGCTATTGTAGCATAAAAAGTAAAGCCACCCTTTTTGGTTTATTATACAGTTGTATCAAATTGAGCCTTCATCGCTCAAATGTAAGAGGAAAGCATGCATGCATTAGTCTGCAGGCAAAAACAACAGTTCAGTATTAGAGAGTAGTCAGAGGTTGTGGGTTCAAAAAACACACTTTCCAAATATACAATACTGTTAATTTTTCATCAGTATTGCAATGTAACGTCAGACCTCTAAACCAGTGGCACCAATGGCCTGCTGTAAACTGTAATCAATATAATAAAACAAATGTAAAATAAATAAATAAAAATAAATAAAATTGGAACACCCATATGTGCAATATATGCACACATCAAGGTTTGTTTGTTGCATTATGTAGTATAGTGTGCATCTATTATGAGCTGTGAACTCTTAATAGTAAAAAAGTTATTTCAATACGGCTTGTGTGAATAACAGAGGGCCTCACTCGTACCTCTCAGCTGTACAGATTTTTGCAGAATGTCCAGATTTATCAAACAAGAAAACAATATGAGCTATGTAAAACAGAAACAAACATGCAAACAAAATGTTTATCTCAAAGAGCAGTCTATTCTGTGCTGGAGGCTGTTCAAGTCAATGTTTTTAAGGAAAGCATTGAAATATTTTCTTTCCCCTTAAATAAAATCTTAAACTCTATTCTTCCTACAATTGACAAGTAATTAACCACCTTTAGTTCTTATGGTTCACCAATGAGACATAAGCTTTGTTTCATTCCTAACCCAAGACCTTTAATACTGGGTGGAAAATGACTTTAAATAAAATAACATTACAATAAAATAATGCAATACAATTTTGCAATCTAACAAGAAAATGCAAACAAATGCATTGTTTAATTTATTCTGTGGCAGAGGATGTTTAATTCCACTTTCTCCTACAGTCCTATAGATCACCAGTTTTGTCAATGAGAAAATTATATCCATTAGAGAAATGCAATAAAGCAGATAAGGATGAGCTTAATACGATCTTGGAATTCCCAAGGCTGGTATGTTCAGTGTTACCCATTTTAGTAATGTTGGCTTATCAGCAGTGTGTAACTGTGTGTTTTATGTGTGCATGCATGTGTGTGTGCGTGTGTGTGTGTGTGTGTGTGTGTGTGTGTGTGTGTGTGTGTGTGTGTGTGTGTGTGTGTGAGTGTGTGTGTGTGTGTGTGTGTGTGTGCACACGTGTACATTTGTGTGGACATTCATGTGTATCTGCACCTACATTTACAAATTCCCACTTATATTGCACTAACATTTAGAGAATGACTGACCTGCACGTCACCTTCCTGACTGAAAAACAACCATTCTCCATCAGGGTGTTAATCTACAGGTAAAGCCCATTGAAAAAGAAGTCTACCACTTCATGGCAGCATATTAAGCTGCCTTGAAGATCAAACAGTAAAACAAGCAAACAACCACCATTTTAATGCATGCTAAATAGCACTTTGTCATTTAGTGAACATAAAATCAAAATGTAAAGTAATTAAGTAAAAAAAACGAAAATTGTGTGTGTGTTTGTGTGTATGAGAGAGAGAGAAAAAGAGAGAAAGAGACAAACAGACATTGCTATAGTCCATCAGCAAGTTAAAAATCTATGAGGCAGAAAACTCTAAATGTCTGACATTATTATGCATGGAGAAGCACTACTGGGGCACATTTAGGGACAGTTAAGGGGAAGGAAGCAGCAAAGTCTTACATTTTATGATTTTGTTTTTTTTTATTTAATTGCATATTTGACATAGCACTGATCTCTAAATAGCTATAAAGCGTCTACAATTTCATGTCTGAAGTTTGTAAAGTTTTAATAAGCATTTTCTAGGTGTAGGTAGGTATGACATATCGTTATGGCTGTATCCAAGGGCCAAGCTCTCATGAGCAGACAGTTTAGACTATGAGACTTGTTACAACTTCTGCATGCCCAGATGAGTTGAAATCAGTAGCTAATATTGCTAACTACAAGCCCTCTCACTCATTCAGGATGAGTTACAGCACACTAATAAGATATTACTATTAACAGATTTATTGCTCTAAACTTTCTGATTAATGACATGCTCATTATTGTAATAGTCTGATTCTAAAAAAAATAATTTAAAAGTTATTTAAATTTACACTCGAGTTCTTTTTAGTTTAGTCTATAATGTCTCCACAGCAAAATACTGAATGCGGGTGTGTGCGTGCGTGTGTGTGTGTGTGTGTGCGCGCGTGCGTGCGTGTGTGTGTGCGTGTGTGCGTGTGTGTGTGTGTGTGTGTGTGTGTGCATTTATGTCTGTATTTGTCTGTGAGTCTGTCTTCCTGTCTTTCTCAATGTGTGTGTTTCTATATGTATGTCTCTGCTTCTGAATGTATATGTGAATGTGTGTGTATGTGTGTAGACATTGAATATTTGTATAACTTATATTTTGTATATAAGATACTTCCTCCCAAAAACAACTACAGCAAGTTTAAAACATTAAGTGGAGGAATTATTTTACATCAAAAATATTAAAAATAATTATGTAGTAAAAAAATACAAAACAATTTAACAGATAGGCCATTCTGTAAGTGCAATAATGCCCTCCATTCATAACTCTCGACTGTACAGATTTTCACAGAATGTCCAGATTTTTTTCCTCATGTTTTTTTTTTGTCTGTTTTTCACAAAATTGTGGTTTTCTATGAAATCATTGGCAAATCATTGAATACTGAAGTTAGAAAATAATGTCAGACATTTGAGTTTCAGACTTCACAGCCTTCAAACAAATCAGGCTAATGCAAATCCTGTTATTCTATCAACTTTCTAAGTTTTCAAGAGAAATATTTAAAAATTTTCCCTATTTTTGGGCCTTTGTCCCCCCATTACTTATGGCTTTGTCCAGATTTCTTCCTCTAAGAGGCTGAGAGGTATGCCTCTACTGTGGGTGTTATTGTGTAAATAACACAGTCCCAGGAGTGTGGAGGCCCACCATCTATATGGCATTGAGCCTTTGAATACCCCCTGGGTGTGCATTATTCACAAAATAATGCACACCCTGTTGGGCATTATTGCTTGTGTAACTCAGCACATCAACTGACAGCTTCCATTCATGTAAACATTGCATTCTATGGTATATTCAAGCCTGCAGCATTGTTTTACATGTATTCCAGAAAATAATACAGATAAGTCACATATATCCTCCCCAAAACATATCCCACTGACAAAGAAAATAAGCAATTGCACATAAAAGGTATGGCACCACTCATGACGGCAGTTATATGCACTGCTAAACAGGACCCCCAAACTATAGCCACATATATGCACAAACTGGCAAGCATGCACTCTTCCATACACCCGCACAACATATTCTACTTGTTCCTACATTATTTTACCCTTGGATGCATAACTTAAAAAGGCACAAATTCACACAGAAACACACACACACACACACACACACACACACACACACACACACACACACACACACACACACACACACACACACACACACACACACACACATTGCATAGTTCTGAACTTTTTAGCATCAAATGTGTTACCACATTCAGGTATTAACAGTTTACACTTGTCTGTGCTGTTATTATTTTTTTACATTTGCTGCAGGATTAGTCCCACTAGTCATGGACCATTTTCAAGGGTAATCTGAGGTGGAATCCATACTGAATAGTGGCAATTTGACCAGGACATCAAGGACTCTGTCTCCTCTTTTCAATGATAAATACAACTGTGTACATGTACCTTAGCTACAACCAACTCAGGCAGATGAGACCTCATTTTAAGCACCTCCTTATCCTCCGCCACAGTGTCAGCACTTTATTCAAGCATGAATCCAAGCAGCTGGTGTGGGATAGAATCTAGGTGTCTCCAGTCTTCCATATATTAAAGGTGGGCCTGTTGCCTGGTGAGCCACATTTTACATTTTGGGTACCCCTTTGGCTACACACACACACACACACACACACACACACACACACACACACACACACACACACTAGTGAAACAGCATGGTTGAAGCTTCTTGACCAGTTCATTTGTTATCTTCCTGTTTTTACACGTCACATTAATTAATCTCCACCTTGTTATCTGCTATCACTTAACCCTATACAGGCAGTAATGCATCCACTATAGCAGCTTTGCTCTTGCAGAATTAATTACTTTTCAATGACAGGCCTTTGCCACACTCCCAAAAGCAGAGAGGGCTAGAGTGGGATATGCACGTAGTATTTTTTTCAGTGTTATGAACCCTACAGCACATGTTTGCCTCTGACAACAGTAGAGTATTGCTACAGAGTTGTGGAAGCTGTAGACACTGCAGCATTTGCAGGTGAGGCACTCATTGTTCTACATGCTCAGTCTAAAAATCATTGCAGTACATGTTCCAAGCAAGTTGCAGGCATGGTGCTATGAATCGCATATAAGAAATGTGACTATACTCCCCACATGCATGACACTAAACAGATGATGCTGCTGAGCAAAATTATGGATATTGGCAGGAATGATCTATTATGAAAATCATTAATACGTGACTATATCACAGCAATATTACCATATATTAAGCAACTTTACAAACTTAAGTGTCCATGTTACTGCACTTCAGATACACAACATGATGTGTGCATGTTGCGGAGGAAGACAATGTAAATATATTGGCTGTATGCACAGACAATTAATGTATGTATGCATCGGGGGTTTGCTTTCTAATTTGACTGTTGTTTTTGTGTGATATACACTGCTGTTCAAAGGAGTGACATTGCTACATTATACCGGATCAGTGCTATTCGAACTTAAAATGCATCATGCGTGCTTTCTTATAATAAATAGCTTAACATCCTGAAAGTGCACTAAACATGTTAATAAATGAGCAGCCAAAGTGCAAAAAATGCAGCTTAAGACATATGCAGAAAGCAATAGTTTCATACTATGTTCTATACAGCACTAAATATAGCTTATTAATTTCCCTACCTAGTATATAGGTTGCTGCTCTAGCAGAATAATATGCAATGCAGTGCATGTCTGCAAACTGAACAACACAATGTATGTATGCTGCTGTTGTTTTTCTTTCGGCTTTTCCAGTTTAGGGGTCTCCACAGCAGAACTCCAGTCCGTTAATGATTGGCAGTCAATTTTTATGGTGCCGAGGTGCCAGCCCGATGCCCAACCTTCAACGAAGGCATGCCCATTCACGCATGTCTTTCGAATGCCACTTGACCACGGAGAGGACATGCAGACTCCACACAGAAGGCGGTAGTATTCCATGCTTATTTACAGTGCAGCCTATTGATACAGTTATACAAAAGATACTATAGGCCTAGCTTATAAATCCTGCAGGAAAACCACCTTGCTCAAATCTGACCCATGTCAAGAGGATACAGGCATGCTGGGGACCCAATAGAAAAGTAAGCTGTCATCATGTATATAGTATGTGAAGAGCACAGGTTGCCATGCATATTCATTTTGCTTTATTAAAGTGAAAACTGTTCATGAATCTTACCTTTTAATTAGGCATAGTCCACAGTGATATTTCAGATGTCATCAGCAATAGCACAATGTTTAAACAATTTTAGAGATGCTTAAACACTTTGCACAGTGGTTTTCAGAGTGCTACTGCTTAAGGAATCACTCTGTGTGTGACTGTCTACATAAATAATGTTGTCATGCATCTTGCCAAGAAGTGTTACATGAGAAATCTGCAAACGTTATGTACATATTTTGCATATTATAATAATACTTGTCAAAGCTGAATTGCTATAGCTTTGCTGCCTTGTTGGCTAGTCTGAAATCCTTTTAACAGATACTACAGTTCTTCTGGGACATGAGCTTTAAAATCTAGTTCATAATTAGCCACATTTTTGGTACACACTTTATATCTGGTATGTGGAATAGTGTGTTGTTGCTTTTCACCATTTTTGGCTGCTGCCTAGATTAAATGACTAATTCCTGACAACATATGCAGCTTCGGTTTAGATAATGGATATGTCTCAGAGTGGAAATTATGCATCTTGATAGCAGGAAAGGGAGATTATTTTTTCTTGTCCCTGCTATTGAAGGGAAGGCTGAATAAAGAAGGCTATTTGCTGTGCACCTCCTGAAGTTTTTTCACTATGACTCACAGGATGCAACTGAAGACAGTATCGCGTAAAGGATGGTCAAATGTGCTACCAATGTTGAAATGACATGTCATTGTACAATTTTACCTAATAATGTGCCTTAGCAGATGTAGTTCTCTGCTTTTCATTCATCTGGTAGATAACATTAGTATTTGAAACAAAATTTTGGTCATTTATGTTTGGGTAAATGTAAGTTGTAAATATAGATTTAATTAAGGAATCTGATATCCAGCTTTCATTTTGCATGGAGAGGATAAAGTATAGGATGTATGCAACAAAAGCCAAAAGTGCCACAAAAGTAGGAAAACAGGCTAGGATACATTAAAATGATGAATGTGGGTTAATTTTGGAAGGAGTAATAATGTATTACTTGGCTAAGGGGAAAGATGCTTCTAGAATTTAAATTTCTGAATGGATAAATATGCTTTGACTGAATTTTAATAGAAAAAATGCATATATTTGTATGTATGTAATGTTGCTTTGTTTGTATGACAGGAATGATGTACTCATGACATCTCATACATACATACTGACAAGCCACAGGCCTTTGCTTAGTTCATCGGGGTGATTCAATAAAGCCTACATGGTCACTTTTCACTGTCTGCACATTGTGGCGAGATGTGCACATGGCCATGAATATTTTTAGATTCAGTAAACTCAGTGCAGTGGTGCACACTCATGCGTAAACACAGTAACTTCCATGGAATGCTAATTACAGCATAAGTAGATGAACTGTATGCTAATGAAGCAAATTGGTACACTGGTGTGATTCAAAAAGCTGTAAAGCAACTGTGTAGACTCTGCTCATGTTGCCCATGTATTCGAAATTTTTCAGAATACAGACAAGGAAAAGAGTCTACATGGAAACAAGAGCAAGTAAAAGACCTTAGATTTGTACAGATCTGACCATAACATGTAACCCCACACACATTATCACATTATTAGACATTGTGGATGCTAGATATTTAGATTAACAATAGCAACAATTCCTTTTTAAGTGCCATGACATAAATACAGCTTCATTCTCCTACCCCAAATGAAGAATATACTAGTAACTAATGTAGACAGCTAAAAGTGTAAACCCCATGAAACAGACTATTCATACTGTCATGTAAGTATATGCAGTATGTAGCTGACGGAATGCAGTCAAGTTTTATCAAAAGCTGTATTTCTCTGTGCAGATATATAGCAAAGTAATATCCTCCCTTCTGTTTACAACACTGGGCTTCCCTGCAGTTTCCCTGGCTACATGGTTACCAACCATATAGATTCAGGGCTGTCAGCATGGTGAATATGCAAATGAGGTAAAAATTAGAATTGTTGAAATGCAAAAAGTAGTAACCATGTAGGGATGTTCACTTCATGTAGGCACTTACACAGTGTTTATTTTCAATGGATGTCAATAGTGAATGATGACATCAGGTGTGTGTGTGTGTGTGTGTGTGTGTGTGTGTGTGTGTGTGTGTGTGTGTGTGTGTGTGTGTGTGTGTGTCAGGTTACACTTACAGAAGTGTACATGTAGGTCTGTGAAGGATGAAAGTGCATGTAAGCAGTGCACAATTAGCAAATTTTGTCTCATCCTCTGAATTTTGTTTTAAAAGTTGTACTATTTCAACATTTGTAATGTTAAAAATGTTGCTTTACTCTATAAATATATATATATATATATATATATATATATATATATATATATATATATATATATATATATATATATATTGCTTCTGTTTTCTTCTTCATGTTAAGTCTTCTCTGAAGACAGGCTTCTGGCCCAGTTGGACACAACCTGGTAAACAAATGTAAATAAATAAATACAATGTGTCATCTCTGTCTGCTTTAAGCAATTTTTTTGGTCATTGTTGGCACAATGCTGCTTTTAGCTCAACCAAAGAAAATGGAGGAATGAATGACAGGTTTTAGTGTGCTTATCATGTAACTATTCCTGTGGCAGCATGTATAGGTGTAGGGCTAGAGTATAGATGGTTCTGAGTTCAAGCACAGGCATTGCACACCTTTTCTTCACTTTTTATTCTCCATGTTTGCATGATATCATGAGAACCGAGGAAAGTAATACCAATGTTGCCTTTGCTTACCTTATTTGCACAAAGGTGTGTAGAGGTGTGCAAAGGTGAGTGGAAGTATGCATAGCACACTAATTAGCAAGCAGCAGGTGTGCTTAATATATGCAGTGTATCCTTGCTCATGCCATAACAGTAACTCAGCTATGCTCCCGCCAAAAGAACAGTATATGGCTGTTTGTACCATCCAACCTGGCCTTCAGTTGTTTGCAACTGCATATCATATAACACCCAATTAATATCCCCACACATTTTAAGGTCAATTGTATGGAAGGGATTACACACTGCATGTCACACTACTGGTCAGATTAATTGATGAAATACCAGGAAACACAGACATGTAAGAAAGAGCTGTATATTTACAAGCATAATCATAACAGGTTGTGTGATCACTAAGTGCATGACATCCAAATATAATAAAGAGAATTAAATGTACAAATTACAGCTGATGGTTTGATAGCACTGTACATTCTGATGCAGTTGGTTGTGTAAAGAATGACTTAATTTCTTTGCTGCAAAGCTGTTTGTGTGACAAAGAGGAATAAGGCATCCATCCTATATTCTAAAGCTGCATTGGTGTGAGAGTTTAAATCCTAAACTGTGCAGAAATATCTCATGCGTACTATCATTTTCTAGTGTGTATGTCATAGCTTGCTCTTGCTCATTTCACATATGTCTCCCTTTTTTCCTACTTGTCCTGTTTTTAATTCCATTGTTTTGCAACATGTTGCATAGCGTAAACACAAATAAATTCAGGTTTGGCTCTGCTTATGTGGCTGTGGCTTGTGCAAACAGTGGCATTGTGGACACAACCCCCCAGGAAGCAGACAGACAGAAATAGAAACTAAATACATTCAATTAATAATCTTGCCCATCGTGAAAACCTGGCATGGTACTGGCTTCTACTATAGTTACTGTCAGACGTTAGCAATGTGGCTCACGTTTGCGCACTGCTTACCTACATGCACACATACATTTCTTACATGCATGTACACTTACTTAACCATTGACCAAATCCACTGCTTGCTACACTAAGGAACTGTATATATGATGCTTTATTATTGGTGTTTATTGTCCATTCAGTTAGTATGACATAAAGCTACATGTGGAAACATTGTGAAGTAAGAGCCTGATATTACTATACATCATAGATCTACAAGGTTCCCTATTATGTGATTGAAGACACTGTTCTTCAAATGTGTAATATTCAAACTGAAAACATTGAAAAAACATAACCGCGAATGGCCAAGTACACAAATTTCTTCCTAGGGAAAAAAATTAGTTGGCCGTAATCACAGTTTGCCCTGTTCCCCAATGTTGAGCAATCTTGGAGTTGGTATATTTAGTTAGGATGTGTGGGAGGTGCATCCCCCACATTGGGGGGTGTGGGGGGTCAAACCACCCCACTTGATTAGGATTCAGAAGTGTGTTTCATTGCTTTACAACCTTGCAATTTTTTTCCGTAGGAAAAAATTTGCAGACGTGGCCGCTTGCGGTTATGTGTTTTCAGTGTTTTAGGTTTGACTATTACGGATTTGAAGAACAGTGTCTTCAATCGTGTAATATAGACCTGATCTACAATACATACATGTGTTGCCAACCCCAGCAAGTACTACAACCCTGGGGTCTCAGTACTTTTTCCACACATATATCAACCACACTACAAAGTGTATTATAAAATGTTGTGAGCTCCTTCATGGACAGGGTCAGTTCGTGGTGCTTACAACCTTGCTCTGCTAAACCCAAACATCCAGCTATGCTCAATAAGGATACTTGTGCTATTATACAGCTAGGCTTCTAAACAGCCTAGTGCTATTAGGCTAGTAGCCTCATATGATGCTATGAAGCTATGTGCCTATGCAGGCCTCCCAACCTGTTGTTCATCACATGGCCTGCTGATTTCCTCTACTATAAGTTCAACTGCACTCTTGTATAAATCAGACTTGTGTCAAGGTGCTTGTGTTAAGTACTGTGTTCTTTAGTCTGTGCACTTAGGTAGGGGATCTAGTCTTACATCAGTTGACTGTGTGTGTGTCTGTGGGGGGGTGCATGTGTGTGTGTCTCTAGGAAGCAGAGTATACGTGGTATCCTACAGTTACATCTCCAATGGCATGGATGGCCATCTTTTTGATAGTTGCTCATCCCTACACATCCATTTCATGCAGGTCTTCCAACCTTTTGTCTCTCACATGGCCTGCTAATTTCATCTACTATAACTTCACCTGCCCTTCTGTACAAGTCAGACTTGTATTGTGGTGCTTCCATTAAGTTCTGTAGTCTGTACACCTGGATAGGTAGGTGTTCTATTCTCACTGCAGCCAACTTGGTGTGTGTGAGGTGTTACTTGACATTACAGAAATCAGTTTACGCCAGCATGTGGGACACTGTTATCTTGTCCACAACAGATATTGCAGATGTCATCATCTATAAAGTGTTGTCTGACACACTCCAAGTCAGACTTCAGCTGTAGCGCTTGTGTTAAGTACTGTGTTCTGTGGTGTGTGTGGACTTAGGTAGGGGTTCTATTCTCACTGCAGTAAACTTGGTGTGTGTGCATGAGCTGTTACTTGACATTACAGAGAGCATTTTACACCAGCGTGTGGGACACTGTTATCTTGTCCTCAACAGACACTGCTGATGTCAACAGCTATATGATAGTTTTGGATATGAAGTAATCCCACCAGGGCATGCTCAGATAGTGGACTGGGGGCCCAATCAGACATGAACTCATCATATACCAGATAGATTGCAGTGACATGGCTTTTAATCTATCCACATACATCATGGCGTGGTTTGTAGTGTCTGTGTTATGTTGATGAGAAAGGCCTGTGGTCTCTCCAGACACAATTTCTATATGTAAGCTGACCCACCCAGTGGAAGTAAAGCAGTTTGCAGTGCTGTTATAATTAACTCCTCCAAGACAGTATTCACTCACAGCTGCAATCCATTACTAATCTGTAACATACACAAAGCTAACCATGTAGCTAGGCAAGCTGATGTTAGTTCTATATGTTTACAACATTGAGAACAAGCATATCCATCACTATACCTCTCCAGAGGAGTACTGATTCTCACAAGGTTTGGTTCCATTTTGTCACCAACATACTGCATATTCTGGAAAATATTTAACAATAATATGAAGCACAGGCTGTTACACTGTTATCCCTATGCACTACTTAGAATTGTACTGATGTCATGGCCATGTTTGTCCAGCCATTTTAGAGCCACACATGATTAGCAAGACATTAAAATAAATGGAAATGATGGCTGTGTGAAAAATATGTAGAAATGTTTTAGAGGCAGGTCCTTTGACAGCACTTGTAGGATTTCCAAGATGTTTTGATAGCCAAAATGGTCATTTGCCTATTATTTTGTGGAGTTGGGGGCTAAGATGAGTTACTGTTATGGCGCAAACAAGAATATCTTGCTCTTGTTACTCTTCCTGTTTTGCATCCAGCTTGTTGTTAGTACTTCCCATCTCTAATTTACTAGTAGGTAACACTGACTGGCTGCCTTTTCTGTTGTATATGCAAACAATATTTTGCAGTTATGTGATACTTATGTGTATTACATATCTGTTTTCTTTTAGACCATCTGCAATCATGGCATTGAAACATGTCAATCCGCATCTAAGACCCTTGACAGTTGCCAAAAACAATGTAATACTTGAGGCTTTTCAGCAACATGGTGCCTTCCTCTGTAGGCTCATAATATGGCAACAAATTGCTGCTGATGTGAATGGTGTGGGTGGCCACAGTCAAACCTATGAAAAAGTGCACCACAGGGCCTTGCAAGAAGGTGAGTAGCTGCAGTATGCCATGACCTTTTGGTTACAGGTGGAAGTCCTCCTAGGGAACCACCACTGACCCCCCAATGAGATGTTCCTAGCAGATCTATGGAACACAGTCAGCTACCAGGATGCTGCCAAACCACATGTGCTGGATGTGGGAGCCTGCGTTTCATCAAAGGAGGAGCTTCCATGTAGGCCTTGTTATCTGAACAGTTGAGTACTGCTGCATAGTTAAAGAATTTAAAGGAATAAGCTAAATCTGTGTCACATGTATTTATTTGATTCGTGGGGGACTGAAGATTGCTACAGGTATAAGCTTAGCTTGGAGTTTTCAGCCACATTCTTGTTTAAACAATTGTTTACTGCAGATATAAAGGGGCAAATGTATTAACATCTGTGTTACTGTTGATTGTGGTGTTGTTGCCCTTACCTCTTGCTTAATTCTTTCAGGACCATCAGGCCTCCAGCAATGCTTTCCTTCTGCAGTTGGTAAGCCGATTAATTGGCGTCAGTACTGCTGATCAATTAATGTACTCCTGTGTTTCTTGTTTTTTTTATCACAGTTGAGTCTGACAGTGGAACTGTGAGCCCTGTGCCAGCTGATGTCAATGTCTCATCAGACTTTGATGATGGTAGTGGCTAATCTGAGGCATAGTTAGTGTGTGCAGAGGTTAAATCTGACACAGAGGTTGACATACTTCCATCCCCTGAATTCACATTGCACATAGCCAGTAGGCCTATGCCTACCCAGTCCACTGAGCTCACAGATATTGGACAGGTGGAGAGTGAGGACACTGATCAGGAAAGTGTGGCTACTGTGGCTTCAGTGCCACTTGAATCAGCCATAGCCATAGTGTGGACAAGGTGCCATGCAGGAGGATTGATAGGGATGCTCGGAGGGGACCTGCTGTCCCTCCCTCCTCCACCTGGTGTGGGTGCCACTTTTTGTGCCACTCTACATATGTTTAAGGTCATCATGGAGGAATGTTCCCATAGGTGCTCCAGACAAATGCTTTGGGTTGTGGATTCAGCTCAGTCAGATATGCATGACTGCCACCACAGTGTTGCTGATTCACAGGATCAGATGTATGACACTTTGGAATGAAGAGTGTCTGTGATGGTTTGAGGGGTGTCTATCATGGACCGAGCAGTGTCTGTGATGGAATATCTTCTGGGAGGGTAACATCATCCTCATGGGCATAGGTCATCCACAATGTCTGCTGATGGCCAACGTGGCTGTGGCTGATCACACTCCCATAGTGGCAGTACTTCCACTGCTCCATCAGTGAGTGTGAGGCCCACACCCAGACATGGCAGGCCAGGGGTCATGGTCTTGGGTGTTTCCATGAAGGGAGCTTATCCAGCAGACATCAGTCACATGCAGTTATCAGCACTGCATCTGAGCATGGTCCTGGACATCAAAGTGCCCATTCACACACTCACACACCGCTTTCATTTGCAAGATCTCTATAGACACACCCATAACAGTTACTTATTTTGTCTCACTGGCTATTTTTTTGTCCAACTGTCTACCCTCTTCTCCTTCATACTCACACATACACTCACAAACCTCTTGTTTCAGCCTAGGCGTCCTGCCCCTTTCACAACACCCTGTGCAAGTGATGATAACTGTGTCATATCCCTGCATTCTACCTTTCTGATCCAGGGATACAAATTCAGTGCCTGATGCTCAGGGTGCATAGCTAACTTACTGCTTGGTATAGCTGCATTTGTTGTGTTTAACTGGTCATTGAACAGTTAAATTATATTGGCCTTGGACAGTTCCACAGTTGATAGCAGATGCTCTTGTGAGGGTTTTAAAGTTAGACACTGCAATGTGTATAATTACGTCTGACATGTCTCTTACAGGATTCTCAAGTGCATTTACGAGGTAAGTCCTGAACCTGGAGTGCATGGTTTAACAATATCATGGCATATCCTTGTATTTCATCACTTTGTACAGTAAGCAAGTTAAATGTGGGAGATTTGCACAGAAATTCCCTTAACATGTGACAGCAGAGACATCTGGCTTATATGTGTCCATTAGCAAGTATTAGGCCTCAGGCATCAAAGATTCACATAGTCATACCTCTAAAGAGTACTGATGATCACTGCATGCCCTCAGTTTAGCACCATACATTTGTAATGGGAAATCATTACATAGAAGTTAGAAAGTAATGAGATACATTGCAGTTTCTGACCTCACAACCTTCACATAATCAAACAGGTAGGATGCAAAACAAGGAGAAAACAAGAGCAACATATTCTTGTTTGTGTCGTAACAGTAGCTCAGCTTGGTCCTCTTCCCTCAAAACAACAGTATACTCTTGCATGTGCCATAACAGGAACTCACCTTTCCTCCCCCCTGCCAAAGAGAGAAGTCTATGCCTATTTTTGCCATTCAACCTTCCCTTCATTTGATGGCAACTGCATATCATAGCATTCCCATTTAATATCCTCATATATTTTAAGGTAAATTATATAGACTTGCTTACACACTGCATGTCTCTGAGTACTGGTCAGATAACTGATGAATGATAAATAAACACAGAAAGGTAAGAGAGAGCTGTATATTTGCAAGCAATAATCATAACAGGTTGTGTAATCATGAAGTACACTATATCCAAATACATTAAACATAAGAAATGTACAAGTAGTTTATGCCTTGATAACAGTGTATATTCAGTTGCACTTGGTTGTGTGAGGAATTACTTCATTTCTTTACTGCAAAGCTGTTTGTGTGGCAAAGATGGATAAGGCACCCATCCTGTTTTCTGAGGTTGCAGTGGATTGAAAGTTGAAATCCAGACCTATGTAGACATATCTGATGTGTACTAAAATTTTCTACTGTGTATGTCTTAGATTGATTTTTTTCTCATTTCAACCATTTTTCGGTATTTATTTTTTTTTTTTTGGGGGGGGCACTGTATGCACGATGGGCCACTTAGCACAAACAAGTTTGGTTATACACATCTGTTTTATGCTTATAGCGGGAGTGCACAAACTGGATGAATGGACCACCCAGATAGCAGACAGGGCTCAGACAACCACAAACATAAACTGGATGCATTCAATAATACTATTGCCCATTGTGTAAACACATTGCCCAGCAGCAAGCACTCTCAACTACCATGTTTCATGATGCTAAGTGATGTGCAACATTTTCAAATATTGCAAAACCAAAAACTGTGCACTTTCAGTAAGCACAAGACCTACAATTGGTGGGAAAACATCATTCTACATTGGTCTTGATCTGTGGGAGGCATGGCAGGCTGTTGTGGAGAGGGTTTGAGATTCTGTGCTCAAAGATGGGGATTCCAGGAGTCCAAACTGTTTACTGGACTCCTAGTGAATGAACATGGGCCCAAGCTTTTGCAGAGGGACTATTGCAGCTCAGATTAGATTTCAGAGGCATAGAATAGTCTTGCCCAGGCTTTGACCAGTGCTACCGGTGTCCCATGCATTGGTAAACAATGTCAAAATCACTGCAGAGACCTCTGGATGAGGAAGAGGGATACCATCAAATATTAGATCGAGGAATATACACAGATGTGTATCACTTACAGAGACTACTTGTAAGAGTTAAAAGCTGGATATAGTCAGGATTGGTATTCATAATGGTATTCTGTTATGTTCTGTATTTTCCCACAACCATCACAGAATGAGAACTGAATGTGCAAACCCATGCCATGATACTCGCACTGATATGAGATGTGATATGCATGCATCCGAACAGTACTGCTATTGTAGCATAAAAAGTAAAGCCACCCTTTTTGGTTTATTATACAGTTGTATCAAATTGAGCCTTCATCGCTCAAATGTAAGAGGAAAGCATGCATGCATTAGTCTGCAGGCAAAAACAACAGTTCAGTATTAGAGAGTAGTCAGAGGTTGTGGGTTCAAAAAACACACTTTCCAAATATACAATACTGTTAATTTTTCATCAGTATTGCAATGTAACGTCAGACCTCTAAACCAGTGGCACCAATGGCCTGCTGTAAACTGTAATCAATATAACTGGAACACCCATATGTGCAATATATGCACACATCAAGGTTTGTTTGTTGCATTATGCAGTATAGTGTGCATCTATTATGAGCTGTGAACTCTTAATAGTAAAAAAGTTATTTGTTAGGAGCTGGTAGTCTTAAAAGTAAAAGTAACAGAATAGAGTCAAATAGTTGTATCAGTGCATTGTATGTCACATATGAAGTTACTAAAATTCTCCCTTTTTTCTCTCACCCAACCCTTATCTTCTCTTTTTTCTTAATTTGTTGCCCCCCCACACACAGCACAGTGGGGTAGGCCTGGACCACAGGATCCCCTGCCCCACTTCACCTGCTATGGCATCAAGACTCAGCACATCTGTGACGCATCCTGGTGGCACCCCCTCTGCTGCCCCTGCACTACCTAACCCCTCAGGTAGTTCTGCCCCCCAGGATAGACTGGGGATTACCTCCAAGAGTAGTGGCAGAGATGGTGATTTTATCACCTGTGATGAACTGCCAGAGTTGGGGCATAGGATTGTGCACCATACATTTGGTGCACACCTACTCCAGATGGAGACACTGCTCTCCATCATTGTACTGAATAACACAAGATGTCAGACACTGCAACCATCAGTGAAGTGAGGTGACAGTGATGACAGTCCAGTGGATGATGACTCGAGTCTCACCTAGCTTAACATCCATGGGTTTGTGATGTCCTCACCCTCACCACAACCATAATGTTCACCCACCTGTTGTGTCCTTCACCATCCCTGTGTCTTGTCTTGTATATCCTGTCTGTGACTGCTTCCTCACCTACCCAACCTACCTGTCCCAGACATACCTATGTCCCTTCACAACATTCCACTCTCACTCAAAAAAAGGGCACCTGTCCCAAACACAAAAATAACCCCATACATAGCTCTCCATTTCACACACATCTTCTTGACATCCCTGATTTAGTCCAATTGGCTATATAACATGATTGTGTTGTGGTCACTCTTGTTTCTGGAGGTGACAGTCCAAATTTAGCTAATATTTTGCATGCATGATCATGTTTTACTGTTGAAGAAATGGATATCTATGGTTCTTTCCTACATTCCTCATGCACATTCCTGTCCTCCTTTAACTTTGTTCACCCTGCTTGCTCTCTATTTCAACACTTTTCTATCTTTCCCATTTATTTTCTTTAAAGCATAATTGCATGATGGTGCGCATTGCTCACTAACGTGTGTCTACAACAAAAAGCAGTTATAACGCTGTACTGGAAACCAGTCTCATCTAACCCAAAAACATATATATTACTCCTCTGAGTGCATGAACATGTGCTGCCATAGACTCAGTTAATTAGCACATATATTTTAGAGACTTCATACCAATTATCACACTTTATAATTTGGATTTACACGTAAAAGTATTAGAAACTGTTACATACACCTGGATTTAAACCCAGTACCATCTGACCCCAAGAATGAATGGATCAATGCATTTACAGACTGAATAGCAAATGGCAGATTTAACTGCTGTTGCATACACCTGCTATTTAACTGAATCCCTGGCTGCAGGTATTAATTGACTTAATGCAGTGATAAGTCCCTTTTTGGGACCAGATTGTTCTGCTTCCAAAAACAGCTGTAGTTAACACATTTAAGTGCTTTGGTATTCGTGTTGCTTAACAATGGTGCGTGATGCACACACGAATGCTTTATTAAAATAAATGGGATTTGAGCAATAAGACTTTATAAAACATTAATGGGGATCATCCAATGATGCCTTATACAAAATTAATGGGGAAGATACAACATTGGTGATATAGGGAGCAAGCAAAGGGAAATCCTTGCTAAACTGTGGCTGTTACTATAGATTGTATAAACTACATCTGCTACTTAACTGACTCTGTGGCAGCAAGTGTTAATGCATTGTTGTTGGAGGCAGATGTTACTGGGTTTGAATATGGGTGTAGGTAATCATTTTACAAGTGTGTATGATACTTTTAAATACATTTACTTATATTGCTGCCATTCACCAGTGATTCATGATGGTGCATGATGCAATTTTTTTTTTGGGGGGGGGGCTGGTGGCCTTTTTTTTGAGAGAGAGAGAGGAATGTTGGGTAAGGGAAGTAGGTATGTCTGGAGCAGGTAAGATGGGTAGTTGAGGAAGCAATCACTGACAGACAGGACATACAACACAAGACACAGGGATGGTGAAGGACACAAGAGGTGGGTGAAAACCATAGTTGGGGTGACAATGGGGAAAGCATCACTAGCTGGAGTGCCTGACATCTGCATCTCCTTTGGGTATATTGAACCAGGATGGAGAGCAGACACTCCATCCAGCATAAGTGTGCACCCACAGTGCAGTGCACAATCCTATGACCCATTCCTGGCAGTTCTTCTTGGGTGATAAAATCACCACCTTCACCACTGTTCCTGGAGAGAACAATAGGCCTATCCTCCAGGGCCAACCTACCTGAGGGGACAGGTAGTGCAGGAGAAGCACAGTGGGTGCAGCCAGATTGCACACCAGATGTGCTGGGCAGCAGTGCTGTAGCTGGTGGAGTGGGGCAAGAGGATCATGTGCAACAGGCCTACTCCCTGTGCTATGGAGAAAAACAACAAATAATTAACAAATAAATAAATAAATAAATAAAGAGAAGATAAGGGTTGAGGTGAGAGAAAACAGGGAGAACATTAGTAACTTTATATGTGACATACAAAGAACTGATACAATTATTTGACTCCATTCTGTTACCTTTACTTTTAACACTACAAACTCCTAACAAATTTCTTTATTACTTTTATGACTACCCAGTTTATAACAGATGCACACTATAGTACAGATTGCAGCCAGCAATCCTTGATGTGTGCATATTTTGCACATATGCGTTTACCAATTATGCATATTACACATTACAATAGCCCATTTGTGCCACTGGTATAGTGGTCTGAAGTTATATTGCAATAATAATGAAAACCTAACAATATTGTATATTTTTAAAGTGTGGGTTTTGAACCCACAAACACTGACTACTCTCTAATACTGTACTGTTGTTTTGTCCTATAGACTACTGCATGCATACTTTCCTTTTACAATTTAGAGGTGTGTGCTCACTATATGGAACTGTTGCATTGTGCTACAGACTAAGGCATGCATACTTTTTTTTTACAGTTGAAATATGCATGCTCAATTTGGTACAACTGTATGAAATACCAGCTAAGCCACCTTTAACTTTTAATGCTACAATAACGGTACTGTTCTGATGCACACATACTACATGCTTTTTGCATCCTTGCCAGTCATGTGGCATGGGATCTCACATTTGATGCTTGCTCTATGGTAGCTGTGGAAAAAATAGAATAGAACAGAATGCCATTATGAATGCCAGTCTTGACTATATTCAGATTTTAACACTTGCAATTACTCTCTGTGCTTGATACCTGCACATCTGTGGGGTGTCCCAGTACTAAATTCCCTGATTCAATGGTCGGGGGTATCCTGCTTCCTCCTCCAGATGTCATCAAAATGGTGTTGGCATTGCTTACCAGTGCAGGGGATACCTAGAACACTGGTCAAAGCCCTGGCAATAGCATTCCAGGCTTCAGACTTGTATTTTGAGCCTAAATAGTCCTGCTGCAGCAACCAGAACCCACTCTCCTTAACTAAGAGTCCAATAGAGACTTTAGAATCCTGAACATCCCACCTCTGCACTCAGAAATGCACTTTCACACCACAAACGCCAGACATGCATGACATAGATCAAGCCCAATATAGAATGAGAATTTCCACCAATTGCATGTTGTATCCTGATGTTTTCCCTCCAATTGCACATATTGTGCTTACTGAGAATGCACACGTTTTGGTTTTGCAATGTTTGAAAAAGTTGTGTATTGCTTAGCATCACACAAATATGGTAGTCAAGGGCGCGCACTGCTGGGCAACATGTTTGTGTGATGGTAAGCAATGTGCAACAGTAGCAAGCAATGCAATTTCAAGGTTATTTGATATACAGGCACTTGTAAAAATGTGTTAGTCAAAGGGGAAGACCATGCCAGTCCAGACAGCACAAATATACTTGCTTGAATATAGAACACAGTATACCCACACTCATACTTGTGATAATAAATAGATAATACATAGATAAATAATAGGTAAATAACTGACACAGTATTTGTGTCTCAGCCCTCATATATATAAATATTAATATCAGCTACACTGTGCCAAGTGTTATAGGTGAGACTGACTATAATGTGAAGTGGAACAACATTAAAAGTGTATGTAATATGTGTATTTGAACCCTGGACCATGTGTATGGTAGACCTACACTTACAGCTGTGTCACGAGAAGGTTGAGAAAACAGTTGTGTATGTTGCACTTCATAAGCTGAAAAGTAAGGTGTACAAGACAGTGGTGCAATCAGTACTGCTGTATGGTACAGAAACCTGGGCAGTGAGGGCAGAACAGTTGAAGAAGCTAGAGGTGATGGAAATGAAGAATCTGAGAAAGGTGGTAGGATGCACACTGTGGGACAGATGAAGAAATGAGGACATAAGAGCAGAAGCCAAAGTAGTTCCAATTGCAGAAAAGATCAAAGAGAACAGATTACGGTGGTTTGGGCACATGTGTAGAAAAACAGAAGACAATCTGGTGAGGAAGATTTGGGACAGACAGGAAGAAGGTAGGAGGAAGCGAGGACATCCAGCAAAGAGGTGGATGGACTGTGTGAAAGAAGATCTGTGACAGTCAGGCATGAGTGTTGAAGAAAGCAGGAGCATGGCACTGAATCGAGAGAGTTGGCGACAGTTAACATGATACCCTGACCCCATGTAGAAAAATGGGAAAAAGGGGCTTGCTGCTGCTGCTGATGATGATGATGATTTCAGTTTTATACTTCATATCCTTCAGAAAATGCATGTCAACACAAGTCCTATTATTCTAGCTACTTTCTAAGTTTATAAGAAAAATATTTAAAATCTATCCCTATTTTTGGGCCTTTGTCCCCCCATTATTTTAGTCTTTGTCCACATTTCTTGCACTAAGAGGTTGAGAGGTATGATCCACATTCATATTAAAGGTTTCATGGCCAGCAACACTGGTGCGAGATGCAAAACCTTGCTTACATGTACCATGCCTCATTAATATGCATGGCATGATACTACGCAATGAGCAACATCGTGTATATGTATGTGAACCCTACACAGAATTTACTGAATTCCCCAGGCCTTACTTTAAATCATATTTGTTTTGCACCATGTAAACAACAAATTGCTTTTCAAATATATCTGATGCCCTGGAAGAGTTCACATAATTAAGCAGGCCTTACCAAATTCTGTCAATTATTTTGACAATAACTGTGTTAACATGAATTGGTATTTGTTTCATAAATATTGTGTATTTAGTATCTCAGTATGTTGTAAATTATTGGTTAATATACCAAAGACGCTGTGACACCAGGGAAATAATGCCAGTCCAGCTATCTGGAATTTTGTAAATAATTATATGTCACTCGAAAATATTAATATGATTTATAGAAAAATGTGACACTGCCAGCCCAGCTTTATGGAATTTTGTAAATAATTGTCCCCCAGATTCTCAAAAGCTTGCATGGAGTGCAAGATAAGTGTAGGAGCCCACACAGGCAATATGTCTGCCCTGCGATCCAGGAACAGCTGGCAGGGGAGTGCACGAAAGTTCCAGCACTAATCCTGCATGGACTAAGCCCTGGTATGCAAATCACCTCATTTGCATGAGAAATCCATGCAAATGAGGTGAATTTGCAATCCAGAAAGCTTGCAATAGTCCGTGCAAGACTAGTGCACTCTGTAGAAATGCACTTGGTTAGTAACCGAGTACATTTCTGCAAAATCAAAAATGGAGCTATGACAGCTCCAAATAAAGGCTGCATGTAACTGAGCAAGCATGCCAATGGCTAAGTCGAAGGCCATTGGCATTGCAAAAAATTTAAAAAATTTAAAAAAATGCTTATAATTTTTTTTTTGCCGATCTTGGCTGTTTAAGTATAGGTCAGCAGTGTGCAAACGTGATCGGGAGGAAAATAAAAAAATAAACTTAAAATGGGCATTCTAACTAAAATCAGTATTCTGCCATGCAAGTCAATGGCAGGCAGAAGACAACCTGGCCAGTGAGTAGTGGTTGCTAAGGGGGGAGGCTCAGTGTGGGACATGTAACTATGCATTAGTAGGCAATGATATGCAAATGAGGGGAAGGATAGTGAATCCCAGTTTTCCCCAGCATGTGAGACAGGTCCCATCAGTGTAAGAGTATGAATAGCTGGGTGCAACACTAGGATATTGGTGACATCATGGGGGGGTGTCAGGCATACTGGAAGAGGATTGGAGTCTAGTAGCTCGGGATTGCTCCTAGCTTAGCACAGCTAAGCTAGGGGTGTGTCTAAACCTGCCAAGCACTCTTTACAAAGTGTAAGTGGGTGTGCACGCCACGCACCGGGTTTTACAAAAAGAAAAAAGAAGTTAAACCAGGAAATAGCAGCTCTGTGCACATTTGAGCACTCTGTTTGTAAGGCGTGCCCCCAGGCTTAAAATGGAAGGCAATGTGAGGGGAAAACAGCAGTAGGAAGGTAACCAAGGAGAACTAGCTTTGCTGACAGGTGAAATGTATCAGAAGTAACCAATCACACAGGCAGCAGACCAGCCCATGCCGGCACACCACTATAAACAATGCAAACACCTTTCCCCTTTGTTTTTCCCAATACCTCTGCACCACCCGTGTATACAAATGGGGAAATTTTACAAAACGAAAGCAAGAGAAAAAATGTTAGGGACTGCATTTGCTATCATAAACCAGCATGTGCAAGAGGCTGAGGGTGGTGAGAATGTGAATGCTGCAGAGCAACCCACAGTGAGGAGACAGAGAAGAGTGTACAGACCCAGTGTAACCTACCAAGGGCTACATGAGCTGGAGATAGTGGACCACTATAGGGTGGACAGGGACCTCCTACAGCAGATTGTTGAACTGTGCCAGCCATGCCTCACACACAGAACAAACAGAGGGGAACCCATCCCAGTGGATATTAAAGTATATGGAGGCCTACGAATACTAGCTACAGGTACCTTCCAAAGGCCAACTGGGGATATGATGGGGATATCACAAGCATCAGCATCCGGGGTACTCCACCAGTTCCTGGATGCCATGTTAGCACATGTCGATGAGCACATATATTTCCCCATCACCCATGAGGCGTTGGCCAGCAATATGTGTCTCTTCCATCAAATTGCAGAATACCCTGAGGTAGTGGGTGCAATAGACTGCATGCACATACGCATCAAAGCACCATCTGGTGAGCAGGGTAGGGTCTGCATCAACCACAAGGGCTTTCCCTCCATCAACTGCCAGGTTGTGTGCTATTCCCAGGGCATAATAATGAATGTGTGTGCTGGCTGCCCTGGAAGCTACCACAATTCCCATATCTGGCATCTGATGCAGCTGTACCAGAGATTTGCCAATGGGGACATCCCACACAGTCACCTAGTGGGGGATTCTGGATACGCACTGGAGCCATTGCTGATGACACCCATCAGAAATGCACACACACACCTGAACAAGAGCTCCATAATGAGGTACACGTACAAACACAAATCATAATAGACCATGTGTTTGGGATGCTCAAGTCACAGTTCCGGTGTCTGGACACATCTGGTGGAGCCTTGCAGTACTCACCAATGACATGTACCCAAATTGTCCTTGTATGTGCCATGCTACACAATATGATCCTGCGAGAACAGCTGCAGCAGGAACAGCATGGGGCAGGGCCACACAGCCCCCCACCATTTTCAAGGCCTAAACAGGTACAGAGTGACCTGGAGGAGGAACAACCTGAGCCTGCCCCAGTAGGCAGAAGGAAGCATGCCCAGTATGCCCTGGCCTTGGCAAAGAGGCAATGCATAGCACATGCACTGGCACAGTAGGGACCCAGGGAATGTCACCTCTCTCCAACTTGCACATACAGTAAAAAGGATGCCAAACATGACACTACCGGTGCTCAACCATGTATAGGGAGTATACTCTGTGCATCCGACATAGGCATCCCTGCAGCACCACCCTCAATACTGGGGCACCCACAAGGTAAGTGACTCACACATGCCAGTTGTGGGGGGGTCACATACCCAACAACAGTTACAGCCAGCAGGATAGGTGTAGACAAACACAAACAAATGCTGTACTATGGCCTCTGAATG
The DNA here is from genome assembly GCF_019279795.1 of Protopterus annectens. Classification (NCBI taxonomy): domain Eukaryota; kingdom Metazoa; phylum Chordata; order Ceratodontiformes; family Protopteridae; genus Protopterus; species Protopterus annectens. The sequence goes on from NC_056731.1 coordinate 1,101,006,586, forward strand.
AGCCCTATGTGTAACCCCTCCCAGGCCTACACAGACAGACTACAGCAGGCCAGGCAGTTGGATGTAAGATGTGAAGGTTAGGAAGTCAGAAACTAATATGTAGGCAGTGAAAGCTAGGATCTGTAGTACACTGGTATGACTCTAGCCAGCACGATAGGTAAGACTACAGACTGAAATGGAGTACCCGACATACCAGTACAGTCCTAGCAAATGTGTAAAAGTGTCAGGTGTGCCCCCATCCTACGTACACTTATAGTAACAGTCAGGTGTGCCTCCCCACTCCTGTGTAGAAATGTAAAAACAGTCAGGTGTCCTCCTCTGCTATGCAGAAATGTAGCAACAGTACATGCCAAATGACCAATGGATACCCTGCAGACTCAGCATGCTACCTGTCAGTGTATAGCACAAAGGTCAGCACTGCAGTACAAACAACCTGGACGTGATCCACACATGCAGTACAGATGGCCATACTGGGCATGCTCACACACTTAGAGGAATGAAAGCAAGTTCAGTCAACAACATACTGAAAAGTCATATTGGGCATGCTCACACACTTAAACACATGAAGGCCATGTCTGCAAACACCAGTGGACCAGACATATCTGGCAGTCACAGTTCTTAGTGCAGACACATGTCGGTATGCACCACCCCTGCCTTGCACACACAGTGGATAGGAATACAGACATATATGTAAGTACAACACACTATAATAAGCCAAAGGTAGATGGACATAGATGTGTGGAAGAGGGTCACCATAACAATGACCCATCTGGGACTGTCCCACCCAGCACACAGTCAAAGGGCCACAAACACAGATGTCACTCACTGCAGATACTAGCCATCAGCATCTGTCAGCATGAAAGACTATGTGGTGCTCGTGCCAGCTGTGCAACATGACTGTACAAGGAAGTAGTCATCTAGTAGCTGTATACACGTACTTGTGACATATGACCCCGTGTGTACCTGCATGTGGCATGTCAACCCCTGCATGAATGGGTTATGGCCCATGCACACACCACCCTCCCCATAGTAGTATTATGAAAAGCCTGCTGAGGTCATCCAATGTGAAATACACCTTTGTGAGAGCTGTAGCTCAGGAATCTCCATGGCACGTCCCATAACTGCATAGTGTTGTAGTGATAAACTAGTTAGGTAGTAGTTCTAACCCCAGACTTGGCAACTGTGTGAGTGTGTGTCTGTCTGTCACTGACTGTGTAGAGGGCAATGCTTTTTAGGATACTCACGCTCGGTACAATTCATATACTGAACTTTGGCAAGGCTGCTGATGTCACTCACCTAGAAATGCACCTCTGGGAAAATCATAGCCCAGTAATCTCTGTAGCGTGTCCTGTAACTGTGTACTGCTGTAGTGTGATAATGTAGTTAGGTAGGTGTTCTCACCCCAAACCTGGCAACTGTGTTTGTGTGTGAATCTGTGTGTGTGTGTGTGTCTGATTAAGTAGAGAGCAATGCTTTTTAGGTTACTCACACTCCGTACAATTCATATACTCAACTTTGGCAAGGCTGCTAATGTCACTCACCTAGACATACACCTCTGAGAAGAGTGTAGCCCAGTAATCTCCGTAGCGTGCCCTGTAACCATGTACTGCTGTAGTGTGATTTAGAACTGTGGTAGGTTTCCATCTCCACCCATGGCAGTTCTGGATGTTTTGTGTGTGCTTCAATGTGTATGTATGGAGCAAAGCATTATAGGCTACTCACTCACAGTACATTCCAAATGCCCTACTGTGGCAATCCTGCGGATGCCATTCATTGTGAAATACAACTTTGGGGAGACAGTTTACCAGTAGTCCCTGTGGTGCAACCTCTAACTGCTCCATGCTGTAGTGTGATATAGGTCTTGGTCATTGGTTGGATACCCACACGTCAGTGGTGGATGGTTTGTGTGTGTCTCACTGTCTGTGTAGGGAGCAATGCATTTTAGGCTAGTCACTTGCAGTACAGTTGAAATGCCCTACTTTGGTAATCCTGCCGATGTCATTCATTGTGAAATACACCTTTGGGGAAGGATTTCTGTAGTAATCCCTGTGGTGTGTCCTATAACAGCTCCATGCGGTAGTATGATATAGACCTCGATAAGGGTTCTATACCAACACATGTCAGTTGTGGATGTTTTGTGTGTGTCTCACTGTCTGTGTAGGGAGCAATGCATTTTAGGCTACTCACTCACAGTACAGTTGAAATGCCCTACTTTGGTAACCCTGCTGATGTCATACATTGTGAAATATACCTTTGGGGAAGACATACTCCAGTAAAGTCTGTGGCACATACTATAACTACATAGTGCTGTAGTGTAATAAACTAGTTAGGTAGGGGTTCTACTCCCAGACATGACAGGTGTGTGTGTGTGTGTGTGTGTGTGTGTGTGTGTGTGTGTGTGTGTAACTCGTATCCTGTGTAGAGGTGGCTGTGAGTGTGTGACACCTGTTGGCCAATGTGGAGGGGTTTTGCTCAGTTCTATATGGTGGCCCTACTATATATCACCATGTCAACCATACAGGGATAACAGATGCAAATATGCTGAGAGGCTGGGGTGCAAAGCCATACCCAGACATGTGACATCAAGGCCAGCCAATCACAGTTAGCAACCCCACTATTATCCAGAGCACACACACAACCCATGTGTCATATGCACACACATGCCTAAGCAACAGCCAATATGTGGGTAGTAATACTGCATATTGGCCACTGATAGTAACTCTGCAGTGATAGCAGTGGGCTACAGAGGGCATTTCACACTGCCCATCTGTCCAATATGCTCGTACATGCAGACAGTGCACCTCAACCATGTTCCCAAATGGACACCTGCACCACCCGTGGTGCCTTCACATGTGACTCCCAATGGACATACCATGCCTAATAACATGCCCTGTATGGACAGATGGCACTGACATCAGGGAATGCTGTTAGCATGCTATCAATGTAGGTGCAGGGTAAACCTGCTGCCCATTACCAGTTCCTGCCACAGGTGGGAAATACTGGCACATCTGATGATAATCTGTGTTCACAATATGGGCCAGACACCCCAGGTACAGTTCCACATGTCACTGTACATGCATGTGGGAGGTGTGCACATCCCAGACACCATCCATGTCATGGAGTAAGGAACATATACATGGCAAGTGATGCACAGCATTGGCCACACACAATAGTCACGCAGGTGACTGAATGGGAGATGCAATACCCACCTGTGTTGGCAAATGCAGAAACTACAGGCCTGAGACACAATGCAGACCATTGTCATGTGGCCTGATGCCAAGGTATACCCATCCCCTACCCTTGTACAGCCTGCTGGCACAGTTGACCACCACACACCCATGCAGACATGCACCCATGCATGTCAGAACTGGCACCCTGTGTGTTCATGTGTGTGTTGTATGGTGCATCTGACCACATCCACACTCATTACAACCCCCCAGGGCATACTGAAGCATGCTGTTTGATGTCTGACACCTCATCATACTCTATGCCCATACGACCTCCGAATGACCCATGTGGTGCATGTGATATCTGCACATCGATGTGTTGTGGCAATCCCAGTAGTGATGAATTGCACTCCTGGCCCTGCCAAGTGTGTCAATGTGTGTGCGACCCTGTGTGAGTGTGCCCATGTTGACGCTGGCAGCTGTTCATGGATACAGGCATGTGTACATCACCTACTGTATATCTACCGTATTCCTGTTGCAGATGTCATTCACCATCACATATATGCTCTGAGTGCGGCACAGCAGATAACCCATGTGGCGCATCCAATAACTGCATCGAACTGTGATAGCACTACATAGTTGTTGGGGGTTTGATACCCTGTGCTGGTAGGTGTGTGAGACAAACATGCTTCTGTTTTACTCTACTACCCCTCCCTGGCATGTATTTGCCTCTGTCTGCCTCCTCCACTCTCTCACTGGTGGATTTGAAGACCCACACCTGCTATGCCTAGACAGCAGCATGTGTATTTTAAGTGATGCTCATGATCAGCTGATGGCCTCTGCACGAATTGCAGCCCTCCCCTAGATGACTGCATGTGGATCAGCTGTGGTAACAGTCCCATAGCCAATTGCATGGAAACACACCCCAATACCTAGGAACAACATGGTGCTGTTGACCCTTTTCAGTCACTGTGAGCAGGAACTCGATTTGTTGTTTGGCAAACAGCATCTCAGACAGATTGGAGATTTACCTCTAACAACATTCACTGTGGAAAAAAGGGCAACAAACAGGAGGGGGATGTGCCTGACCTGACTACAGACTGTAAGTGCTGCTGTACTGCATGTGGAGTAATGTTGGTTTAACAGTGTTTGTCTGGATATGCCTGTCGTACATGTCGCAATACCTGCCATGTCAGTTCCATGTGTATGAGGGATCCCCATCCGCAGGATCTTCTGTAGACTGGGCAGTGTTGTGCCTTTGGTCTCATGTGTCAGCCATGGTGCAACTATCTGTGGAATGCAGAAGATAGTGTGAGGAATACAGTCTGTAGATGGTGAAAGCTGTGACAGTTATTGACTTCATATCCATCATAGGACATATGTTGCAACAAACCCTATTACAATGGTAAATTTATGAGGTTATCACAGCAACATGTCTATACTGGCCCTGTATATGTGCTGTCACACACACCTCTGTCAACCCTCATACATATGTCATGCATGAAATGGTGCATATGTGCTGTTAACCATAAATAGTGTCATCGTATCTGATAACAAACCAGTGATATCTCTGACTGCTACACATGTTATGTACAGTAGGGGTTATATTTCATGACATCACCTGGACATTCTGCGGATGATTGTACAGTACTGAGGTCTGTGTAGTGATGGTGAATGTCGGCAGTGTGTGTATTGTTAATATATACTTTAGCCTGTGTACAGACTGTGGTAGATGTCATTGTTCTAGCACCCCTTCTATCTGATGTTACATGCTGCCCCACTTTATGGTACCATTTTGCCATACATGTTTGTAGGGCCATACACACACATATCCCATACCACAGACAGCCATCAGACCAAATGGGGTAGCAGCCCAGTAGATGTAGGGACATTCTGTGAGTGGCACATATGAGGATTGTGTAGAACCGATAGTCCATATACTGTAATATCATGCTAGCTTACCATATGTGACTGTGGCTGTGTTCACATTGGTTGTGTTTATGCACTTCCACACAGGTGTCTGTTACTCGGTGATGTGACATGCCTGTAGAGCCTGCTATCTATGCAGGTACATGTGTATTCCCATATGGGAGATGTAGCCCAATGTTGAGTTAGCCTGCCTGTAGCTTGCACTGTGCTTTGTTACATGCCTAGCAGATTACTCTACTTATCCAGTGAGATGCCATGTCCAGATACTTGCCAGATGTACTTCTGCTGGGCCACCATGACAGTCATGTATGTCAGACAAAGCAGTGGAATGCTGTTCAGATGTATGTCACTAACTAGTAGGTAGTATGTGGCCATGGCACCTCTGTACCAGCGGTTATGTGTCAGGATAGACAGGGGTGTATGAATGCATAACCTATGGGGGCAAATGTATACTAGTATTTACGTGTTATACCCATCTGCATGGCTGTTAACATCCACATTGACAGGCCTGGTCCACATGTCTTGCATGAAAGGGTTCTGTGCATACCCCTGGACTGACCAGCATATATCAGACTGTCCACATATATTGGGCATATCGCAGCTGTAGTTTACAGGGGCGTTCCTGTGCTAGCAGTGGTACTGTACTATGATGACCATAGTGGTGTCTATCAGTAGCCAATGGTGCACTAGTTAACAGCAGATGCGGCCTCCCACACACACACCATGTCTGTAAAGACGATCCCTATTACAGTAGCAATAGTCTACAAATATACCTGCAATACATACATGACATCCCCTTGCACTGAGAGGTTGGGACAATTGGGGCTGAGGTAGGGCTCCACTCCATGTGCAGGACATATGGCAAACATATATGTATATATAATTATACATATATCCATATAGATATGTACACATATACATATCTTGCTTACTGTATGACAACAGTTTTACGCATATGTGCCTGTGTTCCAGCCTCTGTCCTCCACCTACATACCTAGCTTTGCACATGTGACATGCTGTCAGGGTTTGTTATGTAGTGGGCTGTGTGTATGTCATGCTGTCATTCCTGCCATCCCGCCACTGCTGTTGTGTCCCCACACATACTGGGGGGCTGGGGCCATATATGTGTGGGCTTCACTTACACAATACATGTGTGCCCTAATGCAATGCAGAGGGCAGTGTACTTAACCGTGGTATATGGCCCAGTAGTACTGAGTGTAGGGGGGTGCATCATGACTAACCTAGGCTGTTACAACATGTGTAGGTATCTGGGGTATCTGGATGTACATTACCATACAGTCCACAATGGGTAAATGCAGGCCTACTGCCTCCTGCCATACGGAATGTTCTGTTTGTCAGTGTGATTGTGATGGTGTCAGTTATGCCTTGTTATGTAACAGATACATCCCATTGTGTTAACTGGGGTCTGTACCCCCTAGGGATTGTGTACAGCATGTAGATAGAGGCTGATGACCTATACATCTGCATTGAGTACTGTTGATTGTCTGGTATGCTGTGGGCCAGTCTGTCATTACTATTGTACTACTAGAAGGCCTCGGCCTGGACAGAACTCATATTTCAACTTTTCCAGACTACTGTCTCAGTATAACTGTTTCACAGTTGCATTACACTGTTCATATGGATGTCAGTGTCTAAACGGCTATAAAACACATGCAATATACAACTGTCATAGTACACAAATATAGCATTCACATTCATGTATGGGCACCTGTGTTTGGTGTTATACCCTTTGATATATCTGTGGGTATGTCTTGCAGGCTATGAATGTCATTTGTATGGGTGGCTCATACAGTCTCCAGTTGGTAAGTTGGTGATTGTAGGAATACTGGCTGCACAATATTGTGTGCACGCACTACATATGTATCTTACTGTACATATCTCTGTGTGTGCATGTGTACTTACATACATATCTATATATATGTCTATATATACGTCTATATACATATATATATATATATATATATATATATATATCTATATATATATATATATATATATATATATATATATATTTATATCTATATGCCTGTATCTGTATATATCTGTCTGTGTATATGTATCCTAGGGATGGCCATGTTGTGTGTGGACCTGGTTATGGGATCTGCAACACTTGTTACTGTATTACAGGGGGGATGTGCTTGGCTGGGGGGGAGTATACCTATTCGTACCAGACGTATATTGTGTGGGGCCTCTCAACACCATTACTGTTGCATGAGGACATATATGTTTTTGTTATATCCCCATTGTTATCACCAGATGTCTGTCCGTATACACCTATATATGTAAATGTATATATCTGCTGACATATAAATGACCTGCTGTATATATTTACACATGTAGATGTAGACATATATATCCATAGATGTAGGCATTTGCATGTATATATGTTCATATATATTTATATACATTTATATATGTATATATTCCTATATCTATATATATATATATATATATATATATATATATATATATATATATATATATATATATATCTTTCTCTCTCTCTCTCTCTCTCTATATATATATATATATATATATATATATATATATATATACACACACATATATATATATATATATATATATATATATATATATATATATGTGTCTACATATATCAATATGTTGTACCTGTTTAGACATTAATATATTTACTCACACACATACATCTATATGTTGGAATACATTCTCTGTACAGTTGAATGACTGGGCTGGATGATATGTTTGTGAAAACATCAGGGTTATGTATATCTGTCATGGTTTAGTGGTAAATCACTTTGTGCATGGTCCTGGGTACGAGCCTTGCAGAGGCAGTTTATTTTGTTGCTGGCCAGAACACTCCCACTTACCCCTACGATAACCTCTTTAAAAGGAAAGAAAAAAGGGTTGATTGGAAAGTGGTGAAAAAGGGGAACAAAGAGGGTAAGACAGTAGAGGAAATAGCTAGGCATGTGCAGGAAGGGTATAGGAAAGGTCCATAGCTGCCCATTTCTGCTACAGCAACAGCTGTGCATATACACTGAATTTGGAGGTAGATTTGGACCCTCACCTCCCTGAGAAAGGGGTGAGGACAACATAAATTCATTGTGATGCCAATTAGACCAGATTACATGTGTCCAGTGGACAGGTGTGCGAAATGGAAAACCATGTATGGGATGAGATTGTTTCGTGGGAACAGATTGTCCTTCCATTTTCTTTTCAGGTGGGAGTGGGATGTTGGGGAGGGGCTGTAGGTATATTTGGGGAGAGATGTTGGGTGGATTAACAGACATGACACACATGACGCATACAGGGCTGGTATATGACACATGTGGGGGTAAA